>NC_091166.1:41919699-42244699 GCF_040958095.1 Procambarus clarkii | reverse complement strand
GAGCGTATCAAAAATATAGAGCATGAAACCACAGCTTAGTAAAGTGAATTGATCTCCTTTAAAAAACAACGAAATCAAAGGAAAGGGAAACGGGGATGGGTGTAACGTAGGGAGGAGCTGTGGGAGGGAGGAAGGTTGTCTAGCTGGAAGGGAGGAATGGAGGAAGACAAAGGGGAGCAGGACTTGCGTGCATAGCCTCCTGCTCCCCTTTGTCTGGTTAACAAGAACGAGTATTTAACTGATAGTCGAGTCTTTCCCCTGCCACCGTGTTCTGGTGGTCGGGTCTTCTCCTTTCCCCCCTGCCACCGTGTTCTGGTGGTCGGGTCTTCTCCTTTCCCCCCTGCCACCGTGTTCTGGTGGTCGGGTCTTCCCCTCCCTTCCCCTGCCACCATGTTCTGGTGGTCTAGTCTCCCCCCGCCCCTTCCCCCCTGCCGCCGTGTTCCTCATGGGGGAACTGCGGCTGTAATGTCCATGGTTTGTTTACCAGACTTTCCGCCAACAACTATCATGGGAGAAATTATCTGCTCTGTTCCACCTTGTTTGCTGGGAGGGAGGCGGAGCTTGTACCAGGAACACGAAGGGATAGCTGCTTCTCCTGGTGTCGGAGCCCCTCAGTGGAGCACCACAGTGGAACACCACAACTGAAGAAAGTGGAACATTATAGTCCAACACTATAGAGAAGCATTATAGTGAAGCTTCTTAGTTGAGCACTACAGCTTTAGTGGAGCATCGTAGTGAAGCACTGTAATAGAGCACTGCAATGGTGCACAATATTGGAGCCCTGCAGTACATCGAGCACCTTAGAGAAGCACTGTAGTAGAGCACCTCAGAGAAGCACTGTAGCACCGCACCATAGTGGAGCATTGTAGTATATAGCACCGTAGTAAAGTTCTGGATGGAACACCTTAGTATAGCACTGCAGTGGAACATCATCAGCAGCACTGGTACAACGATAGGTGGAGACCTTGAGTAGATCACTGTTTGGGGAAGTGTTGTTGTGGAACACTTTTCAAGCATATTTGTGAAACTGTATAGCTGAGAAATTATACTAGAATAGCATAGAAAAGCACTGCATAGGGGAACTCATCAGTGGAACACATCAGTGGAACACTGTGGTGAAACTTTACATTGAATGTGTTATTTTGTGTTTGCCTAGAGTTGATTTCGAGGAGCAACGTTCCTCCGGCCCGGTCTCTGAGATCACCCCCCCCCCCCCCGCCCCTCCCCCTCCAGTTAGAGGCAGTTGCTCGTAGCCTGTCGAATGTATCACAGCCTGATTGATCTTGTGACAATAGAGTCTTGTGGGTGATGGAGCCTTATGGTGATGGCATGGAAGAAGGACTCGGAATTCAGACAGAGAACGTGAACGCAAGTGGAAGAAGAACTGAACGGATACTACTGTAACTCGCCAAAGTGAACCAAGTGACACAAGCAAGTTGTTCACTTTGGACTAAGTACATCACCCCAAGTGTGTACTGTATTCACAACAATATAACAATATTTCTTGCGTCTCCCTCTTCTAGTTTTACAAACAAGAGCGGAACTTCAAGGGTAGTCCATTGCAGATTTTACTAAAACAATTTAGAATTTTATTGGAGAAGACCAGAGCGAAGGTCCTTCTCCCCCTTGGACAAATACAATATAGAGTTGAACCAATAGAGTGCACCAGGCCCCACTGCCAACACTCTCACGCCATTCCTGCACTGCGTATGCCACCACTGGATTTCATGTTTTTCACCCACTGGATTTATTCTTTTTCAACCACTGACTTTCATATATTTCCACAACTGTATTTTTTTCACCACTGGATTTCATGTTTTTTCCACAACTCTTATATCGCATTTTCCTGGAGTATAATGAAATTTTCATAATGTTTATTCTCATTTAACATTGCTGGTCGCAAAGCAAGAAAATAATAAGTATTGCGAGAACGTTGTATCTTAGTATTTTCAACAAACTATGTGTAACACATTTTGAAGTTAACCGCTTCCCACAGCTGTATTCATTTTAAAATCAACCAATTCTGGCTTTGAAGGACGCGTCAACTCTGGTTGCGTTGACCAGCAAGCTTTTCTCTCCCGAGGGAAGCGGGAGAGACGATTGTTTTTGTTTTTCTGTAATATGGAATATTTAAACATTATATCTAATATCGGTAACTTTATGGGGTACCAGGCTGCGCCCGAGACTGTCTCCCCCCCCCCCCCCCTCTCTCTCTCTCTCTCTCTCTCTCTCTCTCTCTCTCTCTCTCTCTCTCTCTCTCTCTCTCTCTCTCTCTCTCTCTCTCTCTCTCTCTCTCTCTCTCTCTCTCTCTCTGTCTCTCTCACTCTCTCTCTCGCTCTTTCTTTCTATCCCTTTCTTCCTCTCTTCCTAATTTCCCTTTCTCTCTCGGAACATCCCCCTCTCACTCCTCTCCCCCTCCCCTCTCTCTCTCTCTCTCTCTCTCTCTCTCTCTCTCTCTCTCCCCAAAATCTCCCTCCTCCTCTTCCTCTCTCTAAGATTCAAAACTTATATTTAGATGTACAGATTTATGATCGATTTATCTAATAAAAATAACGAATTACATACTGGTATGCTACTTCATTTTTCTTCCCATATTCAGAAATAGTTTTTAATAATCTTACCCTACTAACGTAACCTATCCTAACCTAGCATAACCTACCCGAGCCTATCCTATACTACCTGAGCCTAACCTAACCTAACCTAACCTAAAATGAAATATTTGTACATCTACATTTTTTGAATGAAGGACGTAAATTGGGAAAATGTAAATTGGACGTAAATAAGAGGACGGGTTGGAACACTTACCATGATTTTATTTCAGACTTCATGGAAATCGCATGGGAGGAGGAGGAGGGGGGGATTTAAGATGCCGGTATTTCTTAAAAAATGGCGCTTGGGCTCACCCCGGCTCTCATTTGACACATACCCCACATGTTTCATGTGTGAAGGTTGGGCGAGACATTTGAACAGATACCTTAATCGTCTGGCCTTCTACTTCAGACAGACTGACAGATATTCACTTTTATAGATATAGATATAGTTTTTTTAGAAGTATGTGTTCTTTTATTTATTATTAATATCTTATGAGCTTAGGAGAACAGTATTATAGAATATTGGTCATTCTGGTTTTGTGTTTTTCTGTACCGCAAAACATACAAATAAGATTTCTTGTATCTGTTCAAAAATTAACGAATTACAAAAAATGCAGAAGTTATAAAGATCTGAGTATAATACGGTTCTACCTGCTTATTATGAACAATATTCATGTATAATGTCTTCTGCGATCGTATAATGAACCATGTGTGTGTGTTCATTATACATTATACACAATTATTAGAATACAATTATTCTAATAATTGTATTCTAATAATGTATTCTACTTTTTTTTTTTTTTTTAGATATATACAAGAGTTGTTACATTCTTGTACAGCCACTAGTACGCGTAGCGTTTCGGCCAGGTCCCTGGAATACGATCCCCTGCCGCGAAGAATCGTTTTTTCATCCAAGTACACATTTTACTGTTGCGTTAAACAGAGGCTACAGTTAAGGAATTGCGCCCAGTAAATCCTCCCCGGCCAGAATACGAACCCATGACATAGCGCTCGCGGAACGCCAGGCGAGTGTCTTACCACTACACCACGGAGACTGGGCAAAATGTGACCCACCGCCGCTTTCAGTAATTGGCCTATTTTCGGTATAAAAAGTCGGAATTTTAAACTGCGAATAGGTGCAGAGAGCCAGAATTTGGTTCCAAAATATGGCTCAGGTATCGAATTTGGGTTATTTGGGATATTTTGAAAACTGCAGGGGGGTTTGGGCAAAATGTGACCCACCACCGCTTTCAGTTATTGACCTATTTTCGGTATAAATAGTCGGAATTTCAAACTGCGAATAGGTGCAGAGAGCCAGAATTTGGCTCCAATATATGTCTTAGGTATCGAATTTGGGATATTTGGGATATTTTGAAAACTACAGGGGGGTTTGGGCAAAATGTGACCCACCGCCGCTTTCAGTAATTGGCCTATTTTTGGTATAAAAAGTCGGAATTTCAAACTGCGAATAGGTGCAGTGTTTACCTGTGTATAATGAACCATATGTGTGTGTGTGTAATGTATTCTACCTGTGTATAATTAGCCATATGTGTGTGTGTGTAATGTATTCTACCTGTGTATAATTAGCCATATATATGTATAATGTATTCTACCGGCGTATAATGAACCATGTATGTATATAATTGGGGTTACAGTGTGGGACGGCAGTGGGGGTGGTAGCGTAGACGATAGTGTGGGGCGGCACTGTGCACTACAGTGGGGACGGCACTGTACAGTACAGTGGGGACGGCACTGTGCACTACAGTGGGGACGGCACTGTACAGTACAGTGGGGGCGGCACTGTGCACTACAGTGGGGGCGGCACTGTGCACTACAGCGGGGGCGGCAGTTGGGCTCTCTCTCTGGTATTGTTGTAGAGGGTCGATACTCCTGCCATTTCCATCCCGCATTAGCGTCTTCTTCTATCAAAGGAAATTCGAACCCCCCATTGTAATACATTTGCCCAGAACCCTATAGACTCTTGGGGGTGAACCTTTCACATTTATTGCTATCAAGTCTCCAAAATACCAAAACCATTATTGAACATTTGAATATTAAGAATTAACAGTAAAAAGCACAGAGGTCAAAGGTCATCATTAACACTGTGATGATCAAAATAATTATTATACAAATAATGGTAAGAGATTGTATTTCTCGTATTATCTGAGTGTTGGTAATTGTATAATTTGTTGACCAAATTATACCATCCTTTCCTGCTAGTTGCGCCGGAGAGAGCAAGATAAGAAGCCAGAGATAATGCAATAAAGTGGAGGGAACAGTGAGACACAAATGAGAGAGACAGAGAAAGGCTAAAAAGAGGGAAAGAGAGAGAGAGAAGAGATACTGGAATAAGAGAGGCAAATAGATAGAGGGAGGAGATAGAGAAAGCGGAAAGAGAGAGTTAGGCAAAAAGAGGAAGAAAGAGAGAGAAAGATTGGATAACATTAACTTCACAGGTAACAGATGGTGTAATAATGCTTGAAGAAATTATGCTTTGTAGTTATTTTAACTTTATCTAATAAAAGGAAATGATCTGGAAGTGAGTATCTAGTCTATTTAATGTGATTGTTGTGATCGCGATAACTACAAACACTACTTACTTTTCCAGCAGTGTTCCCACAAGCCTATTGCTAAAAAAAAAAATAGTCGTCAGTCGTCATTACCAAAACTCAACTTTATTACTTCTATTATTATTTTTAGTGTGTCCTAAAGTTCAGTAACAAATGAGTATTTTATAAATGCTATGAGTATTTTATAAAAAAAATCAAGGTACTGAAAACTGTAATCCTACCCTGTCGGATCTTATGTTTTTTTCAATAACTAAAGTCTCCAACAAAGACTCTTCCTACGGGTTGTTAAAACACAATTCCACTGTAGTTCTTGTACAGGACTGACAGTATTCCTGGGTGATCAAAGGCTAGAACAACACTTTATATTTAAATCTCGTTTAAAATTGTTGAACCTAGCATTTTGATATTTCGATGAAACTCCCAACACAAATTGGATTATTCGACGTTTACCGTGATACACAGACAGATGACTTCACACATTACTAGCGGAGGATGCGACCTGTAGTCCTGTGGGAGGTGAACAGCTTATAGTGACTTGGGAAGTACCGTGACCAACTGCTGCGATAGTCAGAGGTGGCGACCATTTCTGACCACCTATGATGGCGAGGGAGGGGGGTCTATGAGGGTCCTCTGGTGGCGAGGGAGGGGTCCATGGAGAGGACCCCGAGTGGCGAGGGAGAGAGGGAAGGGGTCCCCAAGCTGAGCTTAACCACAGCAACATTTTCCAAGGGAATGCAGCACGAACACGACAACTAAGGCCCCGGAGGTCCGGTGCAAGCTTGCTGCTGCCTCCCTGCTCCCAGCATTTTGTATGTGACACCGCCCAAAACTGGAAAACAATTTGACTTAGTCCCTGACTTTGCCCGTTGTTTTTTTTCATGTTTTTTACATAACTTTCTTTTTTAGATACTTGTTTTTAAAAAGTCTTGTTCGTGTTTTTTCGTTACAATTTTACATGTTATTTTATGTTACAAAAATAGGTTTTTGTTGTGAAATCCAAATTCCGGATTAATTGCGTGTATTTATATTCGGGGCAAATTGCGTGTTAAACGTGTATTGTATGAACCGAGTAGTGACTGGATAGATTTAAATTAAATGCTTCAATTAACCAAGAAAATTAAATGCCTCCAATAGCGAGCAAATGGCCTTGGATCACGCCATAAATACCTCTCGAAGCCTCCTGCTTGTGTGGACGATCCCCAGACATTATGTGTCAAAGTTATTATCGTAGTCTGGAGAACAGTCGTTATGAAAATCATGACTAAGACACTTTCATCCAAAATTTTAACGCATATATATATATATATATATATATATATATATATATATATATATATATATATATATATATATATATATATATATATATATATATATATATATATATATATGTGACATTCATCAATGTTTCCCATTGTTGTGTTTTTCAAGAGATCCATAACCTTTAAGCACCTTTTTGCATTATTATTTTTGTATCAACCCATGTATATCTTGTAACCATCAAATGCATAATAAAGCACAAAAAATAAAAAGGAAGGGGGTGGTAGGAGAAAAGCACACAGAAACTGTATTGGAGGGGATCTAAACATTCCCTCTAATGCGTTATGCGTGGTTTCCTCCGAGGCTATGGGTCCCCCTTCTTCCAGCTAGAGGTGGAAGAAGGGGGGAAGGGAAGGGAAGGTTTGTAGTTTCCCTTCCATATATAAAATGAAAAAAAAAAAAAAATATATTATATATATATATATATATATATATATATATATATATATATATATATATATATATATATATATATAATAAAATATAAAAAAAAAATAATAGGGGTGGTAGGAGAGGAAAAGATTAAAGTATTCAGTGAGAATCCACAAGGTCTTCTCTGAACACTATTTATTTTCTTCTTCGAGGATGTGGGTCCCTTTAATTAAACCAGTGGTGGTACCCATATATATATATATATATATATATATATATATATATATATATATATATATATATATATATATATATATATATATATATATATATATATGCTTTTTTTAGATTATATTTGTAAGTACCTCTAGGTGCATATTTCTTTCTGATCAGAGATAAAATGATTTACCCTGATTGGTGCAATAAAAGATATAACTGCCGACTGTTAGCAGGCAGTTGACCTACTAAGGAGTAAAATCTTCATACAAGATTTTTTGTGAATGGGAATTCAGAGACTTTCTACAAGCCGTCGTGACGCAGACTTAACACTTCACCCGATGATGGTTAGTGCATCTACGTCATGAACTCGATTCAGAACTGAAATGTGCCTGCTAATTGGTCCGTAAACTAATAGTGACCCTAATATTCGTGACTTGACACAATCTACTTGAGAATGGTCCAAGACGGACCGAAACGTCGTCGTCCCTTCATTTTCTAGTGTGTGGATTGGTCAACAAACATTTATAGGCCTATTATAGCACATATATGTTCTATTTTAGGCCACAGATAACGTGTATTAGGCCTAGGAAGGTTAGATTAGGTTAGATTTTCTTTGCAACTTGAATGCAAAATCTTTTCCGGTTTGTCCGAATATAATAGTACCAATTTCTACTTTCTAATTGCCTTTTACGTCAATATATGTACGAGGGTCCTCATCTTTACTATAAGTACTGCCTAAACAGGAGAATAATGTGTATCCTGCAAGTCTTTACAGTATATGTAGACTACCAAGTTTAAGAACTAAGATAGCGTGAGCTGACACACCTTGAGGGGGAAAAGTGATCATTATACAAGCCTGGACCCATGCTGGGCTTAGAGCTACTAGCACGAATGTGTGTATTAAGATATTGCTGTTGTATTTTGGAACCTGAGACGGCGTTCCCAGAGCGATGGCCTCACAGCTAGCCTAGTTTAGCGGCGGGCGAGAGCGACCTTCACTAGGCTCCTACCCGCCTGGACACACCACCCCAATATTCGCTTCCAAATTATACTCTGTATAATCTAATAGACGCCAGATAAACCTGGTAATTTCCATTTGTTTTTCATTTCAATCTCGTTTATAAAACTCACCGAATGATAACCATAACTTCATCAACAGCAATAAATGTTAGGTCTGTCCTGGCGCTGGTCGCTGCTAACTCACAATCCTATTTTTCCTACATCGTTAAATTGAGATTTAAAAATTCTGACCAAAATTTGCCACAAAACGGACGTAATATACAATTTCCAATCAGTTTAATACTGTTACCTCATAAACACGAGGAAAGTGAAGGGGAGAAAGCTGGTAAATGTTAGATGAGTTCGTGAATTAGTAATTATTTGTATAGGTTAACTTACGAGTTTAGCTAAAAAGGTTTATAGCTACAGTATTTTTAAAGTAATAGAAGGTCAGTTTGCGTTTTAGAACTAAGATGCTGTGAGCAACAGCTTGAGGGAAAAGTGATCATAAAACAAGCCTGGCCCCATGCTGGACTTAGAGAGTTGAAGAGCAATGGGTAAACGCTTGTTGGTGACCAGATCCTTGTTTGTGACCAGTTCTTGGTTTGTGACCAGATCCTTGTTTGTGACCAGTTCTTGGTTTGTGACCAGTTCTTGGTTTGGGGCCGGTCGGCCGAGCGGACAGCACACTGGACTTGTGATCCTGTGGTCCTGGGTTCGATCCCAGGCGCCGGCGAGAAACAATGGGCAGAGTTTCTTTCACCCTATGCCCCTGTTACCTAGCAGTAAAATAGGTACCTGGGTGTTAGTCAGCTGTCACGGGCTGCTTCCTGGGGGTGGAGGCCTGGTCGAGGACCGGGCCGCGGGGACAAAAAAGCCCCGAAATCCTTTCAAGATAACTTCAAGATTCAAGATTGACCAGTTCTTGGTTTGGGACCAGATCCTTGCTTGTGACCAGATCCATGTTTGTGACTAGATCCTTGTTTGTGACCAGATCCTTGTTAGTGACCAAATCTTTGTTTGTGACCAGAGCTTTATTTGTGACCAAATCTTTGTTTGTGACCAGATCCTTGTTAGTGACCAATGGTTGCAATGTTGTGTCATTATGATGGGTTATATTTATATGAGATGGTATCCGTACATAAGCGATTCTAAACTTTTTATTCTGTGCAGCAATCAGGTTATTTTTAATTGTTGTAATTGACCAAACTATGATTCACAGAAAATTATTCCTCCTGAGTTTTTATTGTACTGGTAGCAAGAACGAGCAGTGTGGCTCGTTCTTTTTGTGTAGAGGTTAGCGAGTTGTTTAACATGACACTGATAGTCTGTGTGCAAGTATTTTTTTGTTTTTTCAATAAAACCTACAGGCTGCAGCAGTCCATCGGTGTAGACACAGTCCTCGTGAGATCGTAGGTTTTTTTTTATGGCGGAGGCAGTTGTTTACCGTGTGATATCTTTAAGAAGAGCAAGATTCTCATTAACTTTTTTTGGCGATGTGTGTGTGTGTGTGTGTGTGTGTGTGTGTGTGTGTGTGTTTACTAGTTGTGTTTTTTACGGGGGTTGAGCTTTGCTCTTTCGGCCCGCCTCTCAACTGTCAATCAACTGTTTACTAACTACTTTTTTTTTTTTTTTCTCCACACCACACACAAACACCCCAGGAAGCAGCCCGTGACAGCTGACTAACTCCCAGGTACCTATTTACTGCTAGGTAACAGGGGCATTCAGGGTGAAAGAAACTTTTTGCCCATTTGTTTCTGCCTCGTGCGGGAATCGAACCCGCGCCACAGAATTACGAATCCTGCGCGCTATCCACCAGGCCCTACGAGGCCCCTACGAGGTGTGTGTGTGTGTGTGTGTGTGTGTGTGATAATGGAAGAGGTGCATAAAAAGCTAGACCTCAAATTTCCGTAAGTCCTTTGTTACCTAAGCGCACGCACGCACGCACGCACGTACGTACGCACGCACGTACGTACGTACGCACGCACGCACGCACGCACGCACGCACGCACGCACGCACGCACACACACACACACACACACACACACACACACACATCATATAAATCCTCTGAGCAAACAGGAAAATGATTTAGCTAAGTAAAAGCTCTAAAATACGGTTGAAGCTTTATCGGTCGTCTCTATCACCGTACGAGGACACCAACCTCCGGCTTTCGCGCTGCGCCAGAGTGACAGTTTTCATTAAATTCCTGAATGGATTTCTAGATGTCAACAGCGCTAAACTGGTGACGACGAGCCAGTCAGATTATATCTAGGAGATGACTCCACACACTCGATCAGAGGATGCACTGGATTCCGTTTTGCACACGCTAGACCTCACAGTCTGATTTTTAACTATTTGTCTCCTATCTGACCTGAATGTTTGGAGCAATATTGTCTTAATAACAGAGATGGGATACCGAGGCCTAGTTCAACATCATCCTTGTTGCATGATGATTTGGATTCAATGCCTGTGTCACCATGATGAGTTATGTTTATATGAGATGGAATCCATACAAAATATATTCTAAACCCTTTATTCTGTGCAATGAGCACGTTATTTATAGATGCTGTTATGAGGTTCGTGCTGTCGATCTTACAAAAGTTTTCCAGCGCTTCAAGAGCAGACTGAGAATTACGGAAAATAACTCCTCTAGTATTTTTAACGTACTGATAGTAAGTTGTAGTGAAGCTGGTTCAGTTAATGTAGCGCTCAGCCAGTTGTTTAGCCTGACACTTTAAGTCTGTGTAGAAATATTATTTCTATAAAGTTCATGTTCAAATATGTTTATTGAGACAAGAAAGAAATACATCTCAATGGGATAGAGTAGCTTAGGCTATTTCTACCCCCCCCCCCCCCCCCTTATTTCTATAAAACCTTCAGTCTGGCGCTGCAGTGCGTCCTGTAGACTATTGGACTGTGCCGTCGGTGTAGACACAGTCTCGTGAGATCTTAGTTTTTAATAGAGAAAGCAATTGTTTCACGTGTGATAGTTTTTAAAAGAGCAGAGTTCTCATTACCTCTCTTGGTGATGGGTGTGTATAATTTTTGAATGGTGGCATATACGTACAGACAAGTAGTCAGTGACAAGCAGATTACATTCAGAATATATATTCAGTTTTATGAGACTGTTAGGCATTTTTATTCAAATTATACGTGTGTATAATTCTTGAATGGTGGCATATACGTACAGATAAGTAGTCAGTGACAAGCAGATTACATTCAGAATATATATTCAGTTTTATGAGACTGTTAGGCATTTTTACTCAATTATTTATCATGCAAGGGAAGCTGATGTGTTAGTATGTAGCTGATGTAGTTAGCGAACCAAATATTTTGTTTTTGAGGCCATTGACGGAGATGTCTGCTCTCTCGTGACTTTAATGCAAAAGATTGTGTTGACTTGTATGATTCTCTGTAGTATGGTGGGACGCTTAAGTTCCTCCTTCATGTTAATGATTCTTGTGTATCTGGGGGCACCAAGAATAACCCTCGTGAATTCATTCTGTATTCTACATTGTTCAAAACAGAAGCGGGTAAGTTAATTAGGTGCAAAACATTTTGACTGTTTACTATATAAGCTAGAGGGATCATTAACGCAACCCATCCTCCTGATAGAGCGTCGCATTTTGACACATACTTTACCTAAAGCCAAAAAATCGTCGTACTAGAAAATGGGAGATTGATGTACTGTCCCGTTTTCTGTTTTGGGTTCTCTGGTAAGTTAGAAAAAGGGCATTTTAGTACGACCGTTTCTTGACGTTGGGAAAACTTAGGACGAGCTGCACTAACGACCACTCACACAGTAAACAGTTACATTTTTTATAAGAGACAGAGACAGAAAGAGACAAACAGAAAAGCAGAGACGGACAGACAGACAGTAGATAGATGGATGGATAGACGGATATATTTATATATAGATGTGTAGACAGATGGTTGGATAAATGCATAGATTTATGGAAAGAAAGACGAGTAGGTGGATAGATTCAAGTTGACACGTGATGCATAGTGACACGCACATGACACCGGAACATGACACATATTGAAGTGATAACTCCTCTATATCCTACCTCCCTCCCTCTTTATCTCCTCCTTGCCTCTTTATCTCCTACCTCTCTCTTTAACCTCCTACCTCCCTCCCCTTTTATCAACTTCGTCCCTGCCTTTTAACCAAGTCTCTCCTGCCTATTATCTCCCCCTTCGTCTAATTTCCGTCTATCCTCTATCCCCGGTCGGTTCTCTTATCATCCATCCCCCTTCTTCCCTACCCGCCCATCTCTATACCACACCAGCCGGGGCCCCTCTGCAGCCACACAGAAAACGCTGCTCAAGGTTCAAGTGGTCTGTTCAACGTTCAAGTGGTCTCCACATTTAGGGTCGAGCGGTCTTTTACATGCTCGTGCAGGCTAGAGTGACGCTTTTGTCAGTCAGCGGAGTTTTTCAGTGATTTAGTGAAGGTTTTTGACGGCATAATTGAGAAAGAGGAGCGACTTGACTCTTTTCAGGGCCGCGGCTGCTCCGTAGTTCCCACTTGAGGGGTCAAATGAGCTCCGGGTTTCTGGCCTCTCCCGACTCAATGGTGGAATCTTGTGCCATGATCTTGGCTCATATATGGAGGGTAGGGCATGGTAGGCATGCCATGGGGGACATGACAGTACCTATAACATTGGTGACATGACATGGGGAGGCATCATATGGTAGGCATAACTCTGGGGCATAACATGGTAGTCATAACACGGTAGGCATAACATTGGCGCCTAACATGGTAGGCATAACTTGGCGCATAACATGGTAGGCATATCTTTCGGGCATAACATGGTAAGCAACATAGTAGGCATAACTTGTGGGCATAATATGGTAGGCATAACTTAGAGGGGCATAACATGGTTGCCATACCTTTCGGGCATAACATGGTATAGGCATCACATAGAAGATACCATGACATGGAAGATACCATATGCGAGGCTTGGCGTGGGAAGCATGACAATTTCACCGGGTTCGGTTTCCAGAGTTTCTTTTAAGAGTCAACGTTTTAGGTGTTGTTTCTCATATGGTAATTGATGATTAAGAGATGCATCCAGTAGTTAGTTTAGTCATTTATAATTCACCACCTACCCAGCCGTCGTGTAAGCGAGCACTCCTCCCACATTACCGAGGCGACAATAACAGCCTTACACAGATATATTTTAATTAAAGCATCCGTTATTCACATTTATAACTTTCTTTATTGATATTTGTGAATACACACACACACCAAAAAAAAAAAGGTGACACAAAAAATGAATGAAAAAGGTGAAATTAAGACATCTTCAGAAGGAATGAAGCATTCTTTCTGAAGATGTATTACAATACGAAAGTACTTAAGGAAATTCCTGTTTCAATTCTTCCTCCGTGGTCTGACGCTCATATATATATATATATATATATATATATATATATATATATATATATGCGTGTGAACCTATAAAAGAGAATAGCGTATCTGTTTGTCTGTCCATAGGTGGAGGCCCGACGCTTGGGCTTAGCCTCATCTAAGTTTACAAGGGAAGAATCATATGGGGTTTGGCACGGGCGTAGGGAAAGGCCTAAATTAAATTCTTTAAAAAATATATTAGCAGTTATAGACACCTCGCAGGAAATTTTCATGGAGTTATGTGTGAAATAGAGGGAGAAAGAGAGACTATCCCGGGCACCGCCGGGTACCCCTCCTGCGACATTTAATAGAAATACAGCTGTTTCTTAATGTCAGAGATAGCACGGACATATATATATATCTTTATTTACTATTAACTAAGAACTTCATTAATAACAAAATAAAGCAGTTTCTTATGTAATATACGAATAAAGATGTTAAATCCCCAAGTACCCTTAAGGAAATATATTCAGTTCTAAGCTCTGACAAAAATACTTGTTCCCTAACCACAGTGGCAGCTTGATGCTCGAGCTTGCCTATGAAAAGAGATTCTGTATTAATACCTCCTCTGGTGAAGCTGGAATAGTGTTCATATTTTGATCCCGAGAAACACGGGAGCCTATCCTCGGCGACCTTGTCATACAAGACCAAGCGATGAAGGGGGTGGTATTATTAATGATGGTTTAAGTTATTAAACCATGGTTCTGGCAGCCAAATCCAATCTAATAGGCCGAGTAATTTTCTCTATTTTCAAAAACATTTTTGCAATTGGTTTATTTGAATTATTATTGTTATATTATAAAAGGAACATGAATTATTGACTTAGTTATGTTAGTTTAGGTTAGGTTAAGGTAGGTTAGGTTAGGTTAGATAGGGTAGGTTAAGTTCGGTCATATATCTACCTTAGTTTTAACTAAAAAAAATGAACTCATAAAAAATGAAATGGATAGCTTTATAATTTCATAAAAACCAAAATTTAAAAAATATAAATTCTGGAAAACTTGGCTTATTAGGCAAATCGGGGCTAGAATTGCAGGCCGAGTTCTGCATTCTGGCTACTAGGTACAACATATATATATATATATATATATATATATATATATATATATATATATATATATATATATATATATATATATATATATATATATATATATATATATATATATATATATATAATCGAAAAGTTCACACCCCAGAAGACTACACACACATACTACAGGAAAGTGCTATTTACTGTAATATATATAATTTGGCGTTTTTGTTGCAAGATGAAATCAACACGCACTTATCTTTGCATTGTATATTTTGCAACACTTGCATAATACAGTATTTTGTTCACAGTTTTGTTGCAGGATATATGATGTAGTGTTGGTGTCATTATAGCAGTAAACGCGAGTTGCTGTTTCCGTTGGACTTGTTCACATAATACAGGGGGTTTATAATGTAAGGCGAACGAGTCTCCCTAAATATACAATTAAATACGTGAGAAAACATTGGGACAATTTGATCACACCAGGGCAGTTCAGGGACGCGGGTTCGAGCCTGCGTTCCTGTCCTCATATCCCAGCTCCTAGTCCTCATATCCCAGCTCCTAGTCCTCATATCCCAGCTCGTAGTCCTCATATCCCAGCTCCTAGTCCTCATATCCCAGCTCCTAGTCCTCATATCCCAGCTCCTAGCCTTATATCCCAGCTCCTTGTCATATCCCAGCTCCTAGCCTCATATCCCAGCTCCTAGTCCTCATATCCTAGCTCCTAGCCTCACATCCCAGCTCCTTGTCCTCATATCCCAGCTCCTATTCCTCATATCCCAGCTCCTAGCCTCATATCCCAGCTCCTAGTCATCATATCCCAGCTCCAAGTCCTCATATGCCTTCTATATGCTATATAATCGTACTGGCTTAGCGCCTTATTTCTAATAATTGCCGTACCTATATGTTTATTTGACTACAAAACTAATTATAGCTAATAAGTTCAATTACCTTCATTTCATGAAGGTGCATCACAGATTACTAGTTTATCAAACTGGTATTCAAACAACAGTTAGTAGCGTCAGTTTAGTCCCTAAAACATGCTGTCGATGATGCTTTGTGTCATCCAGCCCGCCTCACAAAAACGATACTACTGTACTTACTTATAGCAATTACTTTGTCAAACGTGCAAAAATGGACTGTTGGACCCAAAAAGTTTACGTATTGTACTCTTGGATCACCCCAAATAGCATAGTTTTAAATGGAAGAGTAACTAACGAACTTAACCTCTCCAATGCCTAACTTGCAATTCTACGCGAAATTTACGCTATCTTTGGCCTAGTTTTGTGATATGTGTTATACATGGCCTAGGAAACTTTAGGTTTGATTTTCGTTTGTTTTCCTTTCTCCTACAAACTTAATAGTAAACAATGAGAACTTTTTGGGCTGCCGGAGTCCATTTTGTGTATGCTCCACCAAATAGTTTTTATAAGTACTAACATTTTGGAGGACTGGTTGACGTCATTGGTGAAATACGGGAGTGTGGCACAAGTGTGAACACCGAGCCAGCGAAGACCCATCATCGTAGTCTCCAAATTATTAACTGTACTTGAAATTTAGTTGCCGTTAACGGCCGCGCTGTTTCCTTTAGCGCCTTGATAAGCAACTCTGCCTCACGCTGGTGCATCTATATCTGTATATAGATGCCGTCGTCTAGTATATAGACTGTCGTGGGTGACTTGAAGGGGGGTTAAAGGTTAGTACGCACAATTGTAGCTAAATCCGACAATTTGTAGGCACCAATACTGAGAATGGGCTAGGTTTAAGACCTCTACAGTATACATGCTTACATTGTCTATAAACCGCGCAATCTCGGGCCAAGCTATATAATATGAAGAAGCTCTTAAGAAATAACCATTAACTAATACAAGAACATATGGTTTATAATAAGCCCACGCCCGCTCTTAAAGCATAAGCTTTAAGAGCGGGTGTGGGCTCTCAATAATGTGCTTGTGCTCTGAAAACAAAGTATGAGCTCTAAAGAAGAATATCAGCTGTGTACGCGGGCATTAACCTCGGGACCCTGATAGGTGAGAGGAAAAATCTGTTCTCTTACTGAACATGCTTATTATTTTTACGCCATCGTCCACAACGTAAAAACTGCGATGGTTCAAGTATTATTGACGCTTCCTGGACCTAATATTGTAGGTTCTGGTAGGGTAGGTGCGTTGCGTATAGGTTGTGACACTTTTGGTTAGGCAAAAAACGTTGTATTTCTTACGGAGAGGTAATCAAGGGGACCTATAGTTTGCTTCCTCATTAATTTCGCGCCTTGTCAAAATGAGGTCGTTTCTGCAAGGCATTTGCTTCCCTGGTTTCTTCTCCAGCCGCCTTCAGCATCACATTACCACGCCTGCTGGGGAGGAAGCCTGCCCGAAGCGACGGGCACCTCCCTGCATTAATTACGGAGATAGCACTCTGTTGGTGCTAGCAACGAGCCGTGTCTCCACCGCTGCTGTCCTCATCCTCTGGTCCTTGCCTCTTTCAACACAGATCCGAGAGGAATCCCTTCATCAGGTGAGTCGTCAGGTGTCGTTCACACCGTCGCCCGTGTGAGAGGAGGCGCCACAATTCCTCTTAATATCGTTGCTCGCTATGGCGGATATCCATTAATTTCGAATTGAATGTCTTGTAATTCATAATGTCGAGCAGCAGTTGTCATTAATGCTATTTCCGGCTCGCTGCGGGGCTTACACTTATCACTAACACGTCCTGATTATGTACCAGAAATGTATTCAGTTTTATACTCGTGGTAACGGCCTTTGGAGAGGTAAAGCTTTTTAGAGAGGTAACGCCTTTTGGAGGTAACGGTTTTTGGAAAGGTAACTGCTTTTGAAGAGGTAACGGTTTTTAGAGATGTAACGCCTTTTTAAAAGCCAACTTTTTTGGTGGAAGTATTGTCAGTATAGAACAGTCTATAAATTATATAGCATATATATATATATATTTTTCGGCAAAAAAATTCTTAGTCTATAAGAAGCGTTGGTTAAGGTGCTATTTAAATGCCAACATTACTGAGGAAAACATTGGCGTTCAACAAAGGAGAAGCCTCATGTTATTTGAACAATAAATTGACATCATAGGACGACAGTTCAACAATACTTAAAGAAATTGTTTGGAGCTAATGGTGGCAACATCAGCACTGATGAAGACGTCACTCACTCAACAAATGAGTGACGGAACATGACGTGAAAAAACAGTATTGTGAAAAAAGTATTGCTATAGCGTGAATAACAGCATATGACAATAACGAGAATAACAGAACGTGACAGTTGTTCAAATAACGGAACATGAACAATAATGTAACAGAAAATGGCAATACCGTTAATAACTGAATTTGAAAAAACCTGGGCTGTCAATTGGCTGTAACCACCACCCAGCTGTCAACTGAGTATAACCACCACCCAGCTGTCAACTGAGTATAACCACCACCCAGCTGTCAATTGAGTATATCCATCACCCAGCTGTCAACTGAGTATATCCATCACCCAGCTGTCAACTGAGTATAACCACCACCCAGCTGTCAACTGAGTATATCCACCACCCAGCTGTCAACTGAGTATAACCACCACCCAGCTGTCAACTGAGTATAACCACCACCCAGCTGTCAACTGAGCATATCCACCCAGCTGACCTCTGGTGCCGGAAGTGGGGAGGCAGGGGGCCAGAGGACATCATTATGCCCAGGTTCCGTCCATCCTTCATGTAAGAGCAATGCATTTTACGTTGAAATTTCAGCGGTGAAGTTTTAATTGAATCTGACAGGACGGAATATAGAAGAATCGTGCTCCAGTCGAGGACATTTGCTTGCTTTGACTTATCTTTTCATATCTTTGATATATCAAAGATATATTTGATATTTGATTTCATATTTAGATCATTCTAAAATATATTTTAGAATGATATAATTTATGTTCACTTTGATTATTTTAATAAATTTGTGCTTATATACTGTATATGAAGCCTAATTATATGTTTCGATTAGTTTTAAAGTAAAACAATTTGCTTTAATGGAATTATTAATAAATATATTTGATATTCATTTCATTCCAGTTCGATCAATCAGCTTCTCTGCCTAATCTTAAATCTAGACAGTTCAAATGAATATGTGTTATATAGATCTGCCCTTAAATGAAAAATTGTATTCTTTTTAGTTAAAATGAATTGAAACACATGTTGCTTGGGTAATGGTTCGGTGATTATTTGGGATCATTAAGATCCTTGAGGATTCCAGTGAACTGATAACATAACAGACTATGTAATGTGCAGACTTTGTAAACGGCTTTGTAATGACTGATCTAGGTTAAACACCAATCAAAAGCGGAATTTTATTCATGTCAAAGCGGATCGTCATTAAGTCAGGAGATTCGAGAACTCGTCTAACTTCTCATTTACTGGTTACCTAACATGCACAAGATATTCTTTCCAAGTGCAGTCGGTGATAATAAATAAGCCAACCTGCATATATGAAGTGACATAAAGTAGCGTTTCGGTCCGTTTTCAACCCTTATGGCGGGTCCAGGACGGGCCGAAACGTCGTTATTTTCCTTTATATGTGTGGATTGGGTTATTTGTTTTTCGCCACTGTTCAGTGACCAATTCCCTCCAGATTAATGATTGTCAAGGTAGATTTTCGGTTCCGATTCTTGTGTCTGGTCGTGGTGGATTTGCTAGTATGGGACTCAACATCTTTGATCTCATTTAGAATCCCACAAGGACTCTACACTGAAACCGATTACTTGTCTCTGGTACGTGTTATTGCACTGTACCAACAAGCCCCGTCAGTAAAATGTATTGTTTTAATATTGCCTGTAAAAATGCGTCGGAATAAGCATTGTTATTACCAGTGCGAACCCGGGAAAAGTCAATTGTTAGGAAGATAGAAATGCGGTTCTTGTGTTAAACGAGATCGGGAGAAACGAAGATGTAAATGAAAATTATTTTACACAATTTTAATGAAGCCCAAGATTGAATGAAGCCTTAGTTTGGATGTAGCCTAAGCTTGAATGAAGCCTAATATTGAATGAAACCTGAGTTTAAATGAAGCCTAATTTTGAAGTGTCATGTTTTTAATATAATTTGTATCACATTTTGAGCAGGAATGTTGCAACTGCCAGAATTTATCTCAGTATCTCATGAGTTAATCTGTTTAGCCCGTCCTGGGCTAAACAGGTAGTTACATAAGTGTTATCGGTATGGATAACTGAATAGTGTTGTCCCTATGGGGGATAATATTAAGTACATCTTAGGTATTTCAAAGAAAGGTACAGCTTACACTTTTTCTCCTTACAAAGAACCTACTTACACCCAATAAAAAGAGTTGATTTAATACAAAAAATTTAGTAGCCTAATTTTGAGAAAGACCTAAAGGGGTAATTTATCTCCAGATCTAAGAATTGCCAATCAAACATTTCACATAAACTAAGAAATTAACGAAAAATAGGATCGGTTTTCTTATGTAGAGACCGGGAAGAGAGTGAGCATAGATGTTTTACAGTGGCTTATGGTCTTATGTAAACACACAACATTGGGCGTGCCATTGCTATGGCTTCAGACTAAACTAATATTTCTAGCCTATAGGATTATTAATCAGGTCATGCATGAACAATTCATCAACATTTGTTTAGAACAAATTCTCTTCCAACCTACCAAATATAAAATTATTAGCTTTCAAAAGTGCCAGCCAGTCGGAACCTTTGGAAAATGTTACGTTCAATTTGGATGGGCAATCTTATAAACAAGTGAGCAGCAAATCAGTGTTAACAACGCAGGTGGGACAAGCGACCAATAACGAAGCTCCAGTCTCGCTGCAAACCGAAGTCTTGTATGAGTTTAAATCTGGCTTCTCTCTAGGGAAAAGCGAGTTTAATTGCATTTGGTCCCTGGAAAAGCGAAGCTAAGTATAAGTTTAACCACATTTTGCGTCTGTGGATGGTTTTGAGACTTGCTGCTACGGCTCTAGTTTACCTCACGAGTGCTGCCTCCAGGTCTTCCATCGGCGGGATACATTTCACACCATGGGGGAAATATATTTCACACCATCGGGTGATATATTTCGCATTATCAGGGGGATATGTTTCACACCAGGGATATGTATTTCATACCATCGGGTGATACATTTCACAGATCGGAGTATAAATTTCACAATACCTGGAGCATACCTGAAGAAGGTTTCGGGAGTTTTACTCCCCGAGTCCGGCCTGGGGCCAGGTTCGACTTGTGAAAACGTCCCCCAACAGGCTGTTACTTGGAGTGGCTCGCAGGCCCACATATCGGCAACAGCCCGATTGGTCCGGCACTTCTTGCAAAAGCTTATCTAATTGCTTCTTGAAGAAGTCAAGAAATATTGCTGGAACCTCTGTTCCAGCAATATTTCTAATGCCTGCTGGTAGGGTGTTGAACAGCCGGGGACTCCTATGTTCAGACAGTGTTCTCTTTGACTATGGCACTTCTACTCCTCACTAGTTCTATTCTGCATTTCCTTCCATATCTTTCGCTCCAGTATTTTGTTATTCTTCTGTGCAAATTTTACTGGCATCCCAGTATCTTCCATGTATATATGTTATGTGATACCTATCTAGTTATATTTCTAGAGAGTACGTTTTGAGAACTTTGAGACGGTCCCAATAATTTAGTTTTTTATCGTTTCTTTGCGTGCTGTACATGTTCTCTGTATTCCCTCTATTGGAGGGATGTATTGGAGGATATATTTCACACATCAGAGATATACCTAACACCATTAGGCATATGTTTCGCACCATCTGGGGATATCTCACCATCAGAAGATTTATTGCTCACCATTTGGAAATATATTTCACGCAATCGATGGATATATTTCACGCAATCGATGGATATATTTCACGCCATCAGAGATATATTTCACACCAGCAGGGGGATATATTTAACATCAGTGAATATATTTCACACCATCGGGGAGATATATTTGACATCACTGAATATATTTCACTTCATCGAGGAACATTTACCACACCGGACGATATGTTTTCCACTCCGGGGGGGGGGGATATATATCGACAATACTTCACAACATGTTTGTGATTTTTTTATTCCATTGATGGATATGTTTTACATCATTGGGGGATATATCCTTCACACCCCTAATGGGGGGAAATATATTATGCAATATTTATATATTTTTACACTATTAGTGGGTATCGGTGCTCCTCTGGCGTGTTCAGTGTTCACACCAATGGTTACCTTGCGATGGTTTCGGGGCTCAATGTCCCCGCGGCCCGGTCCTCGACCAGGCTTCCTATCGTGGTTGTGCCTATCTCTGTTTCAGTCTGCATCTCTCGGGCCTCTCCCTTTTTTCTTCTTCATTCCCTCTATTTTTCTTTTTCATTCCTCTCATTTCTTTTCTTCATTCCTGTCATTTCTTTTCTTCATTCCTCGATTTCTCTTCTTCATTGCTCGATTTCTCTTCCTCAATCCACTATTTCTCTTCTTCAATCTTCTAAAAGCAGTTCACAGTTACTACCGAAATCTCATAGTAGATGACATTTCTACTGTTGTGACTTTACCAGCCATCCCTTACCGTCTATCCTCTACCATCTATCTTCTGCCCCCCCCCCCCCCCGGCCTCCCATCCACCCCCCTCCCCCCCTGCCCGAGATGCGGACACAGTTGCAACACTAAAACCGGATGTAAACATTGGCCATAAAATAAAATGTAAAACAGTCTGGCAAGGAAATACTCAAAATTGAGCTCTTGACAGAACACTAAACCAAAAATTCGACGATATTAAATCACGGGTCATCGGGTTATTACGAGATGAAAGACCTCGTTAGTGTCGAGATTGCAACCTGGGATATTAATTCCTTGTGACGTGGGTGTTTCAACTCCCTTGTAATGGGAGTGTTGAAGCCTTAACTTCCTTCTGGCATGGGAGGATTTAGTTCTGGCGGTGGAGGACTTCTGTCTGGCATGGGAGGGACTTCTTCTGGCAAGGGAGAACTTGTTTCTAGCATGGGGACTTTTGGCATGGGGGGGACCTATTTTTGTCATGGGGTGACTTATTTCTAGCATGAGGATCTTAATTCTAGCATGGTGGCATTTCTGGCATGGAGGGACTTAATTCTGGAATGTGGGACCTCTGGCATTAGAGAGAACTTATTTGTTACATGGGGGATACTTATTTCTACCATGAAGGACTTACCTCTGGCATGGGAGACTTCGGGCATGGGAGGACTTGACTCAACATGGGAGACTTAACCACCATAACCACCTACACATCTGTGACTCCCCCCACCACCCACCTACGCCCGCTTGGCTTTCCCCCTCCCATATCAAATAACCAATTTACTCACCTAATACCCGAATAGACTTGGACGTTTATTAGCAATAACAAGAGACCATAAACTCCGTGTTAACACAGCAGCTGATGCAGCCAATTGTTGCGCCAAACTGCCCACTGTCTCATTGCAAAGTAAGTGCTTGCCAGCGTTTAGTCTGCGCTCTCTTGAGGGCAGCGGCGCTTTCCTGGGAGACAATTAAGACGGGCCTATGTTCGCCATAGTATTTTGTGTACACTCACACGCACGCACACACACACACACACACACACACACACACACACACACACACACACACACACACACACACACACACACACACACACACACACACACACACACACATGGGGCCTCGTAGCCTGGTGGATAGCGCGCAGGATTCGTAATTCTGTGGCGCGGGTTCGATTCCCGCACGAGGCAGAAACAAATGGGCAAAGTTTCTTTCACCCTGAATGCCCCTGTTACCTAGCAGTAAATAGGTACCTGGGAGTTAGTCAGCTGTCACGGGCTGCTTCCTGGGGTGTGTGTGTGTGTATAGTGTGGGAAAAAAAAAAAAAAAAAAAAAGTAGTTAGTAAACAGTTGAGAGGCGGGCCGAAAGAGCAAAGCTCAACCCCCGTAAAAACACAACTAGTAAACACACACACACACACACACACACACACACACACACACACACACACACACACACACACACACACACACACACACACACACACACACACACACACACACAAATACACACGCAGGGGCTTTTCCTAGGAGCCTGACAGCTGAGTGAACAGCGCTTCGTATTCGTAGTCCTGAGGTTCCGGGTTCGATCCCCGGTGGAGGCGGAAACAAATGGGCAGAGTATTTACCTAGCATTTACTGCTGTTACCTAGCAGTAAATAGGTACCTGGGAGTTAGACAGCTGCTACGGGCTGCTTCCTGTGTATGTGTGTGAAAAAAATAATAATCAGTTGAATGATTGACAGTTGAGAGGCGGGCCAATAGAGCCAGAGCTCAACCCCCGCAAGCACAACTAGGTGAATACACACACCCTCCAACTAGGTGGAGGGTGTGTGTATTCACTTTACACTTAATAATAATACACTTATTATTTACACTTAGTATGTGTATTCACTTACACTTTATGTTTTACGTGTGTTCACATTTATTTAATGGATAAAGAGGATTAAGCGGTCAGAGAATAAGGATGAAAGATTAAAGAAAAACCTCATGAACACACAATATATGAATATAAGATTGCAATGAGACATTGTAAGCCTCCCTATCAGAGTTTTTTCTTAAACGGTTGTACAATATTATAACTTAAAAATGGATCAAGTTTGTACATACCAGTACTAACATTAAGAAGATTTGGACGGTACTGGTATGTACAAACTTGATCCAATTTTAAGTTATAATATTGCACAACAGTTTAAGAAGAAACTCTGATAGGGAGGCTTACAATGTCTCATTGCAATCTTATATTCATATATTGTGTGTTCATGAGGTTTTTCTTTAATCTTTCATCCTTATTCTCTGACCGCTTAATCCTCTTTGAGTATTCTAAGCTAAGCTATAGCTGTTTCTGGTTAATTCTTTCCCTAGAGATGGGTTGGTCAGGTTCCAGGTGCTGGCCTGTACCCTTCCTCTCATTCCTCTAGTCAGTCTGGTGTTGACAACGGCTTTAAACAGGCCGAAACGTTCATTTCCTTTCACATTTCTCTGTGGATTTTCCGCATGAAAATGATCAGTGTTTTGTGATCGTCAACTGCATATATATATATATATATATATATATATATATATATATATATATATATATATATATATATATATATAATATAATATAATATAATATAATATAATATGGGTCCCCTTCTTCCAGCCAGTGGTGGTATTCCCTTTTCCCTATACCGGGATATAGAACTTCTGACTCCTGTTAGCAGGCTGACAGCTCTTTTTTAGCATAACTCATGGTAAGCCTTACATGCCCTGCTAGTTTTCCCTGGGACACGACTAGAAAATCAGTTAACGACCAGTTACTCAATTACTGCCGGGTGATTAGAGGAGAACAGTTAAGGATTGGCATCCAGTTAGTCCTCCCTGACTTTGACAATGTAACTTAGCCTGTTCGTCGCTGACTAATTTATCTTGTATTATATTTCATATAAATATTGTTTAAATATGTTAATTCGCTTCCTTTAGCGCAGGAGGCTTCTAGGTTTGTTAGAATATCTCACCGGAATAACTTTGGACTTTCCTCGATTTTACAGAAACTTAAGTATGCATTTAAAGAAATGAATGACAAAGAACTTACTCGAAGCGAAATTTTTATCTCTGTTTTTTAGCGTTTTGTGTAATATGATTTTAAATTTGATTTATGAGACTGTGAACTGAACTTTTACTCCAGAACGCGTTGTACGCTTAAGAAAAACATTGTTTTAACAAAAGTGGGACACGTGTCCCACTGGAGCTGAAGTCAGGTATGCACCCATGGTTTTTCAGTTGTTTTACTCGCGGTTCTTTACTGTATTTGACAAAAATAACATGTTCTCAGGTGCGACCTCAGTGAAACTCTAAATAAAATTGCCCAACTTGTTTTAAAGTTGAAGATAAAGTGATCAGCATGCATGCGAACCAAGCCAATAATGGACATATATGGAAGTTATGGCCGAGCAATGAAAGAGACAAGCTGTCCTTAGTAAGCTGCTTGGTATAGAACATGCAAACTGTCCTTAGTAAGCTGCCTGGCATAAGACATGTAAGCTGTCCTTAGTAAGCTGCCTGGTATAGGACATGCAAACTGTCCTTAGTAAGCTGCCTGGCATAAGACATGTAAGCTGTCCTTAGTAAGCTGCCTGGCATAAGACATGTAAGCTGTCCTTAGTAAGCTGCCTGGCATAAGACATGCAAACTGTCCTTAGTAAGCTGCCTGACATAGTACATGTAAGCTGTCCTTAGTAAGCTGCCTGGTATAAGACATGTAAGCTGTCCTTAGTAAGCTGCCTGGCATAGTACATATAAGCTGTCCTTAGTAAGCTGCCTGGTATAGGACATGTAAGGTATCTTGAATAGTTTTATTATATTTTGGGAATTGGGTTAATATTGAGGTGTTCCCCATTTCAGCGGTTCATGTGTAATGACCACGAGCTGGGTCGTTAGCCTTCAGTATACCACCTCGGATTTGTTTATTGGGGGATTTAGGCCTTTACACTGAGCTCCACAACCATTTGATTTATCTCTGCTACAGTACGAGACTGTGAATGGATGTTCAATTCTTATCAGATCTCTTTTTCTCCTAAATATCCTGGAAAGGTCAACTTTCCATTCGCCTTTATGTCCAAACTAAGTTGTACTTGGAACAGTTATTAATGAAGTTAATAATAATATTAACATTAATAATAATTACTACTTTTATCATTTAAGTTGTTATTATTAGTATTATCATTTTAGTTATTATTATTATTATTATTATTATTATTATTTGTATTTCTAATTTTATTGATAATGATTTTTGTATGTATAATTTAAGTTGTTATTATTATTAATGATTTTTTTATCAATTCGGGTAAAAAAAAATTGCTAATTATGTCTTTAGGCAATTACTTCTTTTCCTGTTTTACTGACGTTTAACTTAAGAAATTGTTGCCCAGAGGAACACTCACAGCTCTGGAATAGGCTAGTCGTAGCAGTCGTCGAAGCTAATTCGATTCAGAGTATTAAATGTAAATATGATATAAACGTCAGAAACGAGTCATTGCATTACACTTAAGTACGTTCGGAGACAGCTGTTACGGGCGGCGTCCTTGGTGTGTGTGTGTGTGTGTGTGTGTGTGTGTGTGTGTGTGTGTGTGTGTGTGTGTGTGTGTGTGTGTGTGTGTGTGTGTGTGCGGGGGGGGGGGGGGTGAACACAAAATCGTTGATTGACAGTTGAGAGACGGGCCGAAAGAACAGAGCTCAACCCCCGCAAGAACAACTAGGTGAATACACACACACACACACACACACACACACACACACACACACACACACACACACACACACAGAAAACAATTGAGGCAACATGAGACCCAATTATACCGACACTTTACCCAATTGAAAATGTTCCTCCCCCCCCCCACATGTACCCCATCTGCAGGTGAAGCTGAGTTCACTGTTCTTCACCATCTGCAGGTGAAGCTGAGTTCACTGTTCTTCACCATCTGCAGGTGAAGCTGAGTTCACTGTTCTTCACCATCTGCAGGTGAAGCTGAGTTCACTGTTCTTCACCATCTCCAGGTGAAGCTGAGTTCACTGTTCTTCACCATCTGCAGGTGAAGCTGAGTTCACTGTTCTTCACCATCTCCAGGTGAAGCTGAGTTCACTGTTCTTCACCATCTGCAGGTGAAGCTGAGTTCATTGTTCTTCACCATCTGCAGGTGAAGCTGAATTCACTGTTCTTCACCATCTGGAGATATACAACAAAGCTTATTGTTCATCATCTTGAGGTATATAACAAAATTCACTGATCACTCTTTTGAGATATATAATAAAGTTCACTGTTCACCTTGAGGAACAACGACGTTCACTGTTCAGTACCATATGTATCCCTCGCCTTGCTATCGCGGGAAAATACTACTGAGGAACTGGGTCTAATTTGACACTAATTTTGAAACACCTCCCCATTGAAAAGGAGGATAAGAGCAGTTCCTTGTTCTCTCTCATACAATTACACCACGTAGGAGTTTTTCACTTTCTATTTTATATATATATATATATATATATATATATATATATATATATATATATATATATATATATATATATATATATATATATATATATATAATATTTATAGCGTAGTGCCTCAGGAGGCTGAGAGAGAGAGAGTGTAGCTCTTCAGGAGACTACGAAAGAGTGCATAGCACTCCAGGAGACTGAGAGAGAGTGCATTGCACAAGATACAACTTCTCTCACATATGGTGTACTCATACACAAAGCATAACACCAGGTCCGTGACTAATGAAATTAAATTTATTGAATGTTTACGCCTTTTGTATGACTTAACAAAATGTGCGAATATTTTCTACATGATGTCTGCTAGAAATCAGTGCCAGACGTAGCGTTTTAAAAAGAGAGTTTCGGGGCTGTGCTTGGAGCTGAAAATACCTACTTGGGCTAAACTGCCAAATACATTAAGCTAATTTCTCTAATTACTTGCCAGCCAGAACGATCCAACTACGTCTCATAAAGGCAGAATTTAGCGTGGGGGAACAACACTTTAAAGAAGCCTTTATGAAGCCTCTCTCTCTCGGCGCGTCATAAAACACAAGGAATCCTGCGCTTGTCTCGTCCGCCTTAACCCCCTTGTTTGCTCCTTAAGTAACGCAATACGACTCCCATTGTGCTCCTTAATGTATTGAATTCTGAAAAGCATCGTGCTTATATATATTTCAATTGCAGGTTATGTGAGTTGCAATTACTTTGGCGTATTGGATGTTGTGTTTCGTGCGAGAGCGAAAGGGAGGTATAAACACGTGTGTCTGGGGACTAGGCTGCGCTGGGTAGATGTTCTATTATTTACGGGCTGGGTATTGGCCGCCTCTTGTCTTGCTGGCTCTTCAGATTAACTGTTGCCACCGCCCGTCTTATACAGCGACCGCTGGCAAGTTTGTGCTCTGGGTTGGTGTTCACACACTATGCTTCCTACTCTTGTGCCGGGACTTGGCCCACTGTGTCTCTCTGTCTTGTGCTGGGTCTTGGCCCACTGCTTCTCTCTTTGTCTTGTACTGTATCTTGGCCCACTGCTTCTCTCTTTGCCTTGTGCTGTATCTTGGCCCACTGCTTCTCTCTTTGTCTTGTGCTGTATCTTGGCCCACTGCTTTTCTCTCTCTCTTGTGCTGGGTCCTAGCCCACTGCTTTTCTCTCTCTCTTGTGCTGGGTCTTCGGCCCACTGCTTTTCTCTCTCTCTTGTGCTGGGTCCTAGCCCACTGCTTTTCTCTCTCTTGTGCTGGGTCCTGGCCCACTGCTTTTCTCTCTCTCTTGTGCTGGGTCCTGGCCCACTGCTTTTCTCTCTCTCTTGTGCTGGGTCTTCGGCCCACTACTTGGGCATAGCGTAACACGCGGAATGCCTCAAGGATCGGTTCTAGAACTGAAACTAATGATCGTTTATTAAGTTAATCATCCAAGTATAGGCGGGTAGAGTACTGCATGTTAATATTTGCGGGTGATAATATTAACGATAAGAGTCACGACACATTAGAGGTACTGAGGAGAAATAATCTCAAATTTCGAATTCACATTTTACATCAATAGAAGTTGTCTTAGAAATTCTATCACCAGGGTAATACCAGAACACCTTTGTTTTTTTAAGAACATTTAAGATTTAAGAACTTTTTTTTTGAGAAAAATGTTTCTTAGTACTTAACATATAACATTTGAAATGCATTTCTTTGTTAATTGGACATTTGTAAAAACATTTTTAGTAAAAACTCAAGTTTGTTCGCTTCAAACGGGAAAGATCGAGACCATCGCACCATCTTAATTGTGCTTGAAAGAACCTGGGATATATTATTCGCAATACATTCCATTACATAAAAATTATTATATGTTGCCTCAAATTATTTGCAATAATAATCTTGAATAATTAACGAGAGGTTTCGCTACGATGTGAGGATGACACAAAGCACATTACTCACCACCGTTGTGTACTAAACGACCGACATTTTAACGAATGGGCGATATTTAATATTATCAAGAGTTTAATGCTTCGTGGGAACAATCACCAGGCGGCGGTGATGACCCCGGCTAACGACCGCTGACGAACGACCGTTATATTGCTTAACAATTTATTACTGTTTCCCTTCGTCTCCTAAATAATATATTTGGGGTTTAAATTTGCAGGCTACCATCCATTATGATAGAATTTATATTTTGTTAAAAATATGAGTCGTTATCTTGTAAACTCTTAACTCGTTAAGTTGAGGATGTGAATCACAGAATATATCATTCACAATACGGAGAATACATTACGTTGGAGAATACAACAACAACTACAGCAGAAACGGCAGCAGCAGCAAAAACAACAGCAGCAGCGACAAATGTAACAACGACAACAGCAGCATTCACAGCATCGGCAGCAACGACAACGATATGAACAATAACAACTCAGTAAAAGGCTGAATCTTATCATAGACAAATGAAATGTTCAGTTCAAGAGACCAGAACCGAAGACGAAACCCACCTACACCGTGGGTCTCAACAGCCAAACCCACCAGCAGGACAGATCTCTGAATTAGAGGAATTACAGAGAATATATACGGCACGCATAGAAACGGTAAAACATCTAAATTATTGAGACCTCAAAGCTCTCAAAATGTGCTCTCTGGAAAGGAGACGAGAGAGGTATCAAATAATATTTACATGGAAGGTACTTGAATGACAGGTCCAAAATTTGCACAGTAGAGTGACATCTGGAGCGACAGGTACGGAAGGAAATGCAGAATAGAACCAGTGAGGAGTAGAGGTGTCATAGGCACAATCAGAGAACATTGTCTGAACATCAGAGGTCCACGGCTGTTCAACACCCTTCCAGCAAGCATTAGAAATATTGCCGGAACGAAGGTGGATGTATTCAAGAGGCATTTGGACAAGTTCTTGCATGAGTGCCAGACCAACCGGGCTGTAGTGGATATGTGGACCTGCGGGCCGCTCCAAGCAACAGCCTGTTGGACCAAGTTATCACTTGTCAGGGTCGGGCTTGGGAAGTAGAACAAACTCCCGGAACCCACTCCAGGTATACTCGAAGGATTCTCCAGGTATACTTGCGCTATACTTCAAGATTGTTCCGCCTCCCTAAGTCGATGCAGTGTAAACTTGTGTGCGTCATCTAGCGTATACACCATCATCTTGTGTAAACCACACCATGTGTACATAATCTGTGTGTATATATTAACCCCGTGAACGTATCGCTGCTTCCCCTCTCACTGGCCGCGGTCACTGGACTAACATTCAATTTGATTACAATTAATTTCCTGTCTATGAACTACTCTCTCCCATCTCTCTCTCTCTCTCTCTCTCTCTCTCTCTCTCTCTCTCTCTCTCTCTCTCTCTCTCTCTCTCTCTCTCTCTCTCTCTCTCTCTCTCTCTCTCTCTCTCTCCCATCTCTCTCTCTCCCATCTCTCTCTCTCTCTCTCTCTCTCTCTCTCTCTCTCTCTCTCTCTCTCTCTCTCTCTCTCTCTCTCTCTCTCTCTCTCTCTCTCTCTCTCTCTCTCTCCCATCTCTCTCTCTCTCTCTCTCTCTCTCTCTCTCTCTCTCTCTCTCTCTCTCTCTCTCTCTCTCTCTCTCTCTCTCTCTCTCTCTCTCTCTCTCTCTCTCCCATCTCTCTCCCATCTCTCTCTCTCTCTCTCTCTCTCTCTCTCTCTCTCTCTCTCTCTCTCTCTCTCTCTCTCTCTCTCTCTCTCTCTCTCTCTCTCTCTCTCCCATCTCTCTCTCTCTCTCTCTCTCTCTCTCTCTCTCTCTCTCTCTCTCTCTCTCTCTGGTTGATACCTGGTTGATACCTGGTTGATGGGGTTCTGGGAGTTCTTCTACTCCCCAAGCCCGGCCCGAGGCCAGGCTCGACTTGTGAGAGTTTGGTCCACCAGGCTGTTGCTTGGAGCGGCCCGCAGGGCCACGTACCCACCACAGCCCGGCTGATCCGGAACTTCTCTTAGAAAACCGTCCAGTTTTCTCTTGAAGATGTCCACGGTTGTTCCGGCAATATTTCTTATGCTCGCTGGGAGGACGTTGAACAACCGCGGACCCCTGATGTTTATACAGTGCTCTCTGATTGTGCCTATGACACCTCTGCTCTTCACAGGTTCAATCTTGCATTTTCTTCCATATCGTTCACTCCAGTACGTTGTTATTTTACTGTGTAGATTTGGGACCTGACCCTCCAGTATTTTCCAGGTGTATATTATTTGGTATCTCTCTCGTCTCCTTTCTAGAGAGTACATTTGGAGAGCTTTGAGACGATCCCAATAATTTAGGTGTTTTATCTCGTCTATGCGTGCCGTATATGTTCTCTGTATTCCCTCTATTTCAGCAATCTCTCCTGCTCTGAAGGGGGAAGTGAGTACTGAGCAGTACTCGAGACGGGACAGCACAAGTGACTTGAAGAGTACAACCATTGTGATGGGATCCCTGGATTTGAAAGTTCTCGTAATCCATCCGATCATTTTTCTGGCTGACGCGATATTTGCTTGGTTATGCTCCCTAAACGTTAGATCGTCGGACATCATTATTCCCAAATCCTTGACATGCTGTTTTCCTACTATGGGAAGATTCGATTGTGTTTTGTACCCTGTATTATGTTTCAGATCCTCATTTTTGCCGTACCTGAGTACCTGAAATTTATCACTGTTAAACATCATGTTATTTTCTGCTGCCCAATCAAAAACTTTGTTGACATCTGCTTGTAGTTTTTCAATGTCTTCAGCAGAGGTAATTTTCATGCTGATTTTTGTGTCATCTGCAAAGGACGACACGAAGCTGTGGCGTGTATTTTTGTCTATATCAGATATGAGAATAAGGAACAGTAGCGGTGCAAGGACTGTACCTTGAGGTACAGAGCTTTTAACATCGCTTGGACTCGATTTTATCTGATTGACTGTTACTCTTTGTGTTCTGTTCGACAGGAAATTGAGTATCCAGCGTCCTACTTTTCCAGTTATTCCCATTGACCTCATTTTGTGAGCTATCACCCCATGGTCACATTTGTCGAACGCCTTTGCAAAGTCTGTGTATACAACATCTGCATTTTGCTTTTCTTCTAGGGCTTCTGTGATTTTGTCATAGTGGTTGAGTAACTGTGACAGACAGGATCTTCCCGCTCTAAATCCATGTTGTCCTGGATTGTGCAATTCATTGTTTTCCATAAAACTAGAAATTTGATTCCTAATCACTCTTTCAAACACTTTTATTATGTGTGATGTTAGTGCAACTGGCCTATAATTTTTTGCCAAGGCTTTACTCCCCCCCTTGTGCAACGGAGCTATATCTGCAGATTTAAGTGCTGCTGGTATCTCCCCGGTATCCAGGCTCTTTCTCCATATTACGCTGAGTGCTCTCGCTACTGGTACTTTACATTTCTTTATGAATATTGAATTCCATGAGTCAGGCCCAGGAGCTGAGTGCATAGGCATATTATCAATTTCTCTTTCAAAGTCTTCCGAGTTTGTGGTAATATCCGTTATATTATCTGCAGCTTGAATGTCATTCATAAAGAAGCTGTCTGGGTCATCAACTTTCATGTTGTTTATTGGTGTGCTAAACATAGCCTCATACTGGCTTCTTAGAATTTCACTAATCTCTTTGGTGTCCTCTGTGTACGTACCTTCATTTGTAATTAACGGTCCAATACTGGTCGAGGTTTTGGATTTTGATTTTGCGTATGTGAAAAAATATTTCGGATTTTTCCTTATCTCTTGTATAGCTTTCTGTTCCAATTCCATTTCCTCAGACTCATATGATCGCTTCAACGTTTGTTCTATTTCCTCAATCTCCCTGCTTAGGCTTGTTTTCCTTGCTTGTGATAGTTGTGTCTGCCGAAGCATTTCCGTTATTTTTTTCCTTCTCCTGTACAGTCGTCTCCGTTCTCTTTCTAGAGTGGTCCTCTTTCTGCCCCTCCTCACAGGTACGTGCTTCAAGCAGACCTTGTAAGCTTCAGCTGTCAGTTGAGCTATTCCCTGTGTGGGAGTTTTGTCGCTTAAGACCGTCTCCCATTGAATGGTTGCAAGGTCTACATTTATTTTTTCCCAGTCAATCCTCTTATTGTTGAAATTGAATTGATTGAATATTCCTTCTCGCTTGTTAGGTCTCTTAGACCTACTACCGTTATTTATGCTAGTTCGCACTTCAATGAGCTTATGGTCTGAGTATGAAGTATCTGAGATTGTGATATCCCTGATTAGTTCATCATTGTTTGTGAATAACAAGTCTAGTGTGTTTTCGTTCCTAGTTGGTTCTGTAATCTGTTGATTGAGCGAGAATTTGTCACAGAATCTCAAAAGTTCTCTAACCTGTGGTTGGTTATTTCCCGGGTCATTCCCTGCTATGATATTTGTGTTTGCCGTTCTCCATCTTAGACTCGGTAAATTGAAATCTCCAAGAAAGATAATATCTGGAGCTGGGTTTGCTAGGTTGTCAAGTATGTTCTCTATTTTGTGCATCTGTTCTGTGAATTCCTCAATCGTTGTATCTGGCGGTTTATATATTAGCATAATAATTAGGTTTAGTTTCTCTACCTTCATTCCAAGTACCTCTACCACCTCATTAGTTGAATTTAATAGTTCTGTGCATACCAGGTCTTCTTTAATATACAGACCTACTCCTCCATTTGACCTAGTTTTTCTATCACATCTATATAGATTATAATTTGGAATCCAGATTTCACCATCCATGTAATCTTTTGTATGAGTTTCCGTGAATGCCCCAAATATTGAGTTTGACTCTAATAGAAGGCCATTTATGAACTTAACTTTATTTCTTGACTTTGGCTTTAAACCTTGAATGTTTGCAAATATGAATGATTGTCCATATTGTGTGTCACTTCTGGAAGGTTTTGGTGGTTCTCCCTCCTCTCTACCCTGACCCAGGGTGTGTTGTTGTGGCAATGGTTTGTCCAGTTTTGGAAGTGATACTGGGGAGTGTGGTAGTCTCTGTGTAGTTGGGGGGTGTAGTATGTGTGGGCTTGATGACGAACTGTAGTCCAGTCTTGGGCATTTCCCCCTCTCCATCCGTACTCCTGCCACGTTTCTGCCTGTCTGTTTCTCCCTCTGTTTGTACCTGCCTCTAAAAAATTTTCAGGGCTATTATGTTGGACTTCTTCTCTTATATGGCGCTGTGTACCTCTGACGTGGAAATCGGGGCAGTGAAGATCGTAGCATTTCCTCTCATTGACTGAGAGTGTGCATAGCTTAGGGTGAAAATATCTACACTCTGTATCAAAACGACATCTGCCTTTCCCTAACCAGTTTCGGCATTTCTCTCATTTCATTTCTCTCTCTCTCTCTCTCTCTCTCTCTCTCTCTCTCTCTCTCTCTCTCTCTCTCTCTCCAACTTCCATTTTATCAGGTGTGTTGAAATCAGTAGTTTCTCTTTGATTTCAGTACCATCTAACATTTCATCTCGTTCTATTAATTAATATAATTCATGCTAAAAATCATAATTGATGCGAGAGTCAGTCGTGCAAAACATAGTGGGCAGTATATTTGTCCCATGGATTGGCCCATATGTGACATAAGTGCCTCATGTAATACAAGCATTGTGTACCGGACCTATAAAGCGATCTGGATATTTTTGACGCAACGTTACATAGTTTACAAAATGGCTGCAAGTAGTTTCATTAGTATAATGATGGGCTCAACATCAATTATCTAGGAGGAGGCGTTGGAGGTTAATTAGCATATTGACACATGTAGACGTGCTGGAGAAGAGAACCCAAATGATTTAAGCTTAATAATTTGCCTAATTATGTTAATTAGACTAATTACACAAAGAAAGCAAATTGCTTAACTCCATGCCACTTTTCTTGTCCACACCAAGAACAAAAAAAAAAAACGGAGCTGGAGACATGTGTTCAGAGGCTTGGTGGAGACCAACTCGCTTCTTATATCAAGCAGTTACGTGGACACTTAACGAAACCTGTACATCTTTCCTCAACCATGGCAGCTTAGTTTGTACATAATTATTGCACAGTTTACGAGCTGCGGAGCGCTACGAGGTGGCCCATAACAATAACAACCTTGGGTTGTAAAGTTTCCAAGCTTGTCAACTAATTAATTCATTTAGACAAGCCTCAGTGATCGAAGAAAGATGTACATGCTTCCAGAATGGATACTTAAGTTCATGATGAATTAGTATAATGGTATATAAGGCCCAAATCGCTTTACCAGTTACTAAAAAGATGATCTAATGACCACTGAGCATCTGGTTACTGGAGAGGCCAGAAGTATCGGCAAGTTTGTGGATGACATTTGGAGATGACGACTGTTGCACACAAGTCAGCACTGATGAACCACAAAGAAACTGCAACTCCAGTGCTGGATGGAAGGATGCCAGATGCAGTTTATCGTTGAGAAATTGTGAAATGCTTGGCGACTATAGTTAGCAGCGAGGCGGAGACGACCATACACGAGTGCGCGCAATACAACACTGTCCTGGATTTATTACAAACGGATCGTCAGCAACAGAAACACTAACGTCATAATAACGGTCCATATTACTACAGAGTGAACATAGACATTTTACCAACTTCAGAGAAGGCTGACAAGTGGCATCGAGGACCTGTCCTACAAAGAAAAATGGAAGTGACTGAGTCTGCAGTCGCTGGAGAAATGCAAGACAAGGGGGGGAATTATAGAAGCTTTGGAGTGGGTTGGGGGATAACAAGGGGAAGTGAATAGTGTTTCGAAAATGTAGGAACAGGTTAAAACCCGCAGTGGGTAAACAATGTTTACAATTTATTTTAGGAGGGATATAAGAAAGTACTGGTTTTAAGAAGACATTGGGTAGGTACATATGTGAGAAGGAGTGGATTTAAACCAGACCCGACTTGTTATGTTCCAAAATTATTGGAACATAACAATAATTTTGAATTATTGTTATGTTCCGCTATGAATTATTCATGTATATATATTTATGTATTCCTTCGTTACTCTTTCAATCGGCCTCGCAACATAATTATGAATTATATTTCAATACATTTCAATACCTGGCATAATGGTCGACCCTTACAAGTGGACCGTGTTTATATATGATGGAGATCAGGTCAGGGGAGCCGGGTTAATTAAGAGGGACTTGGTTGTGTAGTCTGGCTATTGATTTTGGCTGTGGAGATGTTCTCAGACCAGCTTAATAAATGTGTGCACCACACACACACACACACACACACACAGGGGACACAGGTGGAAACTGAGTGCCCAAATAAGCCACAGAGATATTAGAAAGAACTTTTTTAGTGTCAGAGTGGTTGACAAATAGAATGCATTAGGAAGTAATGTGGTGGAGGCTGACTCCATACACAGTTTCAAGTGTAGATATGATAGAGCCCAATAGGCTCAGGAACCTGTAGACCTGTTGATTGACGGTTGAGAGGCAAGACCAAAGAGCCAGAGCTCAACCCCCGCAAGCACAACTAGGTGAGTACACACAGCGGGACCAAAGAGCCAGAGCTCAACACCCACAAGCACAATTAGGTAAGTACACACACACACACACACACACACACACACACACACACACACACACACACACACACACACACACACACACACACACACACACACACACGAACGCTTAAAACAAAACAACACGAAGCATGGAATATTCTTATGACTTTCTCAAATATTGACAACATCGCAACTTTCCGCTCGTCTTGACAGGCACATATTACAAAAAACTCATCAAAGAAGCTTTAGCTGTGGAACACGGCTGTCTACCCCTGCCTGGTCGCCCTTGATGTACACTACACAAGTCCACCAGAGTTTTATACCCTCCAGGCCATATACACTTGTCCTTGGTGATGGTGGTGGTGGCAGATCTGCTCAAACTCTGCTGTCATACACCTCGGGACGACTCGCGTCTGTAGTCAACGTGACCTGCAGCACTGAAAGGAAAAAAATGCCGGCAATGAAAGAAGGAAGGTGGTTAGTGAAAGAAGGAATATCGGCAGTGATTTAAAGAATGCCGGTAGTGAAAGCAGAAATGTCGGCAGTGAAAGGAGTGTTCGTCACTGAAAAAAGGGAAGGTGGTCAGACACGTGATTTCGGCAGTGAAAGGAGGATTGTCGGCAGCGAAAGAATGTCGACAGTGAAAGGAGTGTCGACAGTGAAAGAAGGAGTGTCGACAGTGAAATAATGTCAGTGAGCAGATTAATGTCAGCATTAAAAGAAGGAATGTAGACAGTATAAGAAGGATTGGGTGCTTCGAGCACCCAGAGAAATGTTATGTGTGTATGTGTATTTACTATTTGTATTTACTATTTGTGCCTGCAGAATCGAGCTATTAGCGCTTGGACACCGCCTATTTTTAGAACCAATCTATTTTCCTCTATTATGTCTACTACATATATTTAACGCATGCGCGCGCGCACACATTTCCTGGAAGCATCCTGTTGCAGCTGTCTAAACTCCCAGGTACCTATTTACTGCTAGGTAAACACGGGACATCAGGGTAAAAGAAACTCTGCCCATTTGTTTCTGCCTCTGCCAGGGATCTAACTCGGGCCCTTAGGACTACGGCTCCCGACCGCTGTCCACTCAGCCGCGAGGCCCACCTCAGCTTTGTGTGTGTGTGTGTGTGTGTGTGTGTGTGTGTGTGTGTGTATGTATGTGTGTGGACGGACAGGCCTCAACACTGGTGTTAAGGATACGCTGTGTTCTGGCCGAAGTCCTGGGTACAGAATATGAGAGATTGTCACCTGATTATCAGTAGAGGGGCATATTAAGAGGTGTGTGTTATTAAGGACTCTTCTCTCTCTCTCTCTCTCTCTCTCTCTCTCTCTCTCTCTCTCTCTCTCTCTCTCTCTCTCTCTCTCTCTCTCTCTCTCTCTCTCTCTCTCTCTCTCTCTCCCTCTCTCTCTCTCTCCCTCCCTCCCTCCCTCCCTCCCTCCCTCCCTCCCTCCTCTCTCTCTCCCTCTCCCTCCCCACATACTTTGTCTCGTTTCCTTGTTTTATTTTTCCAATGTTGTATTCCTTCATAAAGATAGGGCCACAGGGAGGAGGGTCCCTTACCATCCCAAAACTTGCCAAATATATTACCCACGGAGAGGCCGTAGCCTCGTGCGCCGTCGGTAATATATAGACTCTAACCCTTCCCAACAAAGAGGAAGTTTGTGTAGCTTATATTTCACCAGTATTTCCTTATTTTGTTATCTTGTAAAATGAGGGGAATAAATGCCATTTTAAATGCGGGATTTCTTGAGTTTCTTTTCCCGTATCCTCGTCTTGTGAGGCTTGAGCTTTGCGTCCGATGGCTGTCTTGGTGGCTGTTAATGCCTCTCACCTCTTTTGTACTCTTGTTCGATCTTTTACTCCCGATCGTTTACAACTAATCGTTTACATCTACGTTTGCATTCAATCGTTTACATCCTATCTTTGGCATCCTATTTTTTACATCCTATCTTTTACAGCCAATCGTTTACACCCTATCTTTTACATCTAATCGTTTAAACCCTATCTTTTACACCCTATCTTTTACATCCAATCGTTTACACCTCGATGTTTTCTCACTTCTTGATCCATCTATTTTTTTTTTACAAAGAAAGTAATTAGAGCATAAACAAATTTTGGTTATTGCAAGTAAGAAAAGTGTATTAATTTTATTAAAACCCATTTTCCAAGTGTTAAAAAAAAATAGTGTAGCCGAGGAAACTCCGAAAAATATGTTAGTGGTTCTCAAAGCCTTTCCCCCCTCTTCTCTTCCATTTTCTGTGGTAAATATGCGAATATTTTTGCACATGACCCATTGTCTTTGGCCTCCACCAATTTGCAAGTCAACTGTAGCAACAATACAGGGTAGACAGTTGCCATCTGGGCAGAGGACCGCTTTGTCATCTTTGTCCTAGTATGTTTCAGGAATAGAATGTTGTTGCAATCAAGGGAAATCGTTGCGTGATTTGTGACAAGATCGTAATTTTCGTTAAGCCAGGAAGAGGAAGCCTGGGGTATATACTTCAGGCTTGTATCGTGATCATTCTTACGTCAATCTACGGACATTCTGTATCGTGGTCACTCCAAGCTCAATCTACTGACACTCCAATGGATACTTTCACCATTATAAATTCATATTAATGCATTCATAAATCTGTGTATCTATGTATTTACGTATGTAGCTTAGCCTAACATTTTAAAAGCACTCCGATCACCTTCTGTGGTTCAATAAATCTCTGAACTGTATGTTTGACAAATCTTTCACCCTGTCTATAGAGGACAGAAGAAAATGTATATATGCTAGTTAGCATTGTAAATGTGTGGCCACGTCTGTGGTAGAAAATAATAATAAAAAAAATAAAATAAAACTCCAATGGATACAACTGCATGCCATTTGCTTGACTCTCGGGGTACCTGTTGACTACTAGGTGAACATAGGCATTAGGTGAAAATAAACATGCCCAACCAGTTCTGTCTCGCCCTGGAATAGAACCCGGAATCTACGATAGTGAGTCGAGAACGAAACCAACCGCATTACGAAACCCTAATGAAAACAGTTCTGTAGCATAACGGTGGGATCGAACCAGCGATTGGAGAATCAATTAGAAGAGGATCGATCCTTGCTCCAACGATTTTCTCATAGATCTCTCAGGTTATTGTGATCTCACTGTGTGTCGTGCAATGATTTGCCCGCCACATTAATAATTCAAGTTCAAAATAATTGTTCATTAATGATTTTACATTTATAATACATTTAGTTTACAAATCTGTGTTATACTTCTAGTATGACCATAAGAACAAGGTCATACTAGAAGTATAACACATAATCGAGGTTCCCGGTCTAGACCGGGAACCCATGATTTATCTTCCCCAAGCTGCAACCCGCAGCAGTTGCCAGAATCTTGGGTATATATATCATTTAATCCCAGGTGAACAGAGGCATCAGGTCTAACGAACTCGCTGAAACGTCTCGTTCTGCACTGGAATGGTACTTGGGTCCAATTTGTTGTGCGGTAATCACTGCGCTGCACGATAAATATAGCCTGCACACAACACGTAATGATTCTTCCGTGAAGTTCAGCCACCCAAAAAATCTGAAAAGTTAATGAAAAATTTGCAACCTAAAAATGTAACTATGTTATATCCGCTACGATATTAAATGTTGAATGATTTCGTAATTAAACGCAGGTAGGTTGTTTTGATAATTCTGTTAGTTATAACAAAAATACACACGCATCGGAGAGACAAAGACAGTTACAGAGAGGGAGCCAGTGGCAGAGAAAGAGGGAGCCAGTGATAGAGAGATGGAGACAGTGATAGAGAGAGGGAGTCAATGATAGATAGAGAGGAGGGAGGGGATTCAATGACAGATAAAGAGAGGGTCAGTGAAGGAGAGAGAGTCGATGACATAGAGAGTCAGTGACAGATTGAGAGAGAGGAAGTCAGAGACAAAGAGAGAGGGATTCAGTGAATAACACAGAGAAAGAGAGAGTCACTGAAAGACAGAGATGATCAGTGGACCAGTATCGTTATGGGTTGCAAATGTGGTTCCGATTCTTAAGAAAGGAGATAGGTTGAACGATCTCCCAGTTAGCTATTATAGGAAATTTGCTTGAATTAATCATATCCAAAACCAATTCGTTTACATCTTGGAAAACGCCTTGTTTGGTTATGGTGATGGCACATGAGAGGAGGAATGACATTGTCATGAATGTTCTGAGAGACATTAACCTAATAGATCAATATGATAGTATATATATATATATATATATATATATATATATATATATATATATATATATATATATATATATATATATATATATATATATATATATAAGCCATGTACGACTTTACAATTCTTACATTATATATGTTTTCTTTAATCCGGGATGAATGACAAGGCTGCCAAAGACCAGTTTAAATACAGTAAGACACAGTAAGACTAAGATCACCATATCACGGCCGGCATCTCTCCCCGAGGACCCGGGTTCATGTATATTTAACTTTAAAAAGTAAGCGTTTTAGATATCAGAGTATAGGAATTCAAATTTTGCTATTTTATATAAAATTTTTGCTCTGGTTAATGTATAGGATTAGAGGAATTATATTTATACTGTATTTTACACATAGTAAGAGCAATGTGTTGTGTTAGACTGAACAATTATTTGCCAGCAGCTGAAAGATCAATTTCACCATTAGGCTCCCGCGCTAGTTCAAATATTGAAACATTCATTCAGGCACTCAGTAAGGTCGCTTTAAACTCTACTGACAATTAGTGTATGTGTCGGAGAGTGAGCTTTTTGAGGGATAACCTCATATATCATGAAACATTCCAAATTTATTTTAACTATGCATGCTATTATGCACATTCTGTATTACTTTTATCTTGCAAAAAAAATGATGCGGGTTGATGCGTCAAGCAGTTTTTCGAAAGCCAACTGGGTCGTATGAGGCAGCTTTTTCTTACATTATCAGATGATTTGTATATTATGTGTTGCGTCTGAACGTACAAAATGTGGACTTTGGCATCGAAAAAAATAAATCCACGGTTATTTCTTTCCGTGTATTAGACGGCATGAAAAATATGCAACAGCCTAACATAATCTCTCTCTTAGGCCTGATATGAGCAAAACCTACACCTAAATATATCGATAGTATAAACGTGGGAATGTTCGTGCAACATTCCACATTTTATGCATATTCACCAATCTGTTTTGTGCAATAACTTAAAGAACACGTTGCAGGCGATGCATTGAGTCATATTGTTGCATGAAGAGTTCACCTTTAAAATATTAATTAAATTAGATTCAGGTGTCTCTCAGGGTTTTGTATTTGAATGTATTATTAAGAATAAACTTCCATCCTGTAAAATATTTGATGAGTGTTTGGTAAGCTTCTTATTTTTATATTTGTTTTAATAACTATTTTATTAATAAAAAATCAACCAGGGATTTGATGTTTGCATTAAATAATGCTATTCAGTATAATTTATTGTTATCAATAAAAAATAAACTATAATTAATGAGTCAGAATAACTCACGATAATAATAAAGTTGGTGTCACAATAACAAAGTGGGAGTCACAATAACCAAGTGGGAGTCACAATAACCAAGTGGGAGTTACAATAACAAAGTGGGAGTCACAATAACAAAGTGTGTGACTGAAGCATACAGTGAGGGGGACTCTCATTACTGCGACAATCATCATTACAGACCACTTTGAATCGTCATTGTAAAAGTTGTCACAGATGCTCATCGTATAGCAGTCGTTGTTAGTTATATAATTACCATCATTATCATCAGTAGTCTTGCTATCATTATTATAGCTGCTACTACCACAGCCGTCACCATCACTGCTTTCAATCTTCATCATCGTCACCACCACTGCCTTCACCATCACCGCTTTCCCAATCACCCCCGTCACTATCGTTTCCGTCATAGTCACCGCCGTCACAATTACCGTCGTCCCTATCACTGCCGCTGTCACTATCACCCCCGTTGACACCACCGCAATCACCATCACCGCCGTTACCATCACCCTCACCATCAGCCTCACCTCCATCAACCTCATCCTCACCATCACCCTCACCATCAAAACAATTGGTATTGTTGTTGACAAAATCGTGGTGGTTGCAATAAATTTTCATTCAATTTGTAACTTTGATAATTTCCAGGCAATTAACTCAACTTTTTAATTATCTGATAAAAATAACTACATTTGCACATTTCCAAATTACTTGTCGATATAAAATCACTTTAATAAATCAAATTGCTACGAAAAATATGCATGATGAAAGTCTATATATTATTGGTAAGTGTAACGAATTCACCACTTAACGAGAATACCAGGTTACATATTTCCGTACGATATACAAAGTTCGGATTTAGCGGTGAATTCGTTACACTAAACGAATTCACCGCTGAATTTAGCGGTGAGGGCATAAGTTTAGCGGTGAGACCTGCGATAAATATGTATTCCCCTCCAATCAAAGTGATTATAATCAAAATTAAATTAGTATGCGCTAAAGAGATTACAAAAAATGTAAGTAGGGCTTAGCTGTGGTGTGTTGTGAAGGCTGTCTACGTGAGTCGCACCTTCATGTTAGGTTATCTTGAGATGATTTCGCGGCTTAGCGTCCCCGCGGCCCGGTCCTCGACCAGTCCTCCTATTTGTTACACCCCCCAGGAAGCAGCCCGTAGCAGCTATCTAACTCCCAGGTACCTATTTACTGTTAGGTAACAGGGGCATTAGGATGGACGAAACATTTTGCCCATTTGGCTCCGCCTCCACCGGGGATCGATCCCGGAACCTCAGGACTACGAATCTGAAGCGCTGTCCACCCAGCTGTCAGGCGCCCGGGCCTGCAGTCCTGTTGGACCGGCAAATAAACTATAACGCAGGCTGGTTCAAACTGCTTTCATTTACCAATTGTAAGTTTATTACATTAACATTTTATTTATAAGGCATTAGAATAATTAGAAATAGAAATGCAGCTAATTGAACTGGTTCATACAACCTACCATACCTCTAACTTTTACATTGTCAAAGGTTTTCCACATAATTGTTGATGCAAGAAAACTTTATCAAGGTTTGATTAAGCCTCTAAGACGTCCACTACGGGCTCATCTTCGCCTGTGCTACTTGGAACTTTTGTTCCGAGTAGCTGAATCTAAAACAACAACAGACTCTAAGCTTTATGTTTGATTAAACCTTAGGTTCCTGCCTCTTAACTCCGAAATATTCCTGCCTCACGCTCAGAAATATTCCTCCCTCAAGCTGAGAAATATTCCCGCCTCACGCTTAGAAATATTCCCGCCTTACAGTTAATTTTCCAGCAATTTCCTTGTCTCGTCAACCACTGTTGCCTTGTAGCGGAAATTTACTCTGGTTGCTGGTAAACACAGCTTAGTCTATTAGACCCTTTGTGTATGCCAAGTATGCTTCTTACTGCCCACACGCTAAGCCGTTACGTGGAAGAAAGAAAACAGTGAATAATAACATGGGTGTTTACCCATAGCGAGCCTCGCTCGGTACACCGGTCCTGGACAGGGTTCCGGTTAGATCATTCAGAAAGCTCGTATCCATGTTAGTAAAACTGTAAATATCGTTCGTTTAAGCTGGAATAGGATATTTTTAGGTCTAGTTATGTCGTTAGTTTTGATTTTGTTGGGTTTGGCTAAGTTAGGATAGGTTCAGTTGAGTTAGGTTAGATAGGTTTTAAAACAAATTTTTTTTTGGCGAACTGTCTCATTTACGAAATGGGCTGTAGCCATTAACTTACAAAGATACGAATAGGGAAACTACAGAAGGCCTGTAACCTATGTGTGACAGTTCGTCACCAACTCACTCATGTACATGTCTAGCCTACGCTTGAAACAATCCATTGAGCCTACGTCTACCATGTTACTCTGTTATCTCTTCCATAAACCAAAGACTTTATTTCCAAACCAGTATTTATCCAAATCTATTCTGAATCTAAATCTATCCAATTTGTATCCATTGTTTGGTTGAAACGATGTTCGGAATTAGACGATCCACATAACCTATCGAGGTCGGTTCTCAAGTGTCAATATTGCAGTGCTTTTAACTTAAGCACCAGAATTTTGACGATATGCTCGATAGCCTCAAAATTGTTGAGTATTAAGAGTGAAAACAAGTTGGTCTCACATTGTAGCTGTGGCATATAATACCTGACTATAAGAGATCCCGGTTCGATTCCCGCCGCCACAGATCTCATTATTGATAGTATAGCAATAACATGGAAAAGGTGCGACCCCTATACCTATTTACACATACGAAAAAGGAAATGCAATACATATGAGGGAACTAAAAGAGAGAAAGATAGAAGAATAAGAGTGGGTAAAGAATAAGAGAAGGGGAAAGATCGAAAAGGAAAATGGGGGGGGGAAGAGGTGATGGAAGAGAGAGAAGGAAAAAGAAAGATTGAAAAAAGAGGGAAAGAACGATTTTTTTTAATAAAGTACAGGTAAGTGGGATGTGAGAGAGAGAGAGAGAGAGAGAGAGAGAGAGAGAGAGAGAGAGAGAGAGAGAGAGAGAGAGAGAGAGAGAGAGAGAGAGAGAGAGAGAGAGAGAGAGAGAGAAGTTGCCACACCCTCACTATCAGCTAGGATGAGTGACCACGAGGGGGGGGGGTGTGGGAAGGTCCTCACTGATATCATCACCGGCGTCGCCTCACCCACCGCCTCACTTCCCCTCCCTTCTCTATCATTATTTTTCCTCCCTCCACGTTTGTTATTTTTCTCGTTCTAGTTCTTGTAGTTCACTTATTATTTAGATTTGGTAGTTCCCGCTTTATTTAGTTCTTGTAATTCAATCTTTATTTAGTTCTACCTTTATTTCCTTCTTGTAGTTCCTCCTTTATTTAATTCTATGTAGCATTTTTATCGGGTTGGTCGATTCTGTAAAAATTGCAACGTGTTTAAATATTAACTGTGTAATATAGCCGGTCAGCAATCTTAACCATTGGCCCAATCCAGCAGGAGCCAGATTCATCAAGCACTTAGGCAAGTGCTTGATGAATCCCCCTTCTCTTGACTCACAAGTCAAGCCTGGTCCCGGGCTAGGCTTAGGGAGTAGAAGAACTCCCAGAACCCCATCAAGCAGGTAAATACATATACTAAGCTCTACATTTTGTCTCAATCTTAGGCGGCTTTGTTTACTTTTATTAAACAGTATATGAACTCAGAAGCGCTGGGAGGCTGTTAATAACAATAATAACATTATAAACAACATGTTTATAATAATGATAATAATAACTATTATTGTTAATAATCACATTAATAATAATAATAACATCCATCCCAAGGTTCGTAAGTACTTGGGGTGGACGGTAATGCAACGGTCTCGCCTCATGCAGGTCGGCGTTCAATCCCCGACCGTCCAAGTGGTTGGGCACCATTCCTTTCCCCCCGTCCCATCCCAAAGCCTTATCCTGATCCCTTCCCAGTGCTATATAGTCGTAATGGCTTTGTGCTTTATTCTGATTGCCTTGCGTAACTGCTTAATGTTGAATCAATCCGCCACGTTCACAACGATCACCTTTGAGTTATTAATAGCCACGATGCCAAGTTTGCTCGTCCCCCCTCCCCCCTCCTGGGGGGAAGGGGGGCCACTAACCATTAACTGTGATTGTTAGTGTTACCACTAACTGTGATTGTGATGATACGGGTAATTCCATGAATTCACCGTCTTTAATTTATTGCAGTGATTTTAAGTGTAAGGATATACACCTTAATAGTGTTACCCAGCTTTATATTTACTCAAGCTTGAGTGTTACCCAGCTTAAGCTATTATTCATTCCACAGGATTATTCACTTCAGTAAGTTTCATTATTGTAATGTTACCTGTTTTACCATCATAACATTTAAATACATTTTTCTTCAATTCCACTCTGCAATTCCCATGATGGCGTCTTACGGTTTCCATTGTTCCTCAAAACGTCAATATTGGTCTATTGATCTTAAGGGATAATATTGCCATGAACAACTAGAGACTCAAGGGCAGGTCTCCGCCTTTGAAGTACTAAGGAGAGAGCCTACACACTCTCCGCTCTCTTACTTTATACACACAACACACAGGTTACAAACATGTATTATTACGTTTTAGTCACACACACACACACACACACACACACACACACACACACACACACACACACACACACACACACACACACACACACACCTGTGTGTGTTGGGAGGTGAAGCTGGAGGAGGCAGGAGTCACACTGCAGCAAGCTCCTGGAAATATCGAATTACCTAAGTATTGGGCACAGGTTGAGGGCTACAGTGGTGTCCCAGGTTACATAAAGGTTCAGGGAAGAGTAAAAGCAAATAAAATACAATAAACAAGTAAAAGTGAGTGAAAATAGCTGAGTGGAAAAGTTTGTTTTGGTCTAGAACAAAATCAAAGATGGCCGCTGCCACCACCCCCACTGAGAATGTAGACCCACCAACAGATGATGATTTGATTTCAAAGGATTCTCACCACAAGATATAAGGAAAGGAGGTGTTCTTGGCAGGTTAGAGATAATTGAGGATATGCAAAAGAAGTATGAAGAAAAAGTGCTTAAATTGGAAGAGGACAATGGAGCTCTTTGGAGTGAGCTTTGCACTCTAAAAGGGAGTATGCTTCAACAAGGTTAGATTATTACTGCATTAACAGACAAGGTAACAAATCAGGAGGAGCAAATCAAGGAACTAGTGAAAGAAAATGAGGCATGGAAAGTGAAGTGTGGTGACTTTGAAGAAATAAACAAGAAAATAGACTCATATGGTGAACAACTCCAAGCAAGCCTAAGGGCTAACATAGAGTTAGGTAAGGATCTCCAACTGGAAACTTCACTGTCAACTCACATAGAGGAGGTGAATAAAGAACTAGAAAAGTATAAAGAAGAAATAAAAGCGACATATGCTGAAGTTGTAAAAGAGAAAGAGACTATCAAAGAAGTGTGTTCGGAAGTCATAACCAGAAATGACCAACAAGAAGCAGAAATTAGGCAAGCAATTAGGAAAGAACTGGTTACCAACAGTAAACTGGTACAAAACACTGCAGATAGAACTAAGTCCATAATCATTTTTGGATGTTTAGAGAAGGAAATTCCATCTAGGGTGGACCGAGCGGCAGAAGAGATGAAAATCATAGAGAAAATAGTAGGTTTAGGAGAAGGCTCAAAGGAAAATGTCAGTGATTTTAGAAGAATAGGAAAATATGAGAAAGAAAAGAACCGCCCCTTAAGGGTGACGTTTAATGGAGTGAAAAACATGATGGAAGTGCTAAGAAATGCCAGGAAACTGCAGAGTGATGAGGTTGGCAAATTATGGTCAATAAGACAAGACCTCTCCAAGGAAGACAGAGAAAAGCTGAAAATGAACCTAATTGAGGCAAAACGTCTAAATGGGGATAGAAATGAAGAAGACAGAAATTCTTTTTTTTACAAAGTGACAGGGACTGGAAAGCTTGTGAAATGGTACATAAAAACAAAGCAACAAGATCAGTAGTTGAAGGGGGAGTAAAGAGCAAAGGAAAAGGGAACATGTTCCTGAAAATTGTATATACCAACATAGATGGAGTGAGGTCAAAAACTTTGGAGTTGCAAGATATAATCCAGCTTAGGGTCCCAGATATTGTTGCATTATCAGAGACGAAACTTGAAGGAAATATAATAAATGAAGTCATATTCCCAAGAGGCTACTCAGCTTGGAGACGTGACAGGAAAACTAGGAAGGGAGGAGGAGTGGCTGTACTGGTGAAAAAACACCTGAAGGTAAAAGAGTTAATATTTGAAAACCCTCGAGATATTGACATAATGGCATTGCAGGTCTGGAATCAGGATGATAAGCTGATAATTGTAAATACCTACAGCCCACCAGCAAGCAACACATGGACAAAGGAAGAACTGGATGACAAACGAGAGGGCCTCATAATGGTCATGAGAGATATTATGGTACAAGCAGATAAAGATAAATCACGACTGTTGATACTGGGGGACTTCAACTTTAGAGCAATAGACTGGGAGGCCTATGAAGCAAGAACGGAGGACTTTTGGACATGCAGATTTGTGAACCTCATTCTGGAGACATTCTTGTATCAACACATAAAGCAAGCCACAAGAATGAGGGAAGGAGATATACCGTCAGTACTGGATCTAGTATTCACCAGGAAAGAAGAAGAGATTTTTGACATCCAGTACCTTCCTCCCTTGGGAAAGAGTGATCACGTCCTGCTAGACATTAAATATGCTTTAAGATATCATCTAGAAGAAAATGGGGACATTGAAACAGTTGATAAACTCGATTTAAGGAGAGGCAACTATGGGGAACTTCGAAATTTTTTTAATGAGTGTAATTGGACAGAATTGTTGCTAGGCAGGGAAGTAAATGAAATGTATGCCAAATTTTTAAAACTATACGAGGAAGGCACACAAACATTCATACCAAAACAGAGATGCAGGGCCAGAAAACAGGATTGGTTCGACAGAAATTGTGAGAGGGCAAGAGACCAAAAGACACAAAAATGGAATCAGTATAGGAAGAGGCCAAACCCCCAAACATACCAGCGATACAAAGATGCGAGAAACAACTATACAGCAGTAAGGAGAGAGGCAGAAAGAAATTTTGAAAAAGGGATAGCGGATAAATGTAAAACAGAACCGGGCCTATTCTACAAATTCATAAACAACAAATTGCAGGTAAAGGATAATATCCAGAGGTTGAAAATGGGAAACAGATTCACGGAAAATGAAAAGGAAATGTGTGAAACATTAAATGAAAAGTTCCAAAGTGTGTTTGTACAAAATGAAATCTTCAGAGAACCAGACACAATAAGAATTCCAGAGAACAACATTGAGCGGATAGAGGTGTCTAGAGATGAAGTGGAAAATATGCTAAAGGAGCTCGGGAAGAACAAAGCAGCTGGCCCAGATGGCGTTTCACCATGGGTTCTGAGAGAATGTGCATCTGAGCTCAGCATTCCACTTCACCTGATCTTTCAGGCATCCCTGTGTACAGGAATCGTAGCAGACGTGTGGAAACAGGCTAACATAGTTCCAATCTACAAAAGTGGCAGCAGGGAAGACCCCCTCAATTATAGACCTGTATCATTGACAAGTGTAATAGTGAAAGTATTGGAAAAGCTAATCAAAACTAAATGGGTAGAACACCTGGAGAGAAATGATATAATATCAGACAGACAGTATGGTTTTCGATCTGGAAGATCCTGTGTATCGAATTTACTCAGTTTCTATGATCGAGCCACAGAGATATTACAGGAAAGAGATGGTTGGGTTGACTGCATATATCTGGACCTAAAAAAGGCTTTCGACAGAGTTCCACATAAGAGGTTGTTCTGGAAACTGGAAAATATTGGAGGGGTGACAGGTAAGCTTCTAACATGGATGATAAATTTTCTGACTGATAGAAAAATGAGGGCAGTAATCAGAGGCAATGTATCGGAATGGAGAAATGTCACAAGTGGAGTACCACAGGGTTCAGTTCTTGCACCAGTGATGTTTATTGTGTACATAAATGATCTACCAGTTGGTATACAGAATTATATGAACATGTTTGCTGATGATGCTAAGATAATAGGAAGGATAAGAAATTTAGATGACTGTCATGCCCTTCAAGAAGACCTGGACAAAATAAGTATATGGAGCACCACTTGGCAAATGGAATTTAATGTAAATAAATGTCATGTTATGGAATGTGGAATAGGAGAACATAGACCCCACACAACCTATATATTATGTGAGAAATCTTTAAAGAATTCTGATAAAGAAAGAGATCTAGGAGTGGTTCTAGATAGAAAACTATCACCTGAGGACCACATAAAGAATATTGTGCAAGGAGCCTATGCTATGCTTTCTAACTTCAGAATTGCATTTAAATACATGGATGGCGATATACTAAAGAAATTGTTCATGACTTTTGTTAGGCCAAAGTTAGAATATGCAGCTGTTGTGTGGTGCCCATATCTTAAGAAGCACATCAACAAACTGGAAAAGGTGCAAAGACATGCTACTAAGTGGCTCCCAGAACTGAAGGGCAAGAGCTACGAGGAGAGGTTAGAAGCATTAAATATGCCAAAACTAGAAGACAGAAGAAAAAGAGGTGATATGATCACTACGTACAAAATAGTAACAGGAATTGATAAAATCGACAGGGAAGACTTCCTGAGACCTGGAACTTCAAGAACAAGAGGTCATAGATTTAAACTAACTAAACACAGATGCCGAAGAAATATAAGAAAATTCACCTTCGCAAATAGAGTGGTAGACGGTTGGAACAAGTTAAGTGAGAAGGTGGTGGAGGCCAAGACCGTCAGTAGTTTCAAAGCGTTATATGACAAAGAGTGCTGGGAAGACGGGACACCACGAGCGTAGCTCTCATCCTGTAACTACACTTAGGTAATTACACACACACACACACACACACACACACACACACACACACACACACACACACACACACACACACACACACACACACACACACATAAAGAAATTGTTCAAGACTTTTGTTAGGCCAAAGTTAAAATATGCAGCGGTTGTATGGTGCCCATATCTTAAGAAGCACATCAACAAAACTGGAAAAGGTGCAAAGACATGCTACTAAGTATCTCCCAGAACTGAATGGCAAGAGCTACGAGGAGAGGTTATAGGCATTAAATATGCCAAAACTAGAAGACAGAAGAAAAAGAGATGATATGATCACTACGTACAAAATAGTAACAGGAATTGATAAAATTGATAGGGAAGATTTCCTGAGACCTGGAACTTCAAGAACAAGAGGTCATAGATTTAAACTAACTAAACAAAGATGCCGAAGAAATATAAGAAAATTCACACTGCCTGAACAGTAACCGGACCAGGCAGTGAGATGCCGTCATTGCGCGATGTGCCTGGCAGGCTAATGAGGGTGAGCCACTACCATAATATTCAGCTTGTAAACTCTGTGACAAACCTTTAAAGCATTCACTAGAACACTATATAGTTGAATATGAAACCGTAAAAGATTTTAGACCTTGGCCTATTGTACCACCAACTGTGTAACTATTTCATTGAATCTGGTGTACTGGACATCCTAATAATTTATCCTAAATTTGCTTGTCTATTTTAAAGAATGAAGAACAATTATATTTATTTTATTTTAAGCTGCATCTCTTATGAATGTATCCCTGCCCTTGTGTGGCAGTGAACAATAGAAAGTTGGATTTACATATTCATAAATTGAAACATGTATACTGTCTAATGTAGTTGATTGCAACTATGATATATATATATACAGTATGTGCTTCAGCCTACAGTTTCGACCTATTGTCTTGTGTATGACCCTCTGTCCTGTGTGACATGAACACCAGCATTATCCTCGTTCTAATAAGACCTAATTGAATTCCTCAGATTAGCCAAAATTGTAATTAATTTTTGTCAATAAAGATGTTAATAAAAATAAACTGAACAGAGAGGATGTGTCATGGGTGCTGGAGTAGACTAGTGCCCCAGCCGACCAGCAAGGAACAATATTACGGTCCTCCTCCGCGGCCATCTCCATGAATTTGAATACAAATTGTCTGTATTAAATATTGGATCCTTTTTTCGTGTAGCGCTGGCACGATAAAGTAATTTTATTTTGTCTTGAAATGTAATGTCACTTTTTTTATTACTACTATTTAATACCTCTAGTTTTAAATAGCCTAAACGTCTTCAGCAAAGATGAAAATAGAGAAAACTCATGTAGGTCGTCTATCACTGTTTTGTCCGACATTATCAAAACAATGGCCAAATGCCATTGTTAATCTTTGGCAGCTCGTTAATCCAGCTGTCAAATCCCCTGTTTATGAATGTAAAATACTTAACACGTGACTCAAAAGATTACATTCGGATTTTTCTGGAACTTCTTTGCTCACTCACTGTTCGTATTCCCCTCCGATGACTGCTTCCTCCACGTACCGCAAATACAAATAATTGCCAATAAAACTTAACCTAATCCCGCCTAATTATACACGCAATTCTAGTATGAAATAAAATTAATTTTTATTCGAGTAAACACCGATCTTGAATATACAGTAACGGTAACATTATTGTGTAGGGAACGACCGCAGATGGCAAGTGCCAGGCTGGGTTGAAGCCTCATTTGGGGAAGGGTTGGGAGCCGAGACAGCACAAATAAGGCAGCTAAATTTATAATAATTGAAACTGCAGGAAGCTTATTCTCTCATACGACGCAGCTCCTATTTATATCCACCCAAATTCATACAAGAACATAACAATAAAGGAACCTGCAGAAGACCTGTTTGTTGCCCCTATACCAGATTGAAATTTATTACTGAGGAAGTGCGTAAAAATGTATATAAATTTGTATGTACATTTGTTATAATGTTTATAAATTCTTAATTATCGTATAGAATAAATACGAGGTTCGAAGATTATGTTGTCGATATATTAATGTTTATCTCATACAGCTTATGATGGTGTGGTCTCCGCGTGGTTGGTGGGGGTCCCAACGTGTGACGTGTGCAGAGTCCAAAAACCCATCCCCGTCGACAGTTGAGAGGCGAGACCAAAGAGCCAGAACTCAACCCCCGCAATCACAACTAGTGGATTACACACACACACACACACAGTTGTAAATGATAAAGATTAAGCCACCCAAAAGGTGGCACGGGCATGAATAGTCCGTAAAGTTGTAACCGTTCCCCTGGCCTTATGAAGGACTCGCCCACCTGATGAAATGTTTACACTACACATTGTAAACAATGTAATTTCTTCTTCGAAAGATATAATAATTATTAGGATAATTAAGTCTTGGCATATTTTTTGAGCTGATGCATGGTATCAGAACAATTAATGACCTTAATTATAGGAGAAGGGATATTTCATATCAAAATGGATTGAAAGTCTGTAAAATATCTGAAAATATTATTAAGACTGGGCCGAGCGGACACCACGCAACATGAGAGGAAGTGTATACGAAAATCTCGTAAAAGCAATCTACCGTCCACTGAAGCGCGTAAAAATTATTTCACAAGGAGTTAACGAGGCTGGATATACCCCATCATAATGACGGTGGTACTTAGTAATACTCATTATTAGTGCGATATTTAACCACGGTAATTACTACCATCAGAGGCTGTGTGATACGTGTGTATGTGTCGTAGAGAGACCTCGTAAGGCTCCTCCCTCCCTACCCCCCCTTCCAGCGAGCGAAATGCAGTAGTCCCTTTTTTCCAGAGGTTTAGGAAATATTTCAGCATTTATCGTCGATTGAAAATAACGTGTTGTAGCGCCTGGGAAAATGGGTTTATTAGTTCGTTCCTTTTATGGTCTCTGAACATGAAACTTTCCTTCCCCTTCAAAATATGCTTCACCATGGTTGCCGGCCGTAAGACTATCCCTACCATGATTACCTTGTTTCGCCATTATCTTTGTTACCATCACCATCAACATGATTATTTTTCCTTTGTTATTGTTAGTTCAACGAGGATTGTAATTGTCTTGATTACATCTGCTATGATTGTAACTACCATGAATATTTACGAGTCATGATTAGGTTACCTCTGCCATGATTAGGTTACCTCTGGCATAATTACATCTGTCATGAGTGTCGTGAGTTCTACTGTCAGGCATGATCAGGCATTCGTGGGCACAGTTCTACTGTTAATAATGAATTAGGTTTCAATCATCCTCTGTGATCTACTATTTGTGTCTGTGTACATGATGTTAATAATCTTATCTAGCTGTTTGAAATTTCTGTTATATTAAACTTAATCTATTTCTACAAGAGAAAATGTCTGTCCAAGGTTGCAGGTCTGACATTTGGGGCTAGCATCGCCCAGCTTTGCAGGGCAAATAGTCTGGGGTGTGGGACACGCATAGGCTAGTTGGTGTCGCCAGAATTCAAGAGGGAACTGCGTGCCAAGGTCACATTATGATTGACATGATGATTCTTGGCATTGATTGGTGACTACACTAAACTAAATATTTTGAAAAAAAAAAATTTAACATCAATTTTCTGCCATTCAGGTTCCTTAGTCCCAACCAAGGGTAAAATTGTTGACTTGGCGCAAGGATCAAGAAGGTCAAGTCGCCTCTTCCTAGACCTTGAGACACACCCACAGGTCAAGACAACTATCTCGTTCATTGTGGTGAAATCTTAAGAAATGTCTATTTCTCCTTTCCATCCGGTGTCATTAGATTCAGTTCCTTCAGTATATACCTTACCTCATTCTCTTTAGTTCTAAAATCAGTCATGTAACAAATCTCAATAGGCCTACTTTCTCAAGTCTTCGGTTTGAACTTTCCGTAACACTTACATATTGTTGTAAACTTTGTGGTAGAACAAGGACACTAAATGAGTCTCTTGCTTGGAACAGATAAAACTTTTAAATTTGGTTTATATCATAAATCAAGAACACAATCAACACATGCAGGTTATTTATGCTCGAGAGAACGGAGTCCGGCCCGGGGTGACTGCACTATAAATAAGACGACAGTAGTCACTTAGAGGACTACAGAAACCACACTCGTCCCGAGGGAGGGAACAAGGCACTACATGTAGATTAATGCTCCAAATATCCTTCCCGTTGTACCCTGTTGGCCGATAAGGTACAAAGGGAAGAGTCTGCACAGTGGAGAGTAGACTTATTATTTATAATGAACCGATTTCGTATAACTGAAATAATGCTATTTAATGGACATTAGTGTTTACATTTTATGTATAATGCTTATACAATGGTCATTAGTACTTTCAGAGTGGAGGTGGTGCTTCCATAGAGGAGATACTACTTCCACTGTGGAGATAGTGTTTACACAGTGGAGTAGCGCTTACGTAACTTAGATAGCCTTATTTAATGGAGAAAGTGTGTGATGAAGAAAGTACTTACGTAGTGGAGATTATGCTAATGTAATAAAGAGAATGCCGATTTATTTGATACAATGGACACCGAGGCCAAATAGTGTTTATTTAATAGGAGCTGTTCTTAAATAGCGACGATAGTTTTTAATAACAAAAATGTCGAGATAACGCTCCACTTAAAACGGTAGTCATAAAAGATATTACCAATAAATATTAGGAATATGGTTGGTCCATCAGTCAATGTAGGATTTATGTGGGATTTATTTATGTAGCCTTTATGTACCTATTTATGTAGGATTTATGAAGGCTACTTTAAAAGTAATTATTCAGAAATGACTTGGTTCACGTGATCATTTTTAATGGCGACTGCAATAGCCTCATTGATCAAGACGTCACTAGTAAAGCCTTAACTCCACAGCAGAAGGCGAGAGTTTCAGCTCTTCGAAAGGGTTTATACATTCTTTATATCATTTTTTTGACCCGATCAGGATTCGAACCCCCCACCCCCTCCCGCCGCCTGGGATTACCCTCCCCCCCCCCCCCCCATAGCGCACAGTGTACTGTGATCACTTCACCATTGATCGTCTAATGATCAATGGTGAAGTGGTTACAGTACACTGTATGCCAGGGGGTTGATCCCGGACGGCGGGGGTTCGAATCCTAGTCTGGCCAAAAAGAATTCTAATTGATATATTGCTCGTATGTTCATACAACCTATGTGGCACACACACACACACACACACACACACACACACACACACACACACACACACACACACACACACACACACGCACACACACACACACACAGGAATAGATAAAACACCAAGTCTGACTCCAGAGGCACATTTAAAATAGGATAATATCAGCAGCATACTCTACGCAGGCAAAAATCAGAAGAGCATTGAGGAACCTGAACGAGGAGACATTCAGATCACTATTCTCACCCGTAGAGTATTTCGGCCCCTCATGGAACCCAGTTTCAAAAAACACATAAGGGCTCCTGAAAAGGTATAGAGATTTGCAACGAGACTCGTCCCAGTATGGCCAGGGATGGGTTATGAAGAAAGACTGAAAAAGCTGGAACTGACGTCGATAGAAAAGAGGAAGGAGAGAGGAGACGTAATAATACTTAAAGAGGAATTGAAATTCCTCTCCATGTTCCTTGTTAATTCCTCTAACTACTTAGAGGAATTGACAAGAGTGGAAAAAAGGAGAAAATGAAGTCGCGGATGGAAGCTTGAGAAACAGATGAGCCATAGAAATGTTAGAATTAATTTTTATTGAAGATATTTAGGAAAATAGAATGAACTTAATGATGGCTGTACAAGGTGACTCCATTCATAATTACAAAGGTAGATGTGATCGCAAAATTGGTCGAGATGAGATTTTGCATGAACACACACACACACACACTCTCTCTCTCTCTCTCTCTCTCTCTCTCTCTCTCTCTCTCTCTCTCTCTCTCTCTCTCTCTCTCTCTCTCTCTCTCTCTCTCTCTCTCTCTCTCTCTCCTTCTCTCTCTCTTTCTCCCTCCCTGTCCTATAACGCGTACACTATTCGAATTATAAATTTATGTTATTTGTGTGACTTCTTGAACCTAAACTCACCCGATGGTCTCCAATAAGTTATTTCGCAATGGCTTTTTCATTTTAGCAATTTCCCTCAAACCTGCAGGTTGTTATACCCACACTTCCCGCGGGAATACATTCAAGGGGAAGCACTTCAAGCTCAGCCATTATTTCACAGGTGATATTAAACAAAACGAAAATTCTTCCTTTCGTCAGAAGGATCGATTGAATCATTTTAAAGATAACGGAAGAGGGCAAATTGTGTCTCGCCTTGGTAGGAGCAGAGAAGTGGAAATATAGAATCCGTTTGCCTGAGGAGCTTCAGTGTGTGCGTTGGCTGGGCATATTGGGTCATATTTTTGATGCTCAGTTTAATAAGCTGATGCTAAGTATCTCCGCCAAGGAAAGGAGTAAAGATCAGTGAGAGAATGCGAGGATTTTGTCGTGCGTTTTGGACTTGGCAGCGTGAGGCGCCAGATATGTCGAGTCGAGTATTTTTGTTAACTTGTACTGTTACACAAGGAAGGTAAGGTGGATATTGGGGGAAATGTCGTCAATGTGGCTGTGTTGGATTTGGACAGGACATGAGGACTAATTAGGAGGTGGAATATGAGGACTAATTAGGTGGGATACGAGGATTAATTAATAGCTAGTCTATGAGGACGGGATACAAGCTGGAAAATAAGGGCGGAGTGAGGGGGGGGGCAGTTGTAAACCCTTGGGTTATTGGGAATGGAAAGATGGAGGAAAAGCGGAGGAGGAGGAGAATATTCTGCCATACATACGGTGATCTTATCACCATTCTAGAACCCGAGTCTGTGTCTTCAAGTGTCTGCCGAATGTTCATACAATGTCTCCAGGGAGCTTAGCATTTTAAAAGCACCGAATCACCTTCTGTGGTTGATTGTTCAATAAACCCTTGAACTATATGTTTAACACATCTCTAACCCTGTCCATGGAGGACAGAAGAAAATGTATATATGCTGGTTAGCATTGTAAATGTGTGGCCACGTTTGTGGTAGAAAATAATAATAATAATAAAAAAATGTCTCCAGGGTTCCCTGTGGCAAGAGAATCCTGGCTAACTGCAGGCAAACTTACTGTGGACTTTGTCTTTATGAGGGTTATTTCAGTTACTGCAAGCAACATTTAGTGTAATCTTCCCTTCCTAATATTTGTGTGGTCGATTGTAAGTAACGTTGAGCGCAATCTTACCTTTCGTAAGGTCTCTGTAAATGTCTGGATGAACCTTTGAACACACAGCTCATGCAACACAAACCATCTACGTTTCGGTCCATCCTGGACCATTCTCAAGTCGATTGTGTATTACTGTCGATTTTTACAATGGTCTTGAGAATGGTCCAGGACGAACCGAAACGTCGTCGTCTCTTCACTTTCTAGCGTGTGGTTTGGTCAACATACTTCAGCCACGTTATTGTGACTCCTTGTCTGCACAAACCATCTGTTTTTTTAGAGTAATTTCTTAATGATATCAAGTATCCACACGGAGCCCGTATCAGTACTTGGCCAGAGGCTTCGTTTATGTTTTCCGACACACAATCACTGATCAGGAATTTGCATTCGGCTGTTTGACATAACATTACCTTAGAGAGAGCTTTATTGGCTGTTGGAGAGAGGAATTAGACCTCTCGGCGTTCCCTTGTCGGTGGAAAATGCACTAGACATTGGGGGCATTCATTGCCTGTCGATGGAAATAACGTTACCGTGGCTGGTCAGAGGCTACGGGGACCTAGGTAAAGTAGCAGGTATTTGAGCTCGAGCAACGATAAATAAACAATCAACGGTCGCCCTGCTTTGCCCAGGAAGATAGGGATGGGAAGGTGGACAAAACCTCTCCCTTCACCACTGGGGAATGCTGGAACACTACGTTGATTCATCAATGAATCAGCGTTGCTGATTCGTTAGTGGGGGCAGTCCTTGCCCGCACTCCCTGGCTACGTCTGCGAGTGCCCGACACCCACCCCCTCTAAGAGGTCCAGCGGGAAGACTATCGACACCCAGTGACCCCAGATACATCATGTTTTGTATCAGTGGCTGTAACCACTGTAACCTGACAAGTGCCAGAGACTCTCCAGTCCTTCACACTCGTGATCGTACATCCATACTTTAATGTTTCATATACTGTAATACAAAATTGTATTTTTCTCAGAACTAAATAATACTATTATACAGTTTTGGTTGTAGGTTAGGTTAGGACTTGGTTAGGTTAGGTTAGGTCTAGGTTACATTAGGTTTAGGTTAGCTGAGGTCTAGGTAAAGACTGGGTCAGGTTAGGTTAAGTCTTCGTTAAGTTAGGTTAGGTTAGGTCTAATTTAGATCAAGTCTAAGTTAGGGCTTTTGTCTTGTTGATTTTTAATATGAAGCCGTCCACCAGTCCAAACAACTGTTGTGCGGTTACAGCCTCATTAGCCGAAAACGCGTTAAGCATTCTCTACTTTTCAACTTTGTTTTTTCCGCTTATATATAATATACAGGCTTCGAGTTCCCGACAAAGCCAGTTATAAGTTCATTATTATAAGCTTTTAGTATGTCAGTTTTATTATTGTGTATTATCAGAATTGCGTAACCGGTTTCAGGGCTTCACTTTATAATAAAGTCTTAAATCATTCACAGTTACGTCACTTGGGTTAAGCCACGTGTTGCTCGGGGCTCGCCTTCACCCTGGACACTTCTTAAGCCACACTAAGCCATAATAATCTTATTTTCATTGATCTAAGTTTAATTCGTTGTCAGTGTCTTTGGTGAAGTCCTCCTGCCTGATAAATTGTCTCTTCAAAGTGGCTCGTTGCTTTAACATTCCACTCACCAGGCTGAGTCTGGATGGACAGCAGCAGACGGCTTGTTGACTCCTCTTGCCTCTCTTCTCCCCGCTCTCCTCTCCCCCTTTCTCCTCTCACTCCCCTCTCGCCTCTCTCTCTCTCTCTTGCTACGCCTTCACACCCCTTCGTCAGGGAGTCCACCCACATGCTCGGCCCTCCAGAGACACGCCAAACACGCTAAACTTTTTTCCTAACTCCTTACACCAGCCCCTCCCCCTTCCCCCTCCCTCCTTCCTTTTGCCCCCCACCCCCCACCAGCTGGTCGTTCTGTACCATCTGTACATCCATCACTATACCGCCTATACATCCACCACTATACAGTCTATACATGCACCACTATACCGCCTATACATCCACCACTATACCACTATACATCCACCACTATACCGTCTATACATCCATCACTATACCGCCTATACATCCACCACTATACCGTCTATACATCCACCACTATACCGCCTATACATCCACCACTATACCGTCTATACATCCATCACTATACCGTCTATACATCCACCACTATACCGCCTATACATCCACCACTATACCGTCTATACATCCACCACTATACCACTATACATCCACCACTATACCGCCTATACATCCACCACTATACCGTCTATACATCCACCACTATACCGTCTATACATCCACCACTATACCGCCTATACATCCACCATTATACCGTCTATACATCCACCACTATACCGCCTATACATCCACCACTATACCGTCTATACATCCACCACTATACCGCCTATACATCTACCACTATACCGTCTGTACTTCTCTTGACACCTCACCACCTACTCCTTATCCTTCTCCAATACGTCTCCTGGGTGAGTCTCCGATAATCCATACGTGTAGTATTGCTGTGGGAGAGATCTTCAATCTTTTCTCATCACCTTCACCTCCTTTCTCTGTTCCAGATGGTTCCAGCTGTTCAGGCGAGTTTGCTGTCAAATCTGTGAAGATGTGAAACCATTCTTGGGTCCTTCGAGGGTCACTCAGTGGCTTGTCATTGGGTATTGGCTGTTTTACACAATACGCTTGATTGAGATTGTGTTGTTTTATTAATTTAAGATTACGGAAAAAAAACATTTCAGTTAGACTTTTCGGAAAAATCTTGGAAGATATTGACAGCCTGAGAATTTTGTAATTCAATTCAGGTTAATGTGATTACACGATTAATTTCTTGTTTGCGGTTGTTTCTGTAGACCTTTTGATAAATTAAGTTGAGCTTCAAAAGTTCCAGATTTGGTTTATATAGAGAGGAAAAAATAATTATTCCTGCAGTTAATATTTTATTACCACTGACTATAATCCTCCTGGGAATCGGCTCTGAATAAATTAACAAAATGTTGCTGTAAAAACCAGACTTTAGCTTCACAACTTGGAACATTATCGCTATAGCGATAATTATTATAATTATAATTACAACAATGAGAAGAAAAAGAAGAATAAGAAAAATAAAACATTTTAGTTTTTACCGATAATAAACATAAACACACACACACACACACACACACACACACACACACACACACACACACACACACACACACACACACACACACACACACACACACACACACTTAGGTAATTACATGGACATAATAAGGGAAGAGATAGAGACAAGGCAGAAGTAACGGAGAGACACAAGGAGAGGGAAGAGCATAGGGAACCACCACAGGCCTCAGCTCAGTAGCTTCATAGAGAGTGGGGAACCCTACATCAGCAGGCCAGCAAGCAGAGAAGGTCATTATACTTTGACGATAGTCAGTATAAACTATAAATGTGAAGGATGGGCTAAGGTATCATGCTTTATATATAAATATAAATACTTAAGTATTATAATGAACCTAACAGAAGGTGCACTATTTTTCGTATTAGTCAATAGAGAATGAATGTGGAATACCGCCAAGATCTATAACATAGTACCCAAAATAGATTATACAAAATTAATTCTGTATATACGGGTAATTTAAGATATTTTCGTTGGATATGAGTGGTGCCAAGCTCTCTTAAGTCAACCTGGGGAGTAGAACTCCCAGAACCCCATCCAGGGACAATCCAGATGCCCGCATTACTGCTATAACACCTTGGCAACCTACGTCAAGCTCAGTAAATATCGGAGTTATATTCAATATATATCACAATTATAACCACTTCAAAGTCACATATTAATTAAAGTTAATTGCTGGTAAATCTGTATGATATCAGTGCCGCTCCGCGAGTTACCGGTTCCGGGCTCCGGATAACGGCCCGGCGACCACTTCTGAATAATGCGTCGCATTTTGACGTAGAATTTTCCCCTAAAGCAAAAAAACTGATGTACTAAAAATGGCGGCAACTCGCGAAAATGACGTGGTGTTCCGTTTTCTGTTGGTGGGTGTTCGGGTAGGTTCGGTTCGGGCACGTTATTACAGCAGTTTAGGGACGTTGGGAGGACGCTCAGTAGAACGGGTTGTTGGTGGAGGCAGCAGCCCCCCCCCTCCCCTCCCCCTCCTCCCCTCCCCCCCCCCCCCCTTCACCAGACCGTAAAACCTCCAGTATTAAATCCCCGGACAGTCAACTACGGCTAGGATTTATCAAGCATTTCCGTGCCTCACTTACGAAACCTCTACATCTTGATCATGACGGCTTATATTTGTATTCATCTATTGGGATTTGGGGTAGGACGATACCCCAACCACCTGCACCATTGGGTATCGAACGCCGGCCAGCAAGAGGCGAGGTCGTCGCTGTACCAACCAAAGCGGAGGAACGTCCTCACTATGGACTGGTTCCGAGCTAGAGGGGCGGGAGCTATATGGCTACACCTAGATCACACCACAACTGTCAAAACTATCAGCTATAAAATAACGAAATAGGGTAATTTGATGAATGAAAAGTTTATTTTGGATACATTTACTCAACGCTGTGCCTATAATCACTCACTGGACCGCGATTAATATAATTTGTGTATTTATGCTCAATTTTTTTATGAGAGTAATTATACGCTATGATGAACTCTGTCGTATGGTGTATGTATGTCGTATGGTGTATGTTCTGTCCTTTAGATACAATGCAAGATTTGCTGGTTATTTTTGGAATATGTAGCAAATTTTAATTAATTTTAATCTGTTGCAAGTCCAAGAAGAGGACTCGCTGCTAATCCAATCTTCCATTCCCACGGTGACGAGCCACGAAATTGATTTGGATTGTTAGATTTTCCATGTTGTTAAGTCGGCAACGATGTATAGGAAATGCTGGCAGTGTGTCGGTGGTGGCAACACTGCGTGGGATTATTGTGGAAGGGGACAGGGTGAGCAGAGAGAGGACAGGGTGAGCAGAGAGAGGACAGGGTGAGCAGGGAGTGGACAGGGTGAGCAGGGAGTGGACAGGGTGAGCAGGGAGTGGACAGGGTGAGCAGGGAGTGGACAGGGTGAGCAGGGAGTGGACAGGGTGAGCAGGGAGAGGACAGGGGAGCAGGGAGAGGACAGGGTGAGCAGGGAGAGGACAGGGTGAGCAGGGAGAGGACAGGGTGAGCAGGGAGAGGACAGGGTGAGCAGGGAGTGGACAGGGTGAGCAGGGAGTGGACAGGGTGAGCAGGGAGTGGACAGGGTGAGCAGGGAGTGGACAGGGTGAGCAGGGAGTGGACAGGGTGAGCAGGGAGTGGACAGGGTGAGCAGGGAGGGGACAGGGTGAGCAGGGAGAGGACAGGGTGAGCAGGGAGTGGACAGGGAGAGGACAGGGTGAGCAGGGAGAGGACAGGGTGAGCAGGGAGAGGACAGGGTGAGCAGGGAGTGGACAGGGTGAGCAGGGAGTGGACAGGGTGAGCAGGGAGAGGACAAGGTGAGCAGGGAGTGGACGGGGTGAGCAGAGAGAGAGAGGACAGGGTGAGCAGGGAGAGGACAGGGTGAGCAGGGAGAGGACAGGGTGAGCAGGGTGTGGACAGGGTGAGCAGGGAGAGGACAGGGGGAGTGGACGGCGGGAATGTAGCCTTACCATTAGTGAGTATGATAACTCAGTCTGAGTTAGGTGCGTGGCGAGGACATCAAACACAGGCCCGTACACCGTACCATGCGGACGGCACGAACTGTACCGCGGTGTACCGTACCGTACCGTACTGTACCCTGGTGGATATATGGAGATGATAAGACCTGCCTACACCCTCCCCACTCTGAGGGATCATCACAGTATTGTTGATAACACCATCCTGCCGATGAAGCAAATCTCCTCCTCTCTCCAGGAGAAAACTTAGTTCGATGTCCATCGGTGTTGTGGACGTGAATGGGGGGGGGAGAGAGTAGGAGGAGGGAGGAATATAGTGTTTTACTGCCACCAGGGGAGGGGGGGGGTGGGGGAGGTGGCGGGGAGGGGCGACATAGCGTGTACCTCCAATTAGCAAAGTAGAATTGGTTCAACGTTTTATTTCTACGTTCAGTTTGATTTCGTTGGTTCTTGTGCTGGGATGGTTGGTAGTTATTCACCAGGGCGAGGTGCTGGGGGAGGGCTGGAGGAGGAGAGGGAGAGGGAAGGAGAGGGGCAGGAAGAGAGATGGAGGGAGAGAGAGAGACACGGAGAAGGAAGGAAACGGGTGAGACAAAGAAGGGAGTGAGATAGGTAGAGAGGGAAATAGAGAGAGAAGAAAGGAAAAAGAGAGGGAGAAAGGCAGTAAGAGGGAGAGAATACACAGGGAGAAAGAGTGGAATATGGAGAGGGTGAAAGAGCGGGAAGTGAGAGTGACAGCAACTAACTCTTCAATATTAAATGTATTAAATATGTCTTTTACGTTTTTATTCTCTCTCTCTCTCTCTCTCTCTCTCTCTCTCTCTCTCTCTCTCTCTCTCTCTCTCTCTCTCTCTCTCTCTCTCTCTCTCTCTCTCTCTCTCTCTCTCTCTCTCTCTCTCTCTCTCTCTCTCTCTCTCTCTCTCTCTCTCTCTCTCTCTCTCTCTCTCTCTCTCTCTCTCTCTCTCTCTCTCTCTCCTCTTACTCCTGAAGTCATCTTGTTCTCGTTCGTTATATTCTTTTCTTCCTTGTCTGTCTGTTCTACAGTGTTCTTTTATTTAATTTACATTATCTAGCGCATCAATATTTTTATTTTTATTTAGAAGTGTCATTTACAAATAAAAGTTTCTGGAAACACTTTATTCGTGATATTAATAAATGTTACATCCACTTCACAAATCTAGAATGTATCAATAAAACAATACGATAAACAATACATCACAGAGATAAGCAATAAAGCAAGAAGATAAACAGTAAACAAGAAAATGAACAATACAACACGAAGATAAACAATAAAGCAAAAAGATAACAAATGCAGCAAGAAGAAAAACAATAAAGTAAGAAGATAAACAATAAGGCAAAAATAAACAATAGAGACAGAATATAAACAATAAAGCGGAAAGATAAATAGAGCAAGAATATAAACAAATACAAGAAGATATTTTTTTATGAGATCGAGAGAGAGATAGAGACAGGGATACAGAGATAGAGAAGGATAGAGATAGAGAGATAAGGAGGCACATAGACAGACCCGAGCAACTCTAGGTATCCCCCCTAGAATATATATATATATATATATATATATATATATATATATATATATATATATATATATATATATTAGAGAGCGAAAAATAGGAGAAATAGTAAGGGGGGCGAGAAAGGTGGTGTGGCTGGTTCTGCCCTCAAGGGCCGCCATATTACCGCCAACATAACGGATCGGACGCCGCCGGTAATGTAATCATGCCAGAAACATTACAGCGGACAGTCCTCGGAATGAGGCAGGGAGGGCCGTCCCAATGGGATGGGGGCAGGTGTGTGGCCTTACCTATGGGATGGGGCAGGTGTGGCCCTTCCTAGGGGAGGGGGGAGGCAAGGAAGGCCGTCTCCTGGGAATGGGGCAAGGAAGTATTACGGAAGGTTTGGGTGGGGAATGGGGAGCACTCTGTTTACCTAACGCTGCTTCCCTTACAGTGAGTTTTTTTGTTAATACAATGAAGATGTTTAGCTCTCTCTAGCCTGGTACTTAGTGCCTTTTATTTAAAAGTTAACTGACGTTTTCTACTTTGTCTTATTTATCTCCCTGTCATTATTCAACTCCCTATCATGGGACTTTTTCCCCCATTTCAGACTTCATGAAAATCGGAGGCGGTAGGGGAGGGGATTGAAGGGGGGGGGGGTGGAATCTATATAGATTCCGATATTTTTAAAGCATGGCACTTGGACCAACCGCCAACTGGCCTATGACATTCCCATACCCCTCTGTTTCATGTGTGAAAGTTGGGCCAGTCTGACCTCACCCATATATATATATATATATATATATATATATATATATATATATATATATATATATATATATATATATATATATATATATATTTATATAAATATAAATATATATGTTTTATATATATATATATATATATATATATATATATATATATATATATATATATATAAATTGTACCTAAAAAGTAAAAATTCTACTCAATATAAAGTATATGTGCCAGTGTAATAACAAATACAGCTGTAAAAATGTTCCATCCCATCTGAACTCTGTCAGTTTTAGCGATCTTTTTCAGTAATATATAAATATATTTACAATTTCCTCATATCAAATTTACAGCTATTCAAGTGTCCAGTCTATTCTTAACCTTTGACATTGTTATCATTACAAATCTGAATGAAATCAGGCAATTAAACTAATCTTATAGTATAAGGAATTCTAGTTAGTAGATTAGCCAGCTGGATTGGGATTCACAGAGAGTTAAGTTCCCGCTTACGAGGTCTGTACTTCTCATCTCCATCAGGGGGACTTTGTCTTTATTTACTAAACAGTATATGAGAGGCCCAAAGTGACAAGAGATCACCATGATAAAGGTTATTGTTGACCAAACCACACACTAGAAAGTGAAGGGACGACGACATTTCGGTCCGTCCTGGACCATTCTCAAGTCGATTGTGAGAATGGTCCAGGACGAACCGAAACGTCGTCGTCCCTTCACTTTCTAGTGTGTGGGTTGGTCAACATATTTCAGCCACGTTATTGTGACTCCTCGTCTGTATGAAGGTTATTGTTATTATGTGGTTTCTCGCGGCTCTTCGGAGCTCATAAGCAGAGATCGCTGCTACGATCTCAAAGGTACAAATGCCTTGAGTGAACAGGTGCTGCGTGAATGCTGGCCCGTGGCTACAATGGGTTAAAAACTCCGTCGGAACAATACATCTGAACTGAAACAATTTGGAAAATAAACTCAGAAAAATATCCTTATCATTATGAGACAAAAAGAACAACATTTTGAGTCAGATGAGGAGAGGTCCTTGAGCGAGGCAAGTTAAGAATTCCCTGAATCTTGGACAAATTAGGCCACGTAATCAAGAGCCAAAACGCTGATATTTCCAAGGAACGGCCCATTCTTCACGTTCACAGTCACTCGACGAGTAGTGGAGTCACGTCCCCAATATACACAATGAAAAGAATGCTGTAATTGGCGACCAAGTTTTAACGAGACGCTGGTCATTGTCACTTGACTCAACACAGCTTACTGAGCCGCCGTAGCAGTCAAAGGGTTAACACAACACAAAATTAAAAACAATTAATATAAAAAATAAGAAGCAAAGAGTAGATTAAAAATTCATGTAAAATTTGTATCTGGAATAAGGATGAATTAGAGTATGTATTTTTGTAGATTATAGGCTGGTGAAAATTGTCTTACCTAAGGTATTGTATTGAGCTAAGAGAGCCTTGCTATTATGTTTACACATTAGACACTGTTGTCATTACAGTCAAGCACTGTAGAGTTGTTGTAAACATTTGTTACACCATTAGTAAGAAGAGTTAAGGCACTGTTTAGATCACGGCCAGAGTCATGAAGCTCTGCCGCGACTTTATTATGAAATACGAACCCAAATAAAGCAACTAAAAAAAGATCCCACGTGGCTGCAGTTGTGTAAAGTTTCCCAGAACAGTGGAAGACACGTGAGAGAGACGCAGTGTCCAGGAGCCAGATTCACGAAGCATTTACGCAAGTACTTACGAACGAGTACATCTTTCCCCAATCTTTGATGGCTTTGGTTACATTTATTAAACAGTTTACAAGCATGAAAACTTCCCAATCAACTGTTAATGTTATAAAAAGCCTCCTGGTGCTTCGGAGCTCATTAACTGTTTAATAATTGTAAACAAAGCCGCCAAAGATTGAGAAAAGATGTACAGGTTCGTAAGTGCTTGCGTAACTGCTTCGTGAATCTGGCCTCAGGACGAGCCTTGGCCTGCAACTGCAGAGGCTTCTTTGACACAGACACGAAGGGCCCGCGTGACTTCCTCCGGGTGGTCTTTGAAGCATCAGTTGACTCTTAAGCTCTACAGAAAAGAGGAAAACACGATCAATTCTGTTTGAATTGCTGGTGGAAGAAGGTTATCTTGTTATGTTTTCTAAGTAATAAAACTGAAAATGTTTTGGAATAAAGGACTGTAAAGTTTATAAATATATCATTTACTGAAACGAAAATGTCTTCGTAGAAAATCATCATTAATCCTTGATTAGGTTCTTAATAAAACTATTACCTATAATTTTAATCAGTGAGTTCTTGAGAACGAGGAGAAGGAATATGTTGCCACATTACGACTCAAGAAGAGAAGGAGGAAAGAAGAGAAGCAAAAGAGAGAGATAATAGAGAAGACTAGGCCAAAGAAGGAGGCAGGAAAACAGAGAGATAATGAAGACAAGACGAGAAGAGGGAAAGACACTAAGTAGTCTTCAGTTGGAAATAACCACGTGGTGTATTTCCTTGTTTTGATAGTTATGTTTGTACATGCAGTTAGTAAACTCTATTGTGAATCCTATTTGTCGGGTACTGTAGAGTAGTCCACCACCACTATACCACCATCCAGACACCATCACTATACTACCATCCACAGACCCCACCACTATACCATCTACAGTCACCATCACTATACCACCATCCACAGTCACCACCATTATACCACCATCCACAGTCACCACCATTATACCACCATCCACAGTCACCACCATTATACCACCATCCACAGTCACCACCATTATACCACCATCCACAGTCACCACCATTATACCACCATCCACAGTCACCACCATTATACCACCATCCACAGTCACCACCACTATACCACCATCCACAGTCACCACCATTATACCACCATCCACAGTCACCACCATTATACCACCATCCACAGTCACCACCATTATACCACCATCCACAGTCACCACCATTATACCACCATCCACAGACACCATCACTATACCACCATCCACAGTCACCACCATTATACCACCATCCACAGTCACCACCATTATACCACCATCCACAGTCACCACCATTATACCACCATCCACAGTCACCACCACTATACCACCATCCACAGTCACCACCATTATACCACCATCCACAGTCACCACCATTATACCACCATCCACAGTCACCACCATTATACCACCATCCACAGTCACCACCATTATACCACCATCCACAGTCACCACCATTATACCACCATCCACAGACACCATCACTATACCACCATCCACAGACACCACCACTATACCACCATCCACAGTCACCACCACTATACCACCATCCACAGTCACCACCACTATACCACCATCCACAGTCACCACCGTACCATCAGTCGTTCTGTGCCTCAATCATGCGTCTGTGTAACCAGGTCTGTCTGTCTGTGTCCAGGTGCTGGTGGAGAGGAGGTCCACATCAAGCGACTGGAGGTGCCAGAATTTGTGGCCCTCGGGGACAAGGTGGACCTTAGGTGTCAGTGGGAGGGCCCGAGAGAAAAGCTCTACTCCCTCAAGTGGTACTTCAACGACCTCGAGTTCTTCAGATATAAGCCAGAGGACAGCCCCAGCAAGGAAATTCTTCCGCTCGCAGGAGTCAACGTCAGTGTGAGTACCAACGTCTTAATGTTAAATCTTCTTTAATGTTAATATAACTTCTTTAATGTTAATATAACTTTCATCTTTATTCCCCTTTATTTCGTGGCTATTTACCTCTTTTATGCTATTTTATTATCAACATTATAACTAATCTTTGATATCTTTTTTCTACAGTATAATGATTTTCTTTTCCTGTGGATTTAATATTTGGTTTAAAATGTGTGGTTTTAAGGTAACTGATTCAGGGGAGTCGTGTGTAGACTTTGCAGTATGACGCCGGTGTATGGACCTCGATTACCTTTTGGTGTGTCCGAATCCCATCAGATGTAAAATTAGCCTTTGATAATTTATTCATTTGTGAGTTATTCAGTACACCATTGCACTGCATTTTGTTTTTTTTATATACATCATTCATTATACTTTTGTGCGTCATTCAGTATACTTTCATGCGTCATTTAGTATACTTTTGTACGCAATTCAGTATACTTTTATGCGTCAATTCAGTATACTTTCGTAGGTCATTCAATATACGCTTGTGTGTCATTCAGTATATCCTTCAATGTCATTCACTATACTTTTACGCATTATTTAGTATTCTTTTGTGCGTCATTCAGTATACATTTCTACGTCATTTAGTATCCTTTCGTCCATCATTCAGTATACTTGTGTATGTCATTCAGTAAGCGTTAACAATAAATAATATTTTTGTTTACTGGTGAACAGAAAGTGATATGGCTGTCTCGCGCTTAAATTCACTGAATAAGTTCTGTCGTGTATCGCAATACAAACTTTTTTTTCGATTATGGACTGTCTAGCTGACAGCTTACTGTCAGCGAGAGCACAGACGGTAAGCTCTGGGTAAACATTATTGGGATACATATACAAGAAGTGAGGTGGTGGAGGCAGACTCCATACACAGTTTCAAATGTAGATATGATAGAGTCCAGTAGGCTCGGGAATCTGAACACCAGTTGATTGACAGTTGCGAGGCGGGACCAAAGAGCCAGAGCTCAACCCCCGCAAGCATATCTTGGTGTGTTGTTCGCATTGTTCCATATATAACATCTTAGCATAAAACTTAAGTCAAAGCTCAGGAAGGTGACAACGCTTATAGGCTTGTATGTGTTATTTGTTTCATAGGAGCTATCATCTCTCTCTCTCTCTCTCTCTCTCTCTCTCTCTCTCTCTCTCTCTCTCTCTCTCTCTCTCTCTCTCTCTCTCTCTCTCTCTCTCTCTCTCTCTCTCTCTGTCTCTCTCTCTGTCTCTCTCTCTCTCTCTCTCTCTCTCTCTCTCTCTCTCTCTCTCTCTCTCTCTCTCTCTCTCTCTCTCTCTCTCTCTCTCTCTCTCTCTCTCTCCTTACAATCTCAGTACATCTAGAGAGTGTTGCATTGGTAATTATCACCTGGTTATTACATTGGTGACTATCATCCGGTTGTTACAATGGTGGCATTCATTCAGTTTATTATAACTGGACGAGGACTACTGGACTTGTACCATTTGACGAGTACCACTGGGTGAGTACCACTGGACGAATACCACTGGACGAGTTCCACTAGATGAGTACCACTGGACGAATACCACTGGACGAGCACCAGTGGGTGAGTACCACTGGACGGTACCACTGGACGGTACAGATATTCGGTACCATTCGAACCACTGGAAGATACCATTGGACAGAACACTCGACCCCTGGGCCGCGCCTTCATTGCATTAATTGAATAGTTACAAGACATTTATACTGAACTAGAACTAAATGCGCATATAAATAGTAGTTGCACATGCAATTAGCTGGCCGATATTACAGTGGCAAGGATGAATGCTGGCAGGGTGGCCGGTGGTGGGCAGGGAGGCCGGTGGTGGGCAGGGTGGCCGGTGGTGGGCAGGGAGGCCGGTGGTGGGCAGGGAGGATGGTGGTGGGCAGGGCGGCCGGTGGGGGCAGGGTGGCCGGTGGTGGGCAGGGAGGCCGGTGGTGGGCAGGGAGGCCGGTGGTGGGCAGGGCGGCCGGTGGTGGGCAGGGAGGATGGGGGATTACAATGATGAAGAGATTACACTGCTGATGGGGATTAGAATTATTAGGGGATTACAATTCTAGGTGGATATACATTGACTAAAAGGATTACAATGATGATAAATATAACGTTGAGGGATTTCAGTAGTGAGGGGATTCCAATGATCGGTGGAATTCAAATGTTGATAGAATTAGTGATGTGGGATTAACAAAGATTAGGGAGACTACAAGGACACAGGGGATTCCAATGATGAGTGGGATTACAATGACAAGGAGGATTATGATGCACTATGATGAAGGGAATGGAGACGATAACGAGGAATTACTCTGAAGAAAGAAACTTCGGTGATGAGATTACGAATAAGTACGAGTGTGGTGATTTTATGTAATTATAACCAGGAGCTTGATTCATCAAGCATTTACTCATCCACTTACGAAACCTATTCATCTTTCAACAATTATGGCAGCTTTGTTTACATGTATTAAGCAGTTTATGAGCTCTGAAGCACAGTAAGTTTTTTTTATAATAATAATAACTTGTGGTTTCGAAGCACGTGAACTGTTTAATTATTGTAAACACAGACTGCAGAGGCTGTTAAAAGATGTACAGCTTTCTTATTTGGTTTCGTAAATGTTTGATGAATCCTGGCGTAGTTTACCTAATCAAAACAGGCCAAGCCAGTATCAAGCCACAACGGACCAAGCCAGTATCACGCCACAACGGACCAAGCCAGTGTCAAGCCACAACAGACCAAGCCAGTATCAAGCCACAACAGACCAAGCCAGTATCAAGCCACAACAGACCATGCCAGTATCAAGCCACAACAGACCATGCCAGTATCAAGCCACAACAGACCAAGCCAGTATCAAGCCACAATAGACCAAGCCAGTATCAAGCCACAACAGACCAAGCCTGTATCAGGCCACAACAGACCAAGCCAGTATCAAGCCAAAACAGACCAAGCCAGTATCAAGCCACAACGGTCCAAGCCAGTATCAAACCACAACGGACCAAGCCAGTATCAAGCCACAACAGACGAAGCCAGTATCAAACCACAACAGACCAAGCCAGTATCAAACCACAACAGACCAAGCCAATATCAAGCCACAACAGACCAAGCCAGTATCAAGCCACAACAGACCAAGCCAGTATCAAACCACAACGGACCAAGCCAGTATCAAGCCACAGCAGACCAACCCAGTATCAAGCCACAACAGACCAACCCAGTATCAAGCCACAACAGACCAAGCCAGTATCAAACCACAACAGACCAAGCCAGTATCAAACCACAACAGACCAAGCCAGTATCAAACCACAACAGACCAAGCCAGTATCAAACCACAACAGACCAAGCCAGTATCAAACCACAACTGACCAAGCCAATATCAAGCCATAACTGACCAAGCTAGTATCAAGCCACAACAATTAAACGTTTACATCCACAGTAAAGAAATATAACCCAAAAGCAATAATCAGATCTTTAACGGTTGTGTTTAACCAATAATTAGGTCGTTTTCCGACTTAATGCGACCAATAGACAAAACTATTTTTGTTCTCGAAGCATAAAATATATTAGATAGAAATTGTTGTTTTTCAAAGTGTTTCTTAGTATTAGAGGTGCTCTTTTACGGCTAAAATCTTAAAACATTTTCCATGCAAGGCTAACCAGGCGTGGGAGGGAGGTGGTTGCCGTGTTGATACACAGTGGGACGGACCAGCGCTCATAAGCCTAGCGACAAGCATCATGTCATTATGATAAGTTAGTTCCTCGTCTCTCTCTCTAGGGGCCATACTGATTATGGCTACCAGGTTGTTCTCTCCCTCTCTCCCTCTCTCTCTCTCTCTCTCTCTCTCTCTCTCTCTCTCTCTCTCTCTCTCTCTCTCTCTCTCTCTCTCTCTCTCTCTCTCTCTCTCTCTCTCTCTCTCTCTCCCTCTCTCTCTCCCTCTCTCTCTCTCTCTCTGTTTACATATATATCTGACTGCAAGCATACACGGACTTGCCTTATACTGGGTTACGTGACTGTGAGTATACAATGGGTCACATTACGGGGGAAGCTGACACCGCGTACTAGACACAGCGGCCGCGCTGCAGAGATAAGTTAGTGTCAGGAATCAATTTACCAAATGAGAGCTGTGGGGATCGTATACCCTAACGAGAGTACACGGGGCAGGGGGGGGGGGGGGTAGCTGTAGTAACTACCGGGTGAGCAGGCTCCTACCGGGAGGGTCATCCGTACTGGGAGGAACTATCCTACCGGGAAGGAAGCAAGTCATAAAACCTTCGTGGTGGTTGGCTCATAATCGGAAGGCAGAAGTGGACTCATGACTGGATGGCAGTTAGGTCTCATATCCGGAAGGCAGACTGGATGGCAGGGAATGTAGGATATAACTCGTAAAGATATCAATAATAATAATAATAATTTATGAACCCCAGTAATTAAAAGTTAAAGAAATTATATGCGGGGCTTAAATCGGCGTCCTTGAAGCCTATGGACAGATTATGTTTTGGTTTTATCATTATCATGGTAAATCAACATTCATTTATGGTTCCTCAACATTATCATGGTTTTTAAGTGATAAGATGCTGGGCGTCTCCCCTGCTGTCGATTTGTCCGGTTCAAGATCGCTCTTGACTCTTAAGAGTTTGTTGTTTGACAGGCCATGCGGCCCGCCAACGTGGTCGCTTAAACTCCGAGCTGGTGGGCCGCCGGTTGGTTATCTTCTTGAGGTTATCTTGAGATGATTTCGTGGTTTAACGTCCCCGCGGCCCGGTCCTCGACCAGGCCTCCTTTTTTGTATACATCCCCAGGAAGCACCCCGTAGCAGTTGTCAAACTCCTAGGTACCTATTTATTGCTAGGTGAACTGGCGCATCAGGGTGAAAGAAAGTCTGCCCATTTGTTTCCGCCTCCGCCGGGGATCGAATCCGGAACCTTAGGGCTATGAATCCGAAGCGCTTTCCACACAGCCGTCAGGCTAAATTTAAAATTGTTTATACTCCATTTTATACTTTTAAGCATCGTCCTAACTTTTGTTTTTTGTACATAAATGATGTATATTTACAATGTATTAAGTTGGTAATAGCATGTTACTTTGAATTTATTAAGTAACTAGCCATTTTAAGCCTACCGAGAAATTTACTTGTGCTTTTTCATATTGATTTTCATATGGACAGAGAAAGCTTCTTTTATTCTTTTTAAGTTAATTCCCTATAATTCCTAAGTAGTTTTAACTTAAAAAAAACAGATGCTCTTTCCGTTGTTATTTCAATATAATCTGCTTTATGGAACCCGTCCTCTGGGAGGAAATACGCTCACGGGAATGGATTGAGAATGACGACATAATTAGTGATGTTATCTACTCTCTATCCATGGTTCGGTTTGGTTAGGTTTCATTACTTTTGGTTACAATAATACGGTGTATTATCAATTAACGATAATGTGAAATAGGGAATTAAAAAAAGTATTTCAGTGTACCCGAGGATTCCGTTTACAGAAAACCAAATATTTCAAAGAAAACGTTTTAAGCATATACTTTTATATGTTAAACCAACGATTTGTAATACAATAAAGTTATAACGTGAAATAATCTCTGTTTAGGACAAAGGTTCACTTGCCAGTGTACATGTAGACTATTATTGGAACCGTAATATGCTTTCAAACCATCACAAATATCTAAAAAACTTTCCAGGTGGTTTGAAGGGGGGGGGGGGTTCTCATGGTAATGGATTTACTCTGAGGATAGGCTCGCTTTGAGATATTCATTTACCAGAGTATATTTGTGAGATTTTAACTAGCAATCCGGTATCTGTAGAATATTATGGGAATAACGGGAATTATGCCAACTTTTACTGACTCAGGATATAATAAGATGTCCTTCTAGAACATTCTCGAAGGCTGGTGTAACATTCTGGTAACTGACATCAGTGATCTATAAAGTGATTTTGTCATTGTTTATTAATTTTACAAATTTATTCCACATGGAGGTCTTATAAGTGGAAGGCACGGATACCACAACCCGTCCTCGACTCAAGTCCATTCCATCCAGCGGTCGACCCCACAGACGCATTCATAAATTTTAACATGCTGTTCATTCAAAACTGGAATTTTCTCAAATATAAATTAAAATTATAATATATTAGCATATTGTGCATATATTGGTATAGGTTAGGTTAGGTGTTTAGGTTCTGTTGGCGATTATTTGTATTTGTAGTACGTGGGTGAAGCATTTACAGCGTTGTGGTTCGAACAAAATTCGTCAGGGAAGCACTTGTTCCGGAAGTTTTCGAACGATAACAGTTGTGAATCATGCGTAAACCGTTTTTCATTCATAAACAGGGGGTTTGGCGGATGGATAGAATCACTTTTGGGTCTTTGTTTGTAGGACGGTTTGGATATCAAGGGCCAGATTCACCAAGCAGTTACGCAAGCATTTAGGAACCTATATACCCTTTTCTCAGTCTTTGGCGGCTTTGTTTACAATTATTAGACATTTAATGAGCTTCGAAGCACCAGGAATCTGTTTATAACAATAACAACAGTTGATTGGGAAGTTTCATGCTTGTAAACTCTTAAATAAATGTAACCAATGCCGTCAAAGATTGAGGAAAAATGTACACGTTCGTAAGTACTTGCGTAACTGTTTCGTGAATCTGTCCCCATGAATCACAGATACATATAAATAAGTCAGAGATTACCAAAGTATCTTAGAGACGGGGGGCTTGCTTCTCTGGTCTATTTATTTCCCAAACATCTGTAAATGTGCTGATTGGTTGAGTTTGCCTGTATTTGTCTGGCGGACGTCTGGTGCATTGCACGGGGGGAAAAAGAGACATTGCAGGGATGCAACAGCAAGGGGCAAATGGCGACTTGACGTCAAGTGCGGCGTGAGCAGAATGGAGGTAAGAGGCAGAGCCGGAAGTGAATATTAGCATAGAGATGAACGGTTTACCTGATCCGTAAATCTTAGGGTAAGTCTGAAACATGAATTTGCTTTTAAGGGAAAGAGAGAGAGCGGGGAGTAGGTAGTAAAGTGTCGAGGAGGAGGAGAACAGCCAGGAACAACACCGTAGTAAAGTGTCGAGGAAGAAGAGAGCAGCCAGGAACAACACCGTAGTAAAGTGTCGAGGAAGAAGAGAGCAGCCAGGAACAACACCGTAGTAAAGTGTCGAGGAAGAAGAGAGCAGCCAGGAACAACACCGTAATTCGATAGAACAACATACTTCGATCTCTCGAAGCTACTTTCCGTATATATCTCATCTGTAACTTCCATAATAATGATTGAAAGATTCAAGAGATAATAACTTTTCATTTCGAAAACACTATAATTTTAATTCCTGCAAGATTAAGCCACCCAAGAGGTGGCACGGGCATGAATAGCCCGTAAAAGTATTACGCTGCAAGGGGAGAGGATTATTTATAAAATAACTGTGGCGGTCTGAGCTTTGCCTCACCTCTTTTGTCTTCCCTTTCCGTCCCTTCCTATCCCCTGTCCTTCCCTTCCCTCCTCCTATATCTCTGGCCGACTAGATGGTTTAATTTCTAAATTGTGGCGGAGATGTATGTTGTGTCACTGCCATCACGTCCAGGTCCAGTTTAGTGGGGCTCGGCGCCTCGGACTGGCCCTTGACACTCTATGTACCCCTCAGTGTGGGCTTTCTCTCTCTCTCTCTCTCTCTCTCTCTCTCTCTCTCTCTCTCTCTCTCTCTCTCTCTCTCTCTCTCTCTCTCTCTCTCTCTCTCTCTCTCTCTCTCTCTCTCTCTTTCTCTCTCTCTCTCTCTCTCTCTCTCTCTTTCTCTCTCTCTCTCTCTCTCTCTCTCTCTCTCTCTCTCTCTCTCTCTCTCTCTCTCTCTCTCTCTCTCTCTCTCTCTCTCTCTCTCTCTCTCTCTCTCTCACTTTCTTTCTTTCTTTCTCTCTCTTTCTCTCTCTTTCTCTCTCTCTCTCTCTCTCTCTCTCTCTCTCTCTCTCTCTCTCTCTCTCTCTCTCTCTCTCTCTCTCTCTCTCTATCTCTATCTCTATCTCTCTGTCTCATATATTTAATATGAGAGATACTATCTTTAAAATCATCTTATTAATAAAAACAATATTAATGTAGATGCTGTCTTTAAAAGCTTTCCCTGTTTTGCACCTGCAAAGTCACGCAATATTAAACTTAAATACTTTTGTGGGACAAAAAGTTCACATGGGGCTGAGTGTGTCCCAGCTGCTTCTGGGTCCTAGTGACAGGATGAGTAAGCCAGCGAGGATACTAAACAGAATTAGGACTGGTTTCTTCCTGCTTGTTTACCATTAGAACGTAAGGGTAGAGGAAACAGCAGAGAAACTGTTGGCTTTTACGAAGTACCTCCTATTCATATTCGACCAAATTCACCCACATCTCTTCTGCTCGACCTCATAGTTCACGTTGCAACTGAAAATTACCTAGGGAATCCTGTACTAAGTCTCTAAAGCTTTCTTGTAAATCGTTTTCTCTATTTTTTCGGAAACATAAATCCAATTTTTTGTCTAATTACCTGCAATGGGAAAAAACTGGTGGTGGTGGGTGAGCTCTGCCAGACCGACACCACTATTTTCCTGACCCTGAGAAATGGGTCGGGAATTGCGTACTGCTAATGCAGAAATGGGTACTGTATCTGCAGAGGCTGCCAACCCTCGGCCCCGGGAAAGATGCGTTCCATCTCTCACATGCATCAACACCCCGTTCTCGCGAGCGTTCCCAACGTCATAAAGTGACGTAGCCTAACCCACCAGAGGACCCACGAACAGAAACTGACACATCGCGTCAATTCGCGAGCCGCTGCCATTTTCTAATGCGACAATTTGATTTGACCTTAGGAAAAGTATACGCCAAAATTCGACATGCTATTAGTAGGATGGATTGATACCTGGTATATGCTATAGAAGTTACCCTAGATGCTAATAATAAAAAATACGTAGCATTTGTTTTCCAATGTAAAAAAATAGCCTCTAGTTTATAAACTTCATATCCATTCACTGGCAGAGTCGAGGCATGAGGCTACGGATGATTGAGGTTCCTCCCATGGGCCTAATTCTGTATATTTTATTGTCTGAATATTTATTATTCTTTATTGAATAAATATTTACTAAATATTTATTATTCGAGGATTATCAACTCCTCAGTGTTGATAATCCTCAGCATTTCTTTGTCTCACTCCGTTGAGGCCGACAATTGTTTTGTTACGAGTGTCTCTTAAAAAGTGTTGTCAGTCCTGAATTTACCTGAGGGCTAACGTACCTAATGGCCTCAACGGGGACAGGAAGCGGTCGGCTTGTTAAACCTACTCCGCCATCCGTATCATTCATGAGAACTACATCATTCATCCCGTCACGAGGAAGATAGAGCAACATCCTATATGTGATGGTTGGACAATGGCGAGCAGTTGAGTGCACCGCCAAGCACTGGAACAGATGAGTGCGCCGCCAAGCACTGGAGCACTTGAGTGCGCCGTCAAGCACTAGTGCCAGAAGCCTACAGACTCCACTCTCACCACATATACCGCACTTCGGACTCCTTTCGGGTCATTAACATACATTCTCTTAATTAATTTTGTCTCATCCAATCTTACCTGACTCATCAACGAGAAAATTACCTTTCTGGTCATTACTCTCGATATTCCTTCTTTCAGTATTTCTCTTTTCAATCTTCCCCTCTTTCTCAATATTTTCCTTTCTCTCCTCCTTTCAACTCTCCTTCCTACAACCTTCTTCCTGTCAATCTTTCTACTTTAATTCCTCTTTCTCTCAGTCTTTCTATTTTCAATCTTTCTCCTTCCATCTTTTCGTTTATAGATACTATAGGAACCAGTTATTCACTGTGACTAACGAGTTATACTTATTACATTATTATATTCACTTAATGAATTATTCTTGGTACCATTCACTGTGACTATAACAATGGTATATTGAGTATAACTATACTTAGTACCATTGTATATTCACTGTGAATAATGAACTATACTGCCATTATTATATACATAATGAAGGAAAAGTTATTTTCAATTACACATGCCAACAGCTTATGGTAATCAGTTCACGTCTAATTTGCTCGGATTCCAGCTAATTGAATGATGAATATTTGATGAGCATTGAGCAGCTCTCTATCTCATGATCATATTGGGTCACCAGAGGTCACTTTCCACTCTATCAGATCACTTTCCTTTTATCCTGATCATATTTGACTACTTAAGGTCACTTCCGTCTGTTTCTTATCTCCAGTAGATTTAAGACAGTTGAGTTTTGCTGGGTTCTCAGCCATATTGGTGTGTCTTTAAATGAGCGTGCGGACGCTGCCGCTAAGGAAGCTATCCGCACTTGTCCCATCTCCCGTAAAGGTATTCCTTATTCCGACTTTTACCCAGTTATTCCTTCCCCCATCCTTGCCCGTTGACAGGGTTGTTGGTCTTCTGTTACTGGTAACAAACTGTGTACTCTTAGGATTAGTGTGTCCCCGTGGCCTTCTTCTTACCACCGTAACCGGCGGTGGGAAACGGCTCTGGCATGGTTGCATATTGGCCATACGCGCTTAACTCACGGGCACTTAATGGAGCGCCGTCCTGCTCCTAATTGTCCTAAGTGTATTGCCCCTCTTACAGTTGGGCATATCCTTGTTGAATGTCCTGACTTCCAGGACGAGCGTGTGTCTTGCTTTCCGACCGTCCCCCGCGGTCACTTGTCCATCGATAGAATTCTTGGTGAATCTGATACTTTTGATATCGTTCATCTTATGCGTTTCTGTTCTCATATTGGCATCCTCAGTGATATTTAGCGGCCTCTGATTATCCCGCACATGATGGTGATATATATATATATATATATATATATATATATATATATATATATATATATATATATATATATATATATATATATATATATATATATATATATAACTCTTATTTCTTAATGTACAAAGCTAACTATCAAAGGTTACAGAGATTTTTGCGGAGATTGATGCTGTCATCAATCGTGAAGTCTGTCTCACCTGAGGCGTGATGCTGATAGTTGATCCATAACGCTGATGACGCGAAAGTTTTATCTCAGCTCCAGATTATGAGTATGATGGCACTTATGGTAATGAGTTGCCCTCGGGGCGGGTACTGTGTGGTGCTGATGGTGCCCTCGGGGCGGGTACTGTGTGGTGCTGATGGTGCCCTCGGGGCGGGTACTGTGTGGTGCTGATGGTGCCCTCGGGGCGGGTACTGTGTGGTGCTGATGGTGGCCACGGAGGCGGGTACTGTGTGGTGCTGATGGTGCCCTCGGGGCGGGTACTGTGTGGTGCTGATGGTGCCCTCGGGGCGGGTACTGTGTGGTGCTGATGGTGCCCTCGGGGCGGGTACTGTGTGGTGCTAATGGTGCCCTCGGGGCGGGTACTGTGTGGTGCTGATGGTGGCCACGGAGGCGGGTACTGTGTGGTGCTGATGGTGCCCTCGGGGCGGGTACTGTGTGGTGCTGATGGTGCCCTCGGGGCGGGTACTGTGTGGTGCTGATGGTGGCCACGGAGGCGGGTACTGTGTGGTGCTGATGGTGCCCTCGGGGCGGGTACTGTGTGGTGCTGATGGTGGCCACGGAGGCGGGTACTGTGTGGTGCTGATGGTGCCCTCGGGGCGGGTACTGTGTGGTGCTGATGGTGCCCTCGGGGCGGGTACTGTGTGGTGCTGATGGTGCCCTCGGGGCGGGTACTGTGTGGTGCTAATGGTGCCCTCGGGGCGGGTACTGTGTGGTGCTGATGGTGGCCACGGAGGCGGGTACTGTGTGGTGCTGATGGTGCCCTCGGGGCGGGTACTGTGTGGTGCTGATGGTGCCCTCGGGGCGGGTACTGTGTGGTGCTAATGGTGCCCTCGGGGCGGGTACTGTGTGGTGCTGATGGTGGCCACGGAGGCGGGTTCTGTGTGGTGCTGATGGTGCCCTCGGGGCGGGTACTGTGTGGTGCTAATGGTGCCCTCGGGGCGGGTACTGTGGTGCTAATAGTGAACTCGAAGCGGGTACCTCGACCATCCAGCACCAAGCCATGAAACCATTCATCAATCTTCTTCATGAAGTGAGGCTTGCTGTAACCACTCTCACCCTCCCCCCTCAATCACTCTCTCCCCGTCTCTGCCAATTATCCTTCTCCTCTCCCAATTACCCTCTTCTGAGGGCTCACACAAGAATTTCACCTCGTGCCGAGAGAAGTTGGTATAGTTCCCCCTCAACTGAGACCGGACAGAAACAGGAATACTGCTCCACGGGCGACATCTAAACTCAACTATTGTGTCAATCTTGCATTTGTTGTGAGCAGTTGAGTTGGCAGTAGAGCGTCCGTGCTGGGAACACTTTCATTGTTGTTTGTTCATGATTGAATAGAATTCAGTTCATGATTCATTTGTTCATATCGAATAGAAGTCTTGTGAATTATTCAAATGCAGTTGTGCATTTAATTTTGCAACCTGCACTAAAATACATTTTTAATATGTTTATGTTGTGAGTGCACGAGAGGCGAGGTTTACATAGGATAGTGCACATGTGTATGTATACCAGAACATGCTTTTATACATGTATACACCACTTTCACCGTATAATTTATTAGGCCATGTATTTTTCCAAGCTCTGTTAATAATGATTTCGTCAACTAGTTTTGAAGGGACTATAAGAATTTTAATGAGAATTAACATTTATTTTATTAAGGAGCAATGTGATAAATACCTCGTATTTCCTAGCCAGTGCTCATATAAGGAGTAATAAAGTCTTATGTCCGGGTGCCTGGAATGTCTATATGAGTCCGCACCGGCCACGGTGAGACATGTGTGTGTGTGTGTGTGTGTGTGTGTGTGTGTGTGTGTGTGTGTGTGTGTGTGTGTGTGTGTGTGTGGTGTGTGTGTGTGTGTGTGTGTGTGTGTGTGTGTGTGTGTGTGTGTGTGTGTGTGGTGTGTGTGTGTGTGTGTGTGTGTGTGTGTGTGTGTGGTGTGTGTGTGTGTGTGTGTGTGTGTGTGTGTGTGTGTGTGTGTGTGTGTGTGTGTGTGTGTGTGTGTGTGTGTGTGGTGTGTGTGTGTGTGTGTGTATGTGTGTATGTGTGTATGTGTGTGTGCGTGTGGGTGTGTGGGTGTGAATGTGCTGACCTATTTGTGCCTTCAGGATCGAGCTCTAGCTCTTGGACCCAGCTTTTCAAGCCGTTGGTTGTCTAATGCTATGACTCCTGACTATCTCACTGTCACTCTCTGACACCTGTCTGTTAGACAATTCCTTACTCGTGTTAATGAGTTTCCGTCTACTCCCGAAAATATGTTTGATTTATAGAGTAGCGACCCCTTCCCCCCAGATCGCTAATACAATATTAAAAGTACGTTATTTAGCATATTTATATTTCTCACTGTGTTCAGAATGTCAGCTCAAACCAGCACATAAAGAACAAACATTTAAATGAAGGAAGCAGCAGCAACAGAGATTTTCAAGAATGGCGGAGAGAAAGATCTGGATTTGTCCAAAAGGGTGATAAAGCATTATGCTGGGAACCAGAAGTGTACAGAACTCCCTCCGTAAAGCACCATTATGAAACCGTTCATAATGACTGCGATAGAAGTGAGCAAGAACAAACAGAATTAGCAACAGCAAATACAGTCAGATGTTTTGATGAAATTTCTTTCAGGAAGTTCTAACTTGGTGCTGGGTTTGAGATTTTGAAGATAATTGGTCAACATGGAAAACCACTCAGTGATGGGGGAGTATATTAAAGAATCATGGATAAAATATCTTCCTTTCTTTTCCTTCCTTTCGTCTTCGAGAGAAAGAAAAATCATTCATCGCTTTAAGGATTTGCCAGTGAGTAGAAACACAGTAAAAGAATATTTAAAGTTGAAAACAAACATAGCACAACAGCTAACAAGAGCTATTGATTCTTGTAAATTCCTTTGTGTCCATCTTGATGAAACCTCCGGTGTTACAGCCTCAGCTAAACCAGCCATTGTAATAGTAATGTTACCAGAACATTCTACAGGGGCTGATAGACCTGTCTAATCGATAGACTGACCTTGCGACAACTGATGGTGCAGCATGATTGGCATAGAACCAGGTTTTGTAAATGTGCAAAATATGCTGGACATCCACTGGTAGGTTTTGTCATGTGTGCAAAAGCTGACTTTTAAGGAATGTGTAGAAGTGGAGAAAATGATGACCAAACTACACATCAGAAGGTGAAGAAACGACGACGTTTCGGTCCGTCCTGGACCGTTATCAAGGTCTGTGCTCACCATTATCAGCGGTGAGAATTTTAACCAAGATAGTTAATTATATTTCTGCGTTTGCTGAAAAAAATCAGAATTTACTGAGCGAGGTGAATTCGGTGTAGACAGGACTACTAATGTACAAGAGTGTTCGTTGGCATAGTGTAGGTTCTGTGTGCAGACTGCTGAACATATGGCCCTGTATGACTAACTATCCTGCGAGATGAGGACTTTTAGTATCACTTCTACCTTTTTCACTCTTATGTTTTTGATGATATCCTCATAATGCACCTAGAGTCTGCTAGTGCAGACTACTTATCACATGACTATGATTAACCATTCTGTGTGATGGGGATTTTTTAGCACAACGTAGCTAGCTTTTTGACACAGTATTCCCCTTCATATAATCTAGGGTAGCTGCACAAATGCAGATGTTTCGAAATGTGTTAATATAAAAAAAAAAATTCTGGCCTCCGTCACCTGTAGTTGCCTGCCACAGGTAACGGTAACCCGACTTGCCAGGATCAGGTTGGGTTACCGTTACCTGTGACAGGTGGCTGCAGGTGACGGATCTCCCAATCCAGAGCACTCCAGGTACAAACTCTGTGAATATTGATAACAGCCGTAAAATATGTTTATTACTCCATGGACAATCAAACCCACATTTCATAATTCACGGGAGTAGCTGGTATTCGGAATAGGAGCCTATCCTTCTTAAAGCGGTGCCGGGAGACCTGGGGCCAACCTCCAACCACGCACGCCCCATACAATCACAGATCACTTTGTTTAAGCATCTGATGCCCCAACCTCGAGTAGATATTCCGTCTAATAGATGTAGATGTATGGTATGGAGCCATATGTTGTCTTACTATGTGCTAACATGGACATAGCAGGATTTTGAGGCGGGATAGGCGTGACCAAGTTCTATGATGAGGCCACCAAAATATAACAGATGATGGAAGATGATTGGCCGAGTTAACAGTGTAATTGAATCAGGATTAGCAAGTACAATCCCTGCAGAGCGTGTTGAATTCCACCAAGATTAACATTCATCAATTTTGCCCTGAGACTCGATTCCAAACTCAATTGCTTTTCCCTATTATGATTTACTCCTAGCGCAACTGGTGGAGACTCTCGCAAAGCGCCTTATAACTCAGGAAATCATAAATGTATTGTATATATTCGTTGTCTGCTTGACGTGGTACCCGGCGGTGCTCGGGTCAACCCTAAATGGCTGCACTGTTTAAATGTGATCTTGTACCCGGGTCGACCCGATGCCAGGATAACTCACTGCTTACATTTCTTAATTAATTAATTAATTAAATTTAATTTAATTGATTAGTAATTTTTTATTAACATGATTCCTGGGTCTACACAGCATCTGTTCAACAAAAAATAAAAGACAAGGGGTGAGAAATAAATATAATAAATGAGAACTTAAATCCAGGTGTAGCTCGTTACATCCCAAAACGTGGAAGACGATTGGGCCTCGGCTGCAAGTCATTTACATAACGTAGTCAACATTGTTTTGCCTTACCATGAACAAAGTATAGCTTTTAGATTTTTTATCATTTTTCCATCAGTGCATAATTTTTTTTTTTTTTACCATTTTTAACTGGTGCCAAGGCTGTTACGAACTTCATGGGGATTGGCATGATGGGAGCCATTTACTTTTTAATGTGAGCAATGGAACCGTCCCCGACCAGCTGTTGTTGGTCACCTATCCCTTGGAAATCACAGTGCAAAGTTAGATGAAGATATTTCATATTTCACCTGTAATATCAACTTCATTTCAAACGAGTACACCTCAAGTATCTGGCCACCAACCTTGGACAAATTAGATATCTTCCTGTTTCAGATATAGATATTCGCTGAGTCAATGAACAATTTGGGCAGCAGAGTGAAGTCTTGACTCAACAAGGAAACAGATGAGAGGGGTGGGTGGTGTGGGGGGATTATGGGATTAGTTACCCTGGCCGATGCTGGCCGGCCATCTGGTCGCTCCGTTAATAAGGTTATCTCCTCTGATAACTGGATAAACGCCCATGAAATTGTAACATATTTGAAATTGTATCATTTTGCAACAATGCTTGATAAGGGAAAGCATTTCTGCAGTGGTCAGTGACTAAAACGAGATAAGCTGGATTATGCTCCTTTTTTAACAAAGGTGAAAAGCTCTATAATTACAAGAGCAACATTAATGTTGTCGGTGTATATGTACACTATAATAGGTTAGATGTTTCTATTGCCTGTTGTTACAAAAAATAAAAAAATGTCTAAATTGAAGTTCCCATAGACTTCATTCTAATTAATCTATCATCAGGCTATGCTGGACTAGGCTGCAACCGTCCCAGAGAACTCAGTCGTCCACGTCATACTCTAATAAAAAAACGTATTTTCTCATATATATTAATATTATTAATGTCTATAGTATAATTAGCCATATAATAAATTAGGTTAGGTGTCGTTGGTTATCTTTACAAATATTGTGTATACATTATGTAGGTGAAGCATTTACTGGGATGCGATTCGAACATTTGAACTGTCCTCGTAAGTACAACCCGTCCTTATAAACACAACCCGTCCTCAAATACAACCGGTCCTCAAATAAAACCAGTGTTCAGAAATACAACCCGTCCTCGTAAGCAAAACCCGTCCTCAGAACAGGCTCGTTAAAGCTGCGGCCATCCCCCCCTCAAGACACAGTCATCAGTTCTAACTATTGTATATTACAAATAGGTTTGTTCTCATATATAAGTTAATATTATTATTATATAAAATAGTTCTATATAAAAGTAGGAGTAGGTTAGGTGTTTAGGTTCTGTTGGCGATTATTTACATTTGAGGTATGTAAGTGGGTGAAGCATTTACAGCGTTGTGGTTCGAGCAGAGATCGTCAACGAAGCACTTTTCGAAAATGTTCGAACGTCATCAGTTGTGAGTCGTTTGTAAATCGCTTTTCATTCATAAACAGGGGGTTTGGCGGCTGGATTAACGCGCCTTTGATCTTTGTTGATGAAAACGGGTTGTAATCTAGCCGCTACTCCTGCTGTTTATGAATGAATGAAAGTAGCTTTACACGTGGCTCACAGGTGATAACATTTTGAACTTTTCACAAACTTCTTTCTCTGTATTGGAATCATATCTCTAAACGGTTTAACCACGGACTACAAATATAACTACTTTCCAACAGACCTATAACAAATAACCTATAAATAACCTAACCTAAGCTAACCTATCCTAGTCCTGACACACACACAAATGTAATATATATTAATTACATTAGGGAAAAATGTAGTTTTTGTATTTTTAGAAATAAAATACATAATATGTTCAAATTTACGAGCGCGTCTTTGCGGGCGGCAGCACCTTGGACGAGCACAACCTGATGTTGAATTGTGTATAAAGTGATTTTCTTTAATAGACGAGAGGTTTGTGAAGGATTAATAACCATTTGGCCAGTGTTTTGATGATGGGCTGCGTATTCCCTCATCAAATGTTGCAATATGTGTTGTTCCGCTCACAGCTGCGAGGCGCCGTCATTACTCAAACTCACGTTTTTCGGACGCCTAGGAATAGTAACGGAAAATTTTAGAATTAAATTCTCTGAGAAGATATGGGAAAGTGGCCGGGACGACTGACGTGGGTATTAATTGTAGTCTTTATTAATAGTCACAGTTATTGTGAATGTTCCGTGTGACTCTTTAGTGTGTATTATATTTGTGGGTGTTGAGTTCCAACTCTCGTTGTGATGCCCTTTGTTATACATTGATGTTATACAGGGTAAGGAATCGTTGTGTGTATATTTAAATGATTTTATATAGTATTAGTAAATGGTAATGGCTTTCATCCACATTGACCTCCCCCTCTCTCTCCCACACACACTGTACATTGACACCCCTCTCACACACACACTCTCACCTCCCTCTCATCTTGTGCACAGTCCTTCCATGACTCCCGGGTATCTATTTTACTGTTAGGTGAGCAGAGGCATCGGGTGAAAGGAAACGTGGCGATCCGTTTCCATCCCGCCCAAGGATTGAATCCGGGTCCTTTGATAGTGAGCCGAGAACGTAGACCACTGCACTATCACTATCTAAACCCCCCATCCCCCTGAAAGTGAAGTGAATAATATGTGAAAATTATGTATAGCAAAAAAATGGGGTTTAGAATTATTTACAAGTAATAACGTTTGCAAATTCGCCAAATTTAAGTTAGGTAACAATTGTTTAATATAATTACCGGGCGGCAAGCAGCGGGCGGAGTGACTCACTTGATATTCTGCGCTACATAAAATCTAATGCGCTTATGAAAGGAAATTCAGTGGGCAAGGAAGAGAAGACAAAGGTAGTTTAGAGAGAGAGAGAGAACTAACTAATAACATTATATTGATGGAATGAAGTTAATGAAGTTTTATACTTTGTGAGGTGGTGAGGGGTTGGAATATAATAGGGAAAGGGATAAGGAAACAGGAGGGAAGAATGGGAGACTGGAACAGGGAGCCAGGGAACGCTACAAGGAGAATAATAGTCTTGAATATGGAAGGAGAGAGAGAGGAAAAGGCCAGCGTCTCCGGGACACAGTGATGACCTCCAACACAAAGCAATAATAGGAAGTGTTATGAGGGAATTGGTGGAAATATGTGGTGGTCTGAGGGCGGCGGCCGACTCATTGCGTGAGGAACTTGAGCAGGTGAAACAACGTGTCTGCCAGCGTGGAGAGGCAAAGGAGGAGAGTAACCTTAGCAAGTCTTCGTCTTTAAGTATCACGAAGGACAGAGGACTTAGGAAGACCGTGACAAGACCTTTAATAGCTTTCGTGAAGACCTCCAATTCATACGCCTCAGGAATGCTGTAGGGAGGCTGCAGTTCTCCCTAAGGGGAAGACGAAGAAAGAACTCTGGTAGAAGAAATAAGCGAATTTAGGTTGTAGGTGATTCCTAGGTATTTAGACAGAACTTCTTGTGCCAGAGACAGCGGGAAAAACTGGTTAAAGGTTTGCTATCCGGGAGCTATAATTGTTAACAGTATGAGTGACCACAGAATCTGTAGTTGAAGGGCTTTGTCTGTGTTTAAACTGAATGGTATGGGAATGGATTTGGGGAAGGAGGCAACGAAAGCAGGTATTGGCAGGAGAAAAGTTTGGGTAAAAGGAACAGGGAAAGAGACCACGGGCCTCAACACCACAATAGCCTTAAGGTGGATTACTAAAATAGTAGGAATCTTAGAAACTAAATGAACAATTTAAATGCTGTTGTCTGCACATAAACACTAGATATTATTGCAGTAAATGAGACGTGGATAAATGTAGAAAACGGGAACTATTCGCTGAATATCAAATTGAGGGATTCAAATTATTTCACACGTAAAGACAGATTAGACGAGGAGAGCTAAATGATCTAATAAAAACGATCCTGGTAAGCGTATTTACTAGACAACTAATCTCATGGGGACATCACTTCTTGGAACTGTCATGTATGGGTCAAGACGTTATCAGCAGCTTCCACTGTTCTCATGTTGTTGTTTTAGATTCAGATTTTCGGAACAAAATGTTCCAAGTAGCACAGGGTATGGTGAGCCCGTAGTGGACTTGCCTGGCACAGGAGCGGGGCTGTAACGGTGAGTTGTCATGCTGTTGTTGTTATAGATTCAGCTACTCGGAACAAGTTCCAAGTAGCACGGGCTATGGTGAGCCCGTAATTTACTTGGCAGTTTCCGTGTTTCCTGGACCATTATTACGCTTGATAATGGTCCGTAACGTCGATATTTCATCTAATTTTCAGTTGGGTGTATTTAAATAAGTTTATTGAAGTATAAATATACACACAGGGATGAAGTAGCTCAAGCTATTCTCACATGCGCATGTGAAATATCCTTGGAAAATACAGCAGTTTGCTGGTCTTGTTACTAATACCTATCATGAGTGATAAATTACACATGCCGTCAGTGGTCATCTCCCGGGTGTATAACGAGTGAAGAGAGGGTGGGCCGAGGGACCATTGTTTAAGAAAATGTAATAATGACGCCACTATTGTCCCGCCCTCCCATTGTTTACTTAATGGATCATTACTTTGTGCAGCAACAAAATATCTTTTATCTTCTTGTAAAAAAGTACCATGCCTTAGAGGGTTGAATATTAGGTAAGTGGAACAGCCGCAGCAAGAAAGAAGGCAACCTGGCTGATGGACGGTCACGCACACACACACACACACACGCACGCACACGAGGGGGGGTGGTGCTGTGGCTAAGTGGACAGCGCTCTGGGCTCGTAATCCTAGGGTCCAGGTTCGATTCCCGGCGATGGCGGAACCAAATGGGCATATTTTGGAAAATATGCCCATTCTAGAAAAACTGTTTACAAGGACAATCAAGCCTAACACTTCCTCATTATTGAATAATTTGAAATAATTACATAATTAAATCACATGTCATAATGTGTAATAAATCTGTAAGTCGTCATCCAAGCACTCAACAACATATGTGACTTTGAAGGTCTCCTACATATTACAAACCCCGTCGCCCGCTGAAAAACTCTGATCTTTCTGTGTGTGTGTGTGTGTGTACTCACCTACTCACGCACAAAGGGGGGGACATGATCACCAAATACAAGATTCTCAAAGGAATTGATAGGGTAGACAAACACAGTTTATTTAACACAAAGGGGCACACGCACTAGGGGACACAGGGGGAAATTGAGTGCTCATATAAAGAATTTGTTAAGTGTCAGAGTAGTTGACAAATGGAATGCATTAGGAAGTGATGTGGTGGAGCCTGACTCCATACACAGTTGCAAGTGTAGATAAGATAGAGCTCAATAGGCTCAGGAACCTGAACACCAGTTGATTGACAGTTGAGAGGCGGGACCAAAGAGCTGAAGCTCAACCCCCTCAAGAACAACTAGGTGAGTACACACACACACATATACGTGTGTGTGTGTGTCCGACCAGATTATCGCCTTTCCCTTTCTTAGTTTTCACACTTTCCTGCGATATATATTTTCAGAAATATTCCTTCCCATTTCCTCCCGACATCATATTCCAGTGATAGTGAGCTTCCATTACCATCCGTTATATATTTCTTCAGCTTCGCCTACTGCACCTCTCTTTGGCTCCTCTTTCATCTTGGAGTTTACGAGTGCCATATTTTTTTAATAAAAATTATTAATGAAGATTTTTTTTTAATTCTCATGTTGATATGTCTTTTTGTTAAAGTTGAATTTTGAAAACTCGGTGTTCGAGTTTTCTTATCTCGAAATTTGCTTTTATATTTGATTTGTTTATTTTTTAAGTCCGATTCATTCATTCTGGTTGATAGACAAATAACAATAATATAATTGTAACAAAAATTAAACGTATTTGCAATCAGTACGAGAGCATCAGGATATTTATTTGTCATTTTGAGAATTGGTGTTTTTTTTTCTAAAGGGATGAGTTTGGAAAGGCATGGTTGGAAGGATCGACTCAGATTATATGATTTAGTCCTATTTAAACAAAAAACGTGTTTTGTTGCGAAGGTTAAGTTACGTGTTTTGATGTAGAGATTAGGCTACCTGTGTTGATGTTGATGTAGAGGCGTGACTTCAAGTTTTGATGTAGAGGCTAGACTTCATGATTTGATGTAGAGGCTAGGCTTTATGTTTTGATGTAGAGGCTAGGCTTTATGTTTTGATGTAGAGGCTAGGCTTCATGATTTGAAGTAGAGGCTATGCTTTATGTTTTGATGTAGAGGCTAGGCTACATATTTTGATGTAAAGGCTAGGCTACATGTTTTGATGTAAAGGCTAGGCTACATATTTTGATGTAAAGGCTAGGCTTCAGGTTTTGATGTAGAGGCTAGGTTACGTGTTTTGATGCTGATATGGGAAAATCACGTTGAACCAATGGGGGTGACTTTAACAGTCAGCAGAGTTCCGGGTTAGTCGGGTTGTGTCCTATCATGGCCGAGTGGTTAAGGTAGGTGTCTGGGGAACCACCAGAACGAGTCACCCCATTACTTTATGTGTAAATAGTGAAATTTACGACAAATTTGTAAAAAAAAAGTCTCGAATAACTATGCACTGGATGGTGGACTAACGTCAGAATGGACAAGTCTGATGTAAGAAAGACCCCAGTGGACCTTAGTACCAGAGGCGAGAGTCCATTAACCGCTCGGCCAACTTGGCATAACACTCCATCTGTTGTCATCCAGGTCGACCAATGTCAGGACTCTCCCGCACACCTGTGTCGACTTGTGTCGGCACAGGTGTGGGGGCAAGTCGTGTGTCTGGACTTCTCCACACCCGGGTCGACCGATGCCGTGACATCACCACACCCGGGTTGACCGATGGCATGACATCACCACACCCGGGTCGACCGATGGCGTGACATCACCACACCCGGGTCCACCCATGCCGTGACATCACCACACCCGGGTCCACCCATGCCGTGACATCACCACACCCGGGTAGACCCATGCCGTGACATCACCACACCCGGGATCTGCCTTTCTTTCTTTCTCTGTTTCGCTCAAAACTGACTTCTTTACTTTCTCGTTCAACCTTGAATTTACTTTTTGTTATGCTTTTCCATTTACAACTTTCTTTATTTTGTGGTTGCACCTTGAAGTGCCTTCTTTATGTCTTCATCCCACCTATAACTGCCTTCTTTATTTCATCGTTCCAAGCTGCTGCGTCATTCATGTTTATAACTGTCATCTCGCAGATGATATTACTTAACTCTAACAGCGCTATTAAGATTAAGAATTCTCATCGTTTTTCGTAAGCATTGCAATGATGCTTGCTCGTTTCTATCCATTAAGTTCTTTGTCTCAGTGATATGTTAGTATCACCATTTTTGTCTTAGTGATATGTTAATATCACCATTATAAAAATGGTATTCAGTCATTTGGATTCTAAAATGTCTAACACTTGGGTTCGTCACATCCTGTTGATTTATATTTTTTATCTTTATTTAATAAAATACAATATAAATCATATATACATAAATTTTACAAGGCAATACTACATTACATATACAGTAGTATAATTCTCTGTAAACAAGTTTTCATTATCACAGAACATGAACTTGATTTATATTTAGCAGTCCCCGTGGCGCATTGGTAAGACACTCGCCCGGCGCTTCGCGAGCGCGGGTTCTTGTCCAGGCCAGGGAGGATTGACCGGGTGCCAATCCTTAACTGTAGCCTCTGTTCACCCAGCAATGAATGGGTACCTGATTGTTAAATGATTTAGCGGGTCGTATAGATTTCCAAAATTATTTGGGAATGTCTTTAATATTTTGTGTGGGTTAACTTAGTGTAAAGGCTCTTTTACTATGGTATATCTTCATGTTTATCCCAAATTTCTTATCTAGGAATTTGTCGTTGGTTTATTTTTTTCTCCGGGTGAGAATTTGGTTATCTTTGGTTTCAATCATCGTTAATTTGTATAACCCCTTTGATGTTTTTCTCTGTAAATAAACAATATTTTGTTTTATTTACGAGATTTTGATTTACATATATATTGTATAACTAATAAAAAATAACGGTTTGAGTATATATATATATATATATATATATATATATATATATATATATATATATATATATATATATATATATATATATATATATATATATATATACAATAACCACATGTAAAAAATAGAGAATGCTTAACGCGTTTTCGGCTAACATGGATCAGTGCTTTTGTGATCATAATGTGGTATTAAAGGTAGATATTTTGACCCCTTTGCAGAGAGAGGACTCGACCGGGGAGCAAGTGACCCTCACTAACGTCCAGCTCAACTCCTCCGGGAAGTACAAGTGTGAAGTTATCGGAGAGTGGCCTCAGTTCCTCACTGCCGACAAGAGCTCCAATATGACCGTCGTAGGTGTGTGTGTGTACTCACCTAGTTGTGCTTGCGGGGGTTGAGCTCTGGCTCTTTGGTCCCGCCTCAATGTGTGTGTGTGTGTGTGTGTGTTCACCTACATGTACTCACCTAGATGTGCTTACAAGGGTGAGATAGTCTAAGCCCCGACTCCCTAACGTTCTTAAATAAATGTAATGATTCATTTCTCACGTTTTTATCACATTTACATTTAAAATTCTGAATCGAATTAGCTTCAACGGCTTTTACGTCTAACCTCTTCCATTTATTGACAGCTTAAACCGTTAAAAAGTTATTTATATCTCTAGAACTCATTTGCGTCTCCAGTTTCCATCTATGACCCCCCCCCCCCCCGTTCAGCTGTTCTTAGCTTTAAACAACACTGCTTTGTCTGCTTTCTTTCCTTAGAATCTTATATGTCATATCCTCACTATCTCTTCTTCCCTCCAGTGTGATATCTAATTCCGTTTTTCCTAATAGTCAAATCCCTCAGCTCCGGAACACGGCTTGTTTCATATCTTTGGACTCTTTATAGTTTCTCATTGTCCTTTTTCAAGTAGGGGTTCCATGCTGGGGAGGCATATTCAAGAGTAGGTCTCACTTTTGCTGTATATAGGATCCGGAAAGCTCCGTTGTCAAAGTTCCAGAAGGATACACAGATGTTGGCGAGTATGCCATGTGCAGCTGTTCTTATTCTGCTAATGTTGACTTATAGCATCAGATTTGGGGTTATGTCTACTCCCAGGTTTTTCTCCTTTTCTGATTGAGTAAGTTGTCTTTCCTTCAGCCTATACTGCTGTACTGGTCTACGTACTTCTTTTCCAATCATCATAACCTTGCATTTGGCTGAGTTAAATTCTAGCAGCCATTTTTCAGACTACTTTTGGAGTGTGTCCTAATCCGCTTGCAGTGCATCACAGTTTAACCCTGACCTGACTCTTCTCCTTAGTTTTGTATTGTCTGCAAACATTGACAAGAATGACCCAATTCCTTCTGTCAGGACATTGACATAGAAACAGGATGGACTGACCCTTGTGGTACTCCACTTGTAACCTCTCCACTCCGATGTCTCTGCTCTCACTGTAACCCTCTGCTTCCTTCCTGAGAGATACTCTCTGATTCACCTTAGGACTCTTCCAGATACGCCAGCCTGCTTCTCTAGTATGCGTAAGAGTCTTTCATGCGGGACCGATCAAGTGCCTCCTCACAGTCAAGGAATGTGCAGTCTGCCCATCCCGTTCTCTCTCGTTTGATTTCTGTCTTGTTGTAAAATTCAAGCAAGTTTGTCAAACAAGATTTTCTTTACTAAAACCACGCTGATGCCTTGAGACAACATTGATCTGTTATAAATGTTCTAGTAGCCTTCTTCTGATCTATCTCTCCAGCAACTTGCAGGGGATACTTGTTAGTGATACGGTCAACGGTTTCTATCGTCCCCCTTTCTTGTAGATTGGTACCACATTAGCCATTTTCCAGCTGTTAGGAAGTTCTCCTTTTTCAGTAGAGGAATTAAGTTGGGTGCACAATGCTTCAGCTGCCTCTTATAGTGTCCACGGCTTGTGTCTGGTCCCATGGTTTTTGTCACACCCAATTTCTGTAGTTGCTTTTTTACATCTTCTGGTGTCACTTATTGCAGTGAGGCTTTCCTGTGGAATTTCCCGTTCAGTTTGGGGGTTCTAAGCTCTAGTGGCAATTTAGTTTCCATCTTGAATACTTCCTGGAAGCTGTTGTTAAGTTCCTCGCATACTTCCTTATTATTTCCCGTGTGTGTGTAATAAACTATTTGTATTTACTCTTTGTACTTGCAGAATCGCTCTATTAGCTCTTGGACCCCGCCTTTCTAACCAATTTATTTTTCCTCTATTATTTCTACTACAAATATTTCCCTTAACACACGTACATACACACACATCCCCAGGAAGCAGCCCGTAGCAGCTGTCTGACTCCCAGGTACCTATTTACTGCTAGGTGAAGAGGGGCACGAGAGCGAAAGAAACTCTGCCCCTTTGTTTCTGCCTCTGCCCGGGATCGAACCCGGGACCTTAGGCCTACGACTCCGGACTGTCAGAATTCGGCTCAAAAATCACGCTCAGGAGTCAAATTTCCAACATTTCAGATATTTTGAAAACTGCAGGGGGGTTTGGGCAAAATATGACCCATTACCGTTTTCAGTAACTGGTATATTTTCGGTGTAAAAAGTCGTAATTTGAAAATGAAAATAGGTGCAGAGAGTCAGAATTCGGCTCAAAAATCACGCTCAGGAGTCAAATTTCCGACATTTCAGATATTTTGAAAACCGCAGGGGGGTTTGGGCAAAATTTGACCCATCGCCGTTTTCAGTAATTGGCATATTTTCGGTATAAAAAGTCGTAATTTGAAAATGAAAATAGGTGCAGAGAGTCAGAATTCGGCTCAAAAATCACGCTCAGGAGTCAAATTTCGGACATTTACGATATTTTGAAAACTGCAGGGGGGTTTGGGCAAAATATGACCCATCGCCGTTTTCAGTAATTGGCATATTTTCGGTAAAAAAGTCGTAATTTGAAAATGAAAATAGGTGCAGAGAGTCAAAATTCGACTCAAAAATCACGCTCAGGAGTCAAATTTCGGACATTTCAGATATTTTGAAAACTGCAGGGGGGTTTGGGCAAAATATGACCCATCGCCGTTTTCAGTAATTGGCATATTTTTGGTATAAAAAGTCGTAATTTGAAAATGAAAATAGGTGCAGAGAGTCAGAATTCGGCTCTATAATCACACTCAGGAGTCAAATTTCCGACATTTCAGATATTTTGAAAACTACAGGGAGGTTTGGGCAAAATATGACCCATCGCCGTTTTCAGTAATTGGCATATTTTCGGTATAAAAATTCGTAATTTGCAAATGAAAATAGGTGCAGAGAGTCAGAATTCGGCTCAAAAATCACGCTCAGGAGTCAAATTTCCGACATTTCAGATATTTTGAAAACTGCATGGGGGTTTGGCCAAAATATAACCCATCGCCGTTTTCAGTAATTGGCATATTTTCGGTATAAAAATTCGTAATTTGAAAATGAAAATAGGTGCAGAGAGTCAGAATTCGAGTCAAAAATCACAGGAGTCAAATTTCCGACATTTCAGATATTTTGAAAACTGCAGGGGGGTTTGGGCAAAATATGACCCCTCGCCGTTTTCAGTAATTGGCATATTTTCGGTGTAAAAAGTCGTAATTTGAAAATGAAAATAGGTACAGAGTCAGAGTCCGGAGTGCTGTCCAATCAGCCGCGAGGCCCCGTGTGTGTGTGTGTGTGTGTGTGTGTGTGTGTGTGTGTGTGTGTGTGTGTGTGTGTGTGTGTGTGTGTGTGTGTGTATGTGTGTGTGTGTGTGTGTGTGTGTGTGTGTGTGTGTGTGTGTGTGTGTAGGTTGTGGGATAGGTAACTCCTTAAGATTGAGATGACATTTTGAGTAACTGTGAGGTGTGATGAGTGCCGTTGGCTGCCCTGACAGAGGTGCCGGAGGACAAGCCGAGGATCACCGGCACCAGGCACCGCTACCACATCGGAGACACCGCCCACCTCACCTGCTCCTCCGCCAGGTCCTTCCCGCCGGCCGTCCTCACCTGGTACATCAACGACAAGGAGGTTAGTGCAGGCTTGGAGGCTTAGTGCAGGCTTGGAGCGTTAGTGTAGGTTTGGAGGCTTAGTGCAGGTTTGGATGTTTCATCTCTAATGAAGACTTAGTTTATCGGGCTACACAAGTCACGCAGCTTGTGTAAGACATTACAAAATGTCGTAGGACAGGCAGCCAGTGTGTGTGTGTGTATATATATATATATATATATATATATATATATATATATATATATATATATATATATATATACACACACATATGTATCACACGGGTTTCCAGTCTCCAACAACAGGAATGAAATTATGTTGTTAATATCGCGAGTTGACTTTGGTTATTAGTATTGTATTATCGTCTATTGTTATGACGTAATCCAGTGAATGGTGAGAAATATCCGTCATTTGTAACCTGTCACCACCAAGAGCAGGTCACTATTGTTTGGCAAAATAAATTCTGTGGTTTGTCTAGTTACTATTGTTAGAACGCAGCCTTGGCAACTCACACGAAGAAAGAACCGGTCTCGGACAAGCCAAGAATGACCTTGTTACGTTTGTCTATGTAAATAATAAAAACATTAAAATTGTAAACATTACACAAAAAATGAGCATGATCATTTTATTTATTTTTTATTTGTTTGTAACCTGTTTTGACCTGAGATCATCAAAGTTGTCGTTCCAAGAATCAAATCAATAAGTTATTGTCTTGCATTTGGTCAGGGGATTTATGTTCTTTCACGCAGCCTAAACTCGCAAGCGTTGGACCTATCTCTGACATTCCAGATGTGATAAATTTAAGAGCTCCGGTGACAGCTGTATAATTCTGAATATAGATTGGTAGGAGGAAGTTAACGTTGATCTGGTGAATGGTTTTGTTGGCTCGACGTGTTGGAGTCAAGTGTTCATTTAAAGTGAACTGTATATTTAATTCATCTCATTCTGGGGGATGCGAATCTGAGCGAGGAAACGGAAGTTTGCGTGTTAGAGAGATCACTCGTTAATATTAGTTTTTTTCTATAAACACTGTATATATGTGTTTTTGTATACGCCAGGCGCTTAACACATTCCGTCTCACGCCACCTAATCTTACAAACTTTTGGAGCTCCAGTTAGCGCAGCCATTCAGTCAGCCAGCACAGCCAGCCAGCCAGCCGGTTATCCATCCAACTATCCGGTCAGAACTCTTGTCCCTCTTATCCGGCTCCTCAATCTGCCATCTAAAACTCTGGTTCTAAATATGAATATCTGTTTGTTCCCATGATTGCCTAACTCACCTCCTTGTGAATATGCTGATTCTTCAGGTAGTTGGTCTTGACGTGAGCAGGGTACGAGGCCGAGGGTCCCAACCTTCAAGGCCGGGTACAAGGCCGAGGGTCCCAACCTTCAAGGCCGGGTACAAGGCCGAGGGTCCCAACCTTCAAGGCCGGGTACAAGACCGAGGGTCCCAACCTTCAAGGCCAGTGGTCTTGACGTGAGCAGGGAAGAGAGGAAAGGAGTGAGGAGGAAGAGAGAGAGGTGGAGAAGGGGCATTAGGGGAAGGGGAGACTGGGAGAGGGGGGGTGGGGGTGGCAGGAAGGGAGAAGAGAGGTCTGGTGACAGCCGGATACACCCAAACCGTAGTTAGTTATAAATTCATACAATAACAGTCTGGTTGATTGAAGGCTGAAGATTGCAGGCTCTTCGAATACTTATTTATTCTGTCTATTTGAAATCATGAAACATATTTTCGTTTAAAAATGTTGTATGGGATCAATTTTGAGAGATTACACCCTCCGATTTTAAGGTTGTCGGGACATCATAGGATGATTGATCAAATTATTTCTTTCTTTTCTTAACAGCGAGATCATTAGCGTCTTAATGACGAGGTCATTTACGCCGAATAAATTATATATCTAATTAATACATAATTTATTCGTACGATAAAATATGATAAATCAAATCATTATATATATGACAAATTAATTAATATGTACGATAAAATAAGGAATATTGAAAAATATAAGAATTGCTAAATTCGATAAAGTTAATTCACACAAATACGATAAAATATTTAAAACAAAAATTATAATTCCGTGTTCATGATGGTTGTGTTCTGCGAGGTGAGTATATGAGTACTCTAAACGATCACTGTGTCAACGGTGAGTGCGTCAACGGTGAGTGTGTCAAGGGGGAGTGTGTCAACGACAAGAGTGTCTCAGAGTACACTTTGATTTCCGAAGTGGGACCCTAACATGAGGAAAGAGGAGGCCAGCGCCCCCGGAGCCCGGGGAGCAAGAGCCCAGAGACAATGGCGGTGAGACAATATTACACCAGAGGTCACACAACTGTTACAATGATTACATTTCCTATGAACTCCATCAAGGAATTATCACCAAAGGGGAGCTCCCCATGGTGTGAGATTAGTTTTCAGTCCAAGGTCGTAGAGGTTTCGATAAAAGTGCAATAGAAAGGGGGAAAAATACCTGTCGAATCTAAGGATAATTCTATATATATATATATACATATATATATATATATATAATATGTACCGTGAGTACATATGCTGGAATAAAACCCGGGCTGATGGTCACTCACATAACTCTACCTGCCCGGGCATTTTGTTCAGTCATGCAGAGAAATAATTCTGGCCAATTCATGCACCGATATTTACGAGTATTTACACTAATTAAGTAATCAGAAATTTTAATCCTGGAAAACCATTCCATCAGTTAATGGAAAGTATTAAGTATTTATTAAATTTTATCGTATTTTTGTGTGTTTGCGAGATATAAATTTATGTTTCTGATATTTTGTATATGACGGAAATATTCTATTGTGCCTTGGCAATACCCTTATATATATATATATATATATATATATATATATATATATATATATATATATATATATATATATATATATATATATATATATATATGTGTGTGTGTGTGTGTGTTTAGTGATGATAATATATTGTCTGAGACACGTACAAATTTTTTAGTACTTAATCATTTTCCTAGAGAAGGGGGAACAGGGGAGAGGGGGGGGGGAAAGAGAAGGGGGAGGGACGAAGAGACGGGACCAAGGGAGTGAGGAAAATGGGAGTGAAGAGTGGGGAAGAGGGAAAAAAAATTGAAAAATGAAAAGAAACCCGGGTACAGCCGGGTGCCTCGTCTATGTAGATAATAGAGGGAAGAAAGGAAAGGACAGGGTAGAAAGAGAGAGAGAGAGAGATGAGGAAGGCAGGAGGGAGAGAGGGGGAATAGAGACAGAAATAGAACCCATCAAATTATCTTACAGCAGGACAAGAGGAAGACCTATAAAGGCTTACACCGTAAGTTATGGTGATTGTGTACCGTCGTCCTCGACAAGCACCAGGCGTCCACTGCCCCACCTGCGCCCCTCTAACTGCCTGTCCAATAACATTACGATATGAGAACTTGATCAGCTGGCCTAAGACATGAGCCGGAGAAGGGAGTCTAAACACTTAGACGGGACTCAGGGCCCCGCGCCCTACCCACCGCATTATGCAAATTTCGTAATCCGATTAGCAGCAAAGACATTCATGTTGGTGAATTGTTGCGGTGTTGGCGATGGTGACATGAGGGAGCCTGGTGTCACCACTGTCATATGACACGTTCAAACAATATCCTTGGCCAGAATCGATTAATGAGGAAAAGGGACGAAAATGGTTGGGCATGTTTCCTTTCACCTAATACAACTGTTCGGCTAGCAGGAAGTAGGTATATCGAGGTAGTCAAAGAATTTTAGGGGGTTTGTTATCCTGGGGATGAACATCAAACCAATTTGTATCGTTCATCAACACTGGTAATGTTTCTATAATATTACATGATATCAAGGGAGAAAGTATCAGTAAGGGTCAAGAGATCACACTGAAGAAAAAAATTGGTGAACTGTCACGTAGAATGACACGGAAGTTTGTACCGAACTAAATAAAAGATTACAGGAAGTTTTTACAACTTGGGTCGGACAGTTGCAGCATCTCCGAGAAGACAAGTGATGCAAACTGAACCACGGGCAGGTAACGAGAAACAGGTGGGAATACAAGCAGGTCATTTGGATACAGTACAAGCACTGTAGCCAGACACGAAATAATACAGTTTAAACCTTGCAAATTTTAAGCTAAGCTTTAACAAGGAATGTGTTAACAAAAATAATCTTGTGTAAATAATTCGAAATTTATATATAACATACATAAATACAGTTATTTATTATAATCAGTATTACAAGTAATATGAATAACGCTTCTTAGAGCCAATAACATGACTGTTGATGATATTCACACAGACTTCTGCAGTAATCACATCATACCATTACAATGCATTATAATTATTAATTAGCTGCTACCTGTGATGCCATTGCAAGGATCCAAAAGACTCAAGAGTAGTATGGAAATGAGACAGTATTGAGGCAATGCAATGGGACTAAACTGCCCTCCCCTTGTATGGAAATAACCATTCAGGCCGTTAGTATGACTGAACAGAGAGAACATAGACTGTTCATTATTCTCTATCGCGAAATTAAATTACTCTTGATAATTAAATAATACTTGTACAATTACTGCTAACTACTGTTCCCCTTCGTTAATAAAAGTTGACAGTCCGTGATGGCTTCACAAAAGGGAATTTGTTTCACCAAAGGCTATCACATTGTCACAGACAACAAATCAGATTATGAACAAATTCGCTCGTTGGATGAATGCCTCTGCCATAAATCCTCATTTGTGGTTATATATACACTCAGCTGATCGTGTGAACAAATACATGCAGATCGCTCAGCTGATCGTATGAACAAATACATGCAGACCAATCAGCTGGTCGTGTAAACAAATACATGCTCACCACTCAGCTATCGCGTAAACATTGGGACCTCTCAGCTGATCGTGTAAACATGGGGATCTCTCAGCTGATCCTGTAAACATGTGGATCTCTCAGCTGATCGTGTAAACATTGGGACCTCTCAGCTGATCGTGTAAACATGGGGACCTCTCAGCTGATGGTGTAAACAAACACCTGCCGACATTACCATCACCATGACAGGGATCCAAGAGGAACTTCATTAGATGCAAATTTCACCTTTGTCTTTGTTCGTGTTTTTTTTTTTTGGTGGGGGGGGAGGAAGGAGGGGGAGGTTGTTGGTGTATATCTTTTTCATTCCAACACACACACACACACGGGTTTGGGATTATACTATATTTGTGATACTTCTCAGGATTTTGGTCTGTTTGGCCTACATAGAATTTATTACAATCTATGCATGGTATTTTATACATACAACCATTGCAACTACTTGATAAGGGGTACCCGGCTGTACCTAGGTCTCTTCCCCCCCCCCCCCCATCCCCCCTTCTTTACTCCATCTTCCCTTCCTTAAAATACACTGAAAAATGTAATGGAAAACACAAAACTTTTCATACATTATTTCATGAAAATTGCTTGGGGAGGGGTCTCTATAAATGCTAATATTTCTTAAAATATTGAACTTGGGATGGTCGGGGTTAATCTCTAACCGTCTCCTACCCTATGCTGTGATTTATAGTACAGTACATCATATTTTGGCCGTTGGAGATTTTGACTTCAAAATGTGATGTAGGTTGTAATGCAAGCAGTACCTGTGCCGTTTTCTGTGTTACCCGGTAGTCCATAGCCAGTGTAACCTGTCATCCAAAAATGACAGTCCTTGAAACAGCTTTGGTCAAACGTACAAAAATTGACTGTTGCGCCCATAAAAGTTCATGTTTTGTAATACTAATTTTGCAGAGGGCACGAAAAAAGAAGGCAATAACCAATAGGCCTAGTATAGCATATATATCTATTAACCAAATTAGGCCTATGATATTCGCCCAGGGCGGCCTATTTAGGCCTAGGACAGGTTAAGTTTTGTTGCATAGTTACTGTTCCAATTTTTTTAATGGAAAAATCAGCTCACCACTGATTCACCAAATGGTGGTGATCAAAAATCACCACCACTTAGGTGGTGCCTTTACAAGGCACCACCTAAGTGTATGTTATGTATTTGTGTATTTCTTAGGATCGTATTTTTTTCGACAAAGGCTTGGTCGACGACCGGGCCGCGGGGACGCTATGCCCCGAAAACACCTCAGGGTAACCTCAAGGTAACCTCAAGGTAAAGTCTCTGGGTTTGTCTTGTTCAAAAGTTACGCAAACCTTCCAGTCCAAATTTGCCTGACGTAATCTGAGGGATTATACTGGATTAAGACACACGTTACAAACTTGTATTCCTGGCCACAGAGCAGTATATAATTCACATTAAGGTGGTGAAACTTCCAGGAGTTCAACAATGTAAACTTTTGTAAATATTTAAGATTTTTTTAAGTTTAAGGTTTTAAACAAAACATTATTTAAGTGTTTTTGTTTTTTTGTGGACATGACAGTCCGTATACTGTTTTCTTGACCCTGACTTTGACTTCGCCTTACTTCCCCCTCTCCCTTCCTCTCACCTGACTCTCCCTCTCCCTTCCTCTCACCTGACTCTCCCTCTCCCTTCCTCTCACCTGACTTTCCCATCTCCTTACTCCCCCCACTATTCTACTCTCCTCTCATCACCAAGGAAGAATGTGTGCTTCCCCCCCCCCCCCACACACACACACCGTTATAATCTAAAGTTAGCTACCACACACAGAGGTCTCAGCAAGACGAACAACACGCCTGCTCCCATAACTCATTCTCCTGCATATTAAACATTTCTAAACGTTTCCCTTCATCTTCGCCTCTCCAGCTTCTTTACTCAACCCCCCCCCCCCCCTAGTATAAATATATACTATAAGAGACAATGTCTGTGTGTGTCTGCCTGTTCAAAGTTGGAGGCCATACACTTCGGGGTGGCCTTACCCAAATTTGTAGGGGGAATGGTCTGGGGTACGGGACGGACATAGGATGGTTGGGTAGGCCTAAGTGAAATGATTTAAGAAATCTTATTATTTATCCACTTATCCACAACCCCCCACCCCACCCCATTCTCACAGATTCAATTCTGGAAATATTCAAATGTGAAATATTCGTTCAGCTGTCCGAAGACTTTTTCGTCATCAAGAAAAATTATTTGTAACGCAGATTAATTTAATTTCTGCAGTAGAGGGGTAGAGGGAAGACGAGGGGAAGGGCGGAAGGGGAAAGGAAATGTGGAGAGGGGAGAAGGCGGTCGAGGGGAAAGGGTGGGGAGGACGAGATATCCATTGGATAGCAGTTAGGTGCCTCGGGACCCATCCCTTTTTAAGCCTACCCAGTAGTACACTCGGTAGCGCGGCCGCCACACAGGCTGGAGGACAGGTGTTCGAGTCTCCTAGAGCCCAAGATGAATGAAGTGTTACATCCACGGGAGTGTGGCATATATTTTTATCCATATTATGTTTATGTGTCTTATTCTGCTTAGGTGTAGGAGTTATTTAATCCCAAACCCATGTTTTTTCTGTCTGTATTCCTTGAAAATGTGTTGAAACACAAACACGTTCGGAATTTTCGCTTCATATTTTCCTATGTAAGTAAAATATATATATATATATATATATATATATATATATATATATATATATATATATATATATATATATATATATATATACCTGGACTTATCAACCATTAACGAAACGTGTCCCTAATCACGGCGGTTTTGTGTACATTTCTTAAACAGTTTACGAGCTTGGAAACTTCACAACCCAAAATTATTATTGTTATAAACAACCTCGCAGTGTTTCGGAGCTCATAAAATGTTTATTAAGCAGAAGCAAAACCTCCCTCAGTGTACTAAATGTGGTCCCACTCTCCCCCGGCCACAGGCGCCCAAGGAGTACATCATACCGCTAAACAACACAGTCCACAGCAGGAGGCTGCAGGAGGCGCACAAGGGCCTCAAGTTCGTAGTGACCCGGGATCACTTCCACAACGGCGAGATGACGCTGCGCTGCTCAGCCAAGATACACTCGCTCTACCTCAAGACCCAGCAACACACTGTCGACGGCCGCCTCACCTACTTCGTCCCCGTCATGGAGTCACGAGACATCTCCGCTGTGTCAGGTTTGTGTACTTTCACGCCACTCAAGAGAGAGAGAGAGAGAGATATATATATAAGCAGGTAGTCAAATAAAGACAAATGAACATAGACAAGAACATATAGACAGACAGGCAGAGACAGACATAAACAGACAGACACAAAGCCAGGAGACGCAAGGACACCTAATACATTCCATGTAAGTGGATGGAATTGAAGCTTAGCATTATAGATTATCCGGACGCCACTAATTTACCGAATCCAATTTGCTAAGGCAAAATTATGTTAATTATAGTAGTAATAACAATGATCTAAAATAATAGCAAATTAATTCATACAGAATTATTCTATAATAACGGCAAAATCTTTAACTACATTCAAGTAAACTTCACCGAACCAAAACAAAACAATATGACAACACAGACACGTCAAATTATTCTTGGTATGATAAGCTTAATTTGTTTTCCGTTTTTTATGATTATTTTGAGTATAATATCTGAGGCTAACCGCCCCCGCGCAGACGTTAGAGATGAGAAGACGTCCACTGAGCGCGCTTAGCAAAATAACGCTATAATTCGTTTCCTCTGTTGTTCTTTACTTATGCAGCTTTTGAGGCTATCTCCTCTTTTCTTATGGAAAATCATCTCAAAAGGAAATGATATCCTATTGTCGTGGATTGAAAGCCTGAGAGGTCTATTGAGGTTCCCCTAGGGCCTAGGCCAACAGCTGACCCTTCCTAGGATGCAACCTACAAGAAGCCTTACTCCCAGGTATCTATTTAATGCTAGGTGTATAGAGGCATCAGGTGAAATGTTGCCTTAAAGTCTCGTCTTGCAGGGGAATGGAGCCAGGCAAATTTCAGTCGTTGAACTGACTGTACTGAGCACCTAAGCCAGTTTTTAGGCCTAGCCTTGTGAGATACTCGGCATGAACTCCTCCTTTATCCTCTATTCCCGTTCTCTCAATTTGCCACTGTAAGATATGCAACTGTTTTGCCTAACTAGAAACGTACAAACCGAAGCATGGCCTAACTTATCGAGGCCGGTGCATAAGAGACGTCAGTATTACAGTGTTTTAATTTGTAGTATATGCCAGATTGTTCAATCTCGTAAATAATGCGACCTATTAGGCGGTACTCATTCCCTTTCCGTTACTCTAGATTCGTGGACCTCGTGTGCCAGCACCTGAGGTTTTCTGGGGGGTTAAGAGCGGGTTTTCAAGCTTGAGGTTCCAGGAGGCCTCCAGTTCGAGGTCTGGGAGCCATTAAGGTTGTCAGTTACAAATGGCTTTGGTGACAGGTCCAGTGCAGGTGGCCGCAGTCCCGTGGGAAAGAAAATAGATCACAACCTCCCACCCCCCCCTCCAACCACCACCACTACCTCCCAACGGACCCTACCAATGACTTGCCCGAGAGTGGTGAAATCCCAAGGTCACCATGGTAGATACTTCACCATTTAAGTTGTTGATCGCCAACACTAACTGCCATCGGAGAGCTGATTCCAGTCCGCTGACAAAGAGAGTATGGAGGACTGCTGTCTTGCTACGCGCCATCTGAGTACCTCCGCTTTCCTGCAAGGAACCATGGCAGGATTCAGAACCGGAAGTGAAGCAGTGAAGGGCCGCGAAGTGTGTTGAGCTACAGCTGCCGGGACTATACAGTGTTCCTGTCTTACTCCAGAGAGGTCCGAGCCACTGGGGAACAAGAACCAAACCAAGCTGGTCTCATGGGTAAAGTACGATGCTTCTAGAGTGTGCATGATCCCGCCATGATTACGATACAGGACCTGCATCTTAGGCCTACAGTCACGTGTGTGATGGACAAATGAAGTACATCGTCAGAAAACTTAGTGTCATGTGGCAAACAAGCCTTTAGAAGCGGAGGAGACTCAAGAGCTGGAGCCTAGGACCACTTGTTCTGTCGCCTCAACAAACTGTAACTGTTCACTGTCCAAGCAAGACCTCATGTGGTGTCAACGTCTCAGCACTTCCAGCAAGATCTGGTCTAAGTAGCAGCACATCTTCCAGCAAGATCTGGTCTAAGTAGCAGCACATCTTCCAGCAAGATCTGGTCTAAGTAGCAGCACATCTTCCAGCAAGATCTGGTCTAAGTAGCAGCACATCTTCCAGCAAGATCTGGTCTAAGTAGCAGCACATCTTCCAGCAAGATCAACAGCAAGCATCAGCATGTTACCAGAAGGTGGAAATCATACATCACCAACAGCAAATTTCCACCTATGACCGGCCAGTCCTTCAGGTTGGCGTCTTTAATTACCTCCGTCAACTAACCAGGTCAACCCCAGAAGTACTGGTCCATTGGGTACTTATTCACCATCTGTCCAACAAAGGACAGTACAGCAGGACGCAACTAGTAGAGGCTAGGTCAGTTCTAAGCTCTTAGCCAGGCAGACCAGTGGATTTATTAACACCAACTAATTTTTTTAAGAGGCAAGAAATTAAAAAACTGGAAAGTCTACAAGAAAGTTAAGACATTTGACTTGGTAAGAAAATTCTTGTTAATAAGAAAAGTGTGAAACATTGTCTGAAGAAAAAACCAAGACAGGTTCTGAGTGAACTGACATTAATATTTCCAGATGTGAGAGAGGAAAGAAAATAGTTTTATCAAGAAAAAATGTATTTTATTGAGAAATTTGAGATACAAAACTAGCCAGAAAATAAGCTTTACTCACTGGGATATTACAGACTTGGTTTATTTCAGGATATGTGAGCAATGTCTGTTGTTTTCTTTTGTGTTGTTTTGTATAAAATTGTAAAGAAAATTAGAAAGGAGGAAAATGGGAAATTTTTCTCGTTCGGGAAAACATGGAGATTATTTGGGAACTAAGTAGAGAGGAATTTTTACAGAGTTGTTCTCTTGATTGAAGACAATTGATAATATATATATATCTTTTAATTATTTGTTTGTTTTTTTGATAGGATTAAAAAAGAGACTGTTTTGTGTGAATGTAAATACAGTACCCAGTTTGTCCTCAGCTGAGAGGGAAATACTTGGATAGTGATGGTATGAAAAAAGAAGGAAATTAATTCCCCACACAATGAATTGTTAAGCAAGTAAAAATATTGACTGAAAATGTTTATTAGTTAATATACTTTGTTTATTGTTAAGGTTATAGATTATTATTATAATTAGTTATGTCATGTTTAGGTTTAGGTAGGGTATGTTGAATGCTTTTTCAGAAACCTGAGGAAGATTTGTTGGGTGGCTGTGGTTGAGCGGACAGCTGGCATCTTTGTTTACAATTTACAACTGTGGATACATTTTATAAATTTGTTCGATTCTTGTTATGACTAGTTAACATTACTTTAGTGGTGAAATCTGTACGAAGAAAGCCTGCCATGTAATACCAATGTTTGTAATAACAATGTTTAGTTAGGATTATTTTGTCTTGAAGGCAAAAGTTATGTTCTTGATCTTGGAACAGGATTGAGAATATGACAAAACCCTTTTTAACTGTCATACACACAGCTTTGTCATAGCGCTCTCTTCCTGGGGAATCGTGACTTCTTACATGTAAGATATACATTCTTTTGACTATACAGCTCAGCAGTTCCAAGTTCTTAAGTATTTTTCATAACTTTTGCATGTTTTAGGGGATTTTTGAGCGCTCACTACCAACTTCAGGCTCTTTCCACGCTATTGTTTTCAATATTTCACAGTGGGGGGGGGGGATGATCCTGGTCAAGGGGGATTTAGGTTGTTGGTCGCCCGTGCAAGGAGTGGAGGAAATAAAATGAGGGATCAACTTGCGGGATCTGTTGCATCCTGCACTCTCCACTTGCCCAACCACTCCCGTAATGCGGCCTTCCTGCAGGTGTCCGCGTTGCAGTTGGCTTAATTGGACAACAACAACAATAATAAAGTGTTAAGTTTCGTAAAAAATTTGAGTAGTTATGTAAAGTTGCTTAGTAAGTTCTTGCTTGTGTATGGTGCTACTATAAGTGACGGGTATTAATATGAGTGAAAGTTTCTAGTATTAGTGACGGATACTGGTATGAGAAACAAGTTCTAGATTAATGAGAAAATCCGTAAAGTTCCGTAAAAATCCGTAAAATCCGTAAAAAATCCGTAAAAATCCGTAAAGTAAAGTTCTAGATTAATGAGAAAAAGCCGTGATGAGGATTCGAACCTATTCCCAGGCACACGGTCTAGACAACTGCGCCTCCACATGGTCAAAAGGATTGCAACCTGGGGTACTACTGCACCCACGAGGATTCCTTGAGGCGTCCACTGAGGCCTCGTAGGCTCAGTAGTACCCCAGTTTGCAATCCTTTTGACCATGTCGTGGTGTAGTCGACCAGAGCGAGTGTCTCGGCACACCCAGTGCATAGGTTCGAATCCTCATCACTTCTCCTACGTATTTTCTCATTAATGCAGTCACGTTAGTGTGATTACTCTCTGTGTAGGTTCTGGATTGATTGATGATTGTACTAGTATGAGTGACGGGTACAAGTGTGAGTGACGGGTACAAGTATGAGTGACGGGTACTAGTACGAGTGACGGGTACTAGTGTGAGTGACGAGTACTAGTGTGAGTGACGGGTACTAGTGTGAGTGACGGGTGCTAGTATGAGTGACGGGTACAAGTATGAGTGACGGGTACAAGTATGAATGAGTGACGGGTACTGGAGGTTTGAATAATGGGTGCTCTCTCTCTTTCTCTCTCTCTCTCTCTCTCTCTCTCTCTCTCTCTCTCTCTCTCTCTCTCTCTCTCTCTCTCTCTCTCTCTCTCTCTCTCTCTCTCTCTCTCTCTCCCTCTCTCTCTCTCTCTCTCCCTCTCTCTCTCTCTCTCTCTCTCTCTCTCTCTCTCTCTCTCTCTCTCTCTCTCTCTCTCTCTCTCTCTCTCTCTCTCTCTCTCTCTCTCTCTCTCTGAATCTCCAGTGCCATCTCAATATTCAGCTTGGAGTAAGCCCCAATACAGTGGAGACGTGTTGCGTGCCCGGCCTTGCAACACTCGGAGTGGGGGATAGTGAATATAGTGAGTATTGTGAGCGTAATGAACATAGTGAAGGTGTGTGTAGTGAATTGAATGAGACTAGTGGATATGGTTTGAAAATAATTTCGTGATAGTGAATGTAGTATTTTGCAAGAAGCGAGTAATGTCATTGTAGTTGATGCCTCACAAAGTGACGCCTGTCATTATAACCACATATGGCTCACCGGAGCATATGTAAGCTACACACACGCTCTAGACACCCAGATTGTGAGGCTGGCCAGCGAAGTGGTTATTGTATCCATCAGGTCCATTGCTCCACAGTTCGACTCTGAGGCTAACACTGTGTGCCATAAGACAGAATTATATGCTTAAACAAGTGTTTCCTCCTATCTTAACCCACTTCCCATTTATCACACTGTTCCTCCTATCACACACGCGCGCAATAATACTGAACACGAGAGCACACTCATAACTGTATTACGAGAATGGGACAGTCCCGCTGTGCCACTAAACTCTAATGGGTTTTGCCTGTATGATGCTCTCATTCACAGGACGCTCCGGTCACTGCTCAATAATTCACAACACTGTATATATACTATAATAGATATCTAACCCTGACCGTGGAGGAAAGAAGAAAATGTATGTGCATTGGTTAGCATTGTTGAACGAATGGCCACGCCCGTGGCTGGAAATAGACTACACAAATATTTATCTAAAATAAAATATATATTCTCCCGTTGTGACACTCTCCCATTACACTTCTACCATTTGTGCAGGGTTTATATTTGATCTGATACACTGTTCTTTGCACAGGTGGTGTGGTGTGTGGAGGGCAGCAGCTGGTGGTGACGTTGATGGCAGTAGTGGAGACAGTGGTGGGCAGCTGGGTAGTGGGCAGCTGGGTAGTGGGCAGCTGGCCGCGGTGACTCTCCTGCACCACCAACACCCACCATTTTCAACCCTCCACCTCCCTCGCTGGAATAACAGTACACCATGTCTAGGCTAGAACACTAGAAAGCTAGCGTTTGGATTGTGAACTTTTATTGTCATTTCTAAGATAGCTCTCCAAGATTTATTAGTGCAAGGTTCAACAGTGATTGAACTCTCTCGGCAGGTTTTTATGATAGATATTGCAGATTCCATTTCTTCGCATGGAATTACCATACTTTCTAGGCTAGAAACTATCATATCATAATACTGCCTAGTTTTGCTAACGCGTCCAAGATTAAAGAAGTCCTTTTGTGGATGGCTGAATTTGTACGTTGTAGCTAAAATATATTGTGGAATCACGCCTACAACTTTTTAAAAGGTTGTGAAATTAAAGATGTATTAAGTCTTCACACAGTTCTGTAAGCTCAGAAACTATTAATCTTATTAGGCTATTTGCATATAGACCTACCTTTGTTGCAATTTTTAATTTGCCTCAAACGTGTTACGGAATTAATAGCAGAATGATATGTTGTTGTTGACATGTGAACCGAAACCTAAGTTGTTGTTGACATTGAAACTTAAACTGAAGTTGCCGTTCACATGTAAACATAATTCTAAGTTTACATTGACAAACTTAAGACTTTAATTATCATAACAAGTAAATTTAACCCTAAGTTGCCACTGAAACATAAACCGACTACAAATTCTCCTAATTTCCATTAATTTTCTTACATGTTATATAATAATATAGACAGTCACTATACAGTCGAATGTATAGTTTACATAGTTTTTGTTCCTCATAAATTATATAGTTTAGTACGTGTGTATTACGGGTTATGCTATATATGCTCACGTGTGATTAGTTTTTGTCATGTAACATCAATTCTAATGCAGATTAATTTGTCTTAGTCTAATTCCCGCTGTATATAGAACACATTAACACTCACACTCAAATAAACTGAAAAAAAGTAATTAACATCCCGCGACTGGAATGTATGGTGGCGTAATTTTTACGTTTTTGTTGGTTTTCAAGCAAATGTTTTAAATTCTCATATAATGAAAAGAAGCCTCATTTAAAACGAAACAATCATGCGCTCTCGCTCTAATATGATGTGATTGTTGTGTGAGTTTTTATTCTTTTTTTGAGATCATAGGTAAGATTCACGTATTTTGCGACTTTGACGGTCCCAGCTAGAACAAAGATATCATATTTGTCTTCAAAACTCTGTCTCTCGATACTTGAATCTACACAAGAAATTGTCAAAAACAGTTAACATTTAACGCGCCTTATGACTCGGACTAAAAATTATCAGTAAAGAAATAAATATAGATTGGCAGTTATTTTGCGTCTTGTGAGAAGCGAGCAAGAGGGTGATCGGTTAGGCTATCCCAGGGCTCTCCTGGTGAGCTGGGACCACTGATCGGTCACTATCCCAGGGCTCTCCTGGTGAGCTGGGACCGCTGATCGGTCACTATCCCAGGGCTCTCCTGGTGAGCTGGGACCGCTGATCGGTCACTATCCCAGGGCTCTCCTGGTGAGCTAGGACCGCTGATCGTTCACTCTATCCCATGGCTCTCTTGGTGAGCTGGGACTGCTAATCGTTCACTCTATCTCAGGGCTCTTAGTGAGCTGGGGACCGCTGATCGTTCACTCTATCCCAGGGCTCTTAGTGAGCTGGGACCGTCCTTAAAGAAATATGGAAACAGTTCAAATGTTTGTGTACAGACTTCAACCATTTTTTAAGGTTATACGGTTTTGTAAAAGCTCACTACAAATTAATTAGGTTGGATTGGATTGGTTTTGGTCTTACAGGGGTTCTAATGAGCTTTTATTTAAAAACTAAAAGTTATTTGGTTTTAATGAAACTTAAAAAAATATAAAGACGATAAGACCTACTAGAAAAACTCATTGTAACAAAGATAAAAATGTATAAATCTCAAAATAATGGTTGACATCAAAATTGAACATTTTAGTAATGAATGTTTAAAACAGAATTAATTTGTTTTATATCTAGTGCATTGATCTATCATACTAAAACCTAATCTTGATATTTGTCAAATATATTTATTCAATTATGTGAATTTAATGAAAAACTCTTGCCTCCCCAAATTTTGCATAAATTTAAATTTTTAAAGTGTATATCTCATAATTCTATGAGTTAATTTTAATAATTAATAAATTTATCATCGTGATAGACCTATACACATCTTACATAATATGATAAGTTTTATAATTGATGCATACATCAACTTTACATAATTGAATATATCTAATTAACAAATATCAAATTTAGGTTCAATGCACTAGATATAAAATTAGTTAAAATTTGAAAAAACATTCAATATTAGATTTTTCATTTTTACGTCTATTAATCGCTATTTTTAGACTTGCTTTTATTTTGTTTACAATCTGAAATTTGTTTTGCTAGTAGGCATTACTGTATTTTTTTTAAGGCTTATTAACTGCGGAATGGTAATTAAGTTACCACAATAGTTTAATGACCAACCAGAAAGTATAATTTAGTCCTGAACACAGTTCAAGACAAAAGTAAACTCAATATATTCACCGATAAGCATGGTACACCCTTAGGTACATATATTTTTATGTTGGCAATAAGTTATCGTGGAGTTGTGGGCGTACGTTATAAATTCAAAGTCGTGGAACATTTTCCTCCAAACTCTTGTGTTAATCACGAAGAACTCGAGCTCCCGGAACATTCTACTTGCTCCCTCCACCAGAAAATATAGCCTATCCTCCAGCTAGTCCTCGTAATCATCGGTTAGTTGTTTGTTAATCCAGCCGTGACCCATGGCCACCCACTCCTCAACCCCATTTAATCAACCTATCCTCAGGTTATATTGTCTAAGTTGCCCTAAGGAGGCATTCAACAATTTTACGATACTGTGTAACCAAAAATCTTATTTTCTGGGATATAACGAGAATAATTTGCATTATAATTTTGTGTACTCTCCTAATTGTGCTTCGGGATTTTGGTTCCGCCTCTCAACTGTCAATTAACTGGTGTACAGATTCCTCAGCCTGTTTAGCTCTGTCATATCTATAATTTAAACACTGTATAGAGTCTGCCTCGACCATTTGACTACCTAATGTATTGTGATTCGTGAATAAAATGTTTTTCATTCATAAATATAAATGAATATGGTCATTGTTTATAAGGACGAGATGATTTATAAATGAAAATATGGATTATGTATGACTCGGTTGATTATGTTGAAACTTTTCTTAAGAACGCTTCGTTCTGTTCATATTTTCAAATCCTACCTCACCAAATGCCTCACCCATGAACTGCAAGTTAAATAATTGTCTGCAGCACCTAAACACATCCGCTCCCAGTCCTGACTATACACAAAATTATAGTATACATTATTATTAATTTAAATTTGAGCAAATATCATTTGGTTACACAATATGTCAAATAGAAAATTGGATCTCTAAGTTGGCCGCAGCTAGGACAAGCTGAGCTTGAGGTTGGGATGAAACAAATAATTGGCAACAGAACCAAAACAACATACCTTGGGTTTAACTGTACACACAACTGTAATATATATAAATATTAATATATATTTCAGAAAATACCGTTATTGTTCATACAGTGCTTTAACATTTATGAATGCGTCTTTGGAGATGACAGCAGCTCGGACCAATACAGCCTGAGGATAGGATTAGAAAATATACTCGATAGCCATTCACTTCCTTAAGGATAGAGAACCTTATATTCGATGATCCTCTAACTTGATGATCTTCATAATTAGCCGATCCTCATGTTTAGATAGTACTTATAGTAACAATTAGGGCCATCGTCAGAAAGAAATTGGCATTATTGAATTCGGACAACCCACAAAAGTTTTTGTACTAATGTTGGAAAGACAACTTAACCTAGCCTAACCTAACCTTCCTAGGCTTAATACATGCTATCTGAGGCCTAATATATTACAGTACATATTTGTGCTACATTTGGCCTAGGAATATTTGAGTTTCGTTTTTAGCTTTATGTTTTCGGACTATAAAGTCAATAGTACCAAATTGTACTATCTAATTGTCCATTACGTCTTTGTATATATAATGGTCCACATAGTTAAAAAATTACTATCTAAACAGGAGGATGGGTTGTCATATTCAATAATCAAAGGAATATAAGCAGGGTGGAATGAAAGTTGAGACTCAAAATAGTACCAATAAACATTATTGATTGTAGATGTTTAAATTAGTAAACATGAAAAACATAAATGGAGATATGATAATGTGTAACTAAAGGTGTTTTGTTGTTCAAGAAGCCATTTTATAATCTCATTAATATATTATATTTCTTAAATTTCTTATTATAAAAAGATTAACTTTTTTGTAATGGGAATGTAACATTAAACAGGTCAACTACTTGGACATGAGAGACAAGTATTACAATGTTAGATATGTGAAGGAAAGCCATGTGAAAAGCAGAGACCTTAATTAATGTATTCAACTCATCACCAATGTGGCTGTTTCAGGAAAGCAGGGTACTTTTACCCAGAGAGTTTTTATTCTGGCGTCTGGCGTTTTTATTCAAGGGTAGCTGCACAAATGCAGATGTACCTAAATGTGTTAATACAAAAAAAAGATGGTCCGAATTCTTACGACGCCTGGTGCACATAACGTCTTGGGTAACGGGCAAGTTGATCATTTTTAACGTCTTCTGGTTTCTTCGGGCAGGGAGACAGTGTCCGGCGTTTGCCTGGCCAAGAGGTGACAGGAGTTCGCGTGTCCTGGTGGGCTCCCTGTGTGCCCTCGGCATGGTGGGCGTCTACACTGGGCAAGCTGTGATGTCTTTTTGACATAATTCATGCAATTTACATTAAGACAGTATGACAAAATTTAAGCACTGCACTCCATGCCAGAGCAAACTAAATGTATTTTATATATTTGTAAAAAAATAGAATATGACAAATCATAAAAGGTATTATGTATGAAAAAGGAATTCAAAATAGGTGCATATGACTCTGATCTGCTGGATGATGTTATTACCAAAGAAGCATAACACCTATTGAATAAATAAGGACCTTGCTCTGTACAGCTTTCTTCATAACTTATTCACAATTCAACCTGTAACTTCGGCCTACTATGGGCTTTATTGTTATTTTTTGTTGAAAAATCCAATACGTATATAGATTTTTATATTTGAATATATTACTACATGTAAAAAAAAATCCCTAAAATGTTATATTTTAGGAAATTCGCCCCATTCGGCAATTATTCCTGTTTTGCATTTGATATATACGCATTTATGTTATGCTGTGTATATATATATATATATATATATATATATATATATATATATATATATATATATATATATATATATATATATATATATATATATATATATATATATATATATCAAACCAAGAAGAAAGAAGTGTCAGACAAAGAAAGAAGAATTAAGACAGGAATTTCCTTAAGTACGTATGTATTTGCTTTCGTATTCCTTCTGAAAATGTTTTATTAAATACGAAAGTACTTAAGGAAATTCCTGTCTTAATCCTTCCTTCGTGGTCTGACACTCACATTGTTGATCACGCTTTAATTTCGTCGTGATGTACACACACATACACACACACACACACACACACACACACACACACACACACACACACACACACACACACACACACACACACACACACACACACACACATATATATATATATATAAATATATATAAATATATATATATATATATATATATATATATATATATATATATATATATATATATATATATATATATATATATATCCATATTCAGTCATTGGAAGCAGTCTTTTTATAGAAGTGTTATTTACTAACCGAGAGGGTTAACCAATGATTCTAGTACGAATCTTTTTCCATATTTCTTGGGTTTTCCTTCATTAGGAAGGAAGTTATACAATTCATTCATCAAGGTTCATTTTACATTTTTAATTGGCTTGGTGTATTTCGGCAAGTTACAACTAGCATCCTAAGAGGCAGAGGGAACGTGAATGCAAAAGATAAGGGAAATAGAGAAAATATAACTCCGGAAAGGTGATTGTTCAAGTGGGAATAGAAGAAGTGAGAGAAAACATTTTAATATGAGGGGTTTATTATGATCGAACGTGAACACCTCCAAGAGAAAACTAGATATTGTAGTTTTCTTCAAGAAGTGCTGGACCAACCGGGCTATGGTGGATATGTGGGCCTGCGGGGCCGCTACAAGGAACTGCCTGTTGGACAAAGCTCTCACAAGTCGAGCCTTTCCAAACCTTTTGGAAAGGTCCTAAAGGTATTTGAACCTTTCTCTTTTGGTCATATTTAATAACACACACATTATTATTCCTGACTATGTAGACTGCTTCCAAGAATGTTCCATACAATCAGATAAAAAGTAAATCATTAAATTGTATCACTTCAAAATACAAGAGTATTTAACCTGGCTTGGAAGGTCATGCCTTGCCTGAACCTGGCTTGGAAGGTCATGCCTTGCCTGAACCTGGCTTGGAAGGTCATGCCTTGCCTGAACCTGGCTTGGAAGGTCATGCCTTGCCTGAACCTGGCTTGGAAGGGATAATTCTAGTCAATATTGTACATCGCTCTAGACTGAGGATGTAACATTTGTGATATGGTGCTAAATTGTATCATTTCGGATTTACTGAAATGCACGATCGATATATATAAAATATAAATATATATATATATATATATATATATATATATATATATATATATATATATATATATATATATATATATATATATATATATATATATATATATATATATAGCGTTTAAAGTTCCCAAATGCTCTGCGGTGTTGCCGTTGGAAGCGCATCGTGATATTAGTGTTAACGGATGCCCCATTTGTGGTAAGTAACGAAATTTTGATGAGAATGTGGCATCAATCCTCGCAGAGAACATGTGAACAGTTATCTTTGTCACATGGTTTATATCTATACCAAGTTTAATATTTAGGAGTTAAACCAATATGTATAACTGTATTACGTGTGTCGTAATATTACCCTAACACTTTCAGATGTTTGTTTTATAATTGTGGTGATGTTGCTTACCATGAATAATGTGTTGTAAGTCAGACATGTGGAATAACATGTATTTTACCAGTCATGTTAAGGTTTCTCTTTCAGGAGGACCCAAAGTGGCTCTGGGATACATAGTGGCTCTGGTACCCATAGTGGCTCCAGGACCCTATAGTGGCTCCAGAACCCTACAGTGGCTCTGGGATACATAGTGGCTTCAGGACTCTATAGTGGCTCTGGGACCCATAGTGGCTCCAGGACCCTATAGTGGCTCCAGAACCCTACAGTGGCTCTGGGATACATAGTGGCTTCAGGACCCTATAGTGGCTCTGGGACCCATAGTGGCTCTGGGATACGTAGTGGCTCTGGAACCCATAATGGCTCCAGGAACTTATATGGCAATGTTTATGTCATCGTTACTTGATAGATTAATGAAGGCTTCTATGTGGCATGGAGACATGATAGACTACATATAATATCAAATGAAACATATTTATCTAAGAATAGCTACAAAATTATTTCCTGTTATTAATACAGAGGGAATGGGGTCGATTTATTTCCCTCCTGCTATTAATACCGTGTACTTTCTTCCTGTCATTAATGCAGAGGGAATATAATCCATGTAATTCCTTTCTGTTAATAATACAGAAGAAATACAATCTATATACTTTCTGTTATTAATACAGAAGAAATACAATCCATATACTTTCTGTTATTAATACAGAAGAAATACAATTAATGTACTTTTTTCCTGCTATTAATACAGTGCGTGTGATTATTTGCCGTTACTAATAAGGATGGAACACGGTCCATGTGTTATGTTCAGGTGTTCACTTCAAGACTGCTGGGTGTGCCACGGGGGAACACTCAGCTCAGAGTGATACGTGGAACGTGATGGTTATAATGGTAAATGAGACACTGAGCAACTTGTTCTTCTGTAGGCGTCTTTATTCCAGCAAGAGATATGTGACTCTCTTCTGATCACAGATGGGTGACACAGACTTGCTGGATAGCATGATAAGCATTATTATGTCAGCAATTTGTAAGTTATTAGTAGACAGAACACTTTTTAAATAATTAACAGAAGAACTTATCAGATCAGCAGCAGGCATCCATCATATAACCCAGCGGGTAGCCATCGCCCTTCGTACCAAGAGTAATCACAGTAACCATCAAACTCTCCCAACAAAAGTCGACTTCCTGTGCACCAACAGGTAACTGCTACTAGCAAGCCTCCAGTGACCCGCCCTGCAGCAGCTTGCATGGACAACCATATTGCAAACAAGTTGCTTATGAAGACCCAGCTGGCACTTAGCAACAATTGATGGTATTCTTCACCTTGTTCATACGTCACTGCTATATAAATCTTTACCGTGGTGTCCTTGTAGGTGGTTTAGTAAATTTATGTTTGAGTCGGTGTTTTATTTGCCGTATCATGTATAATCTTATGTATTATACCCAAGTACCTAATTGCTCTCTGTGACCTGGTCAGAGAGAAACATGATGCTTATTGTTAATACCATATGAGGTCTTCAGAAGACATTTGTATTTCTTCATCGCATATTTACCTCTGGAGCAGATAATATAAACGTTACCTGGCGGTGTTACTGACAGTAAGGCAGGATCTCCATACAATGGTGTATCTCCTCCCACGCCACTTAAGTCCATGATATTCTAATCGAGTGGAGGAACTTGTAATTCAGTGGAGGATATTATAAATAAGTTGAGGAACTTGTAATTAAGTTGGTGCTACATAGTCTCCCCGGCTTGGTGCCTTCTTTTGATAATTAATTACTTGTAATTAAGTGCATGAGCTTATTCCCAAAAAGGCATTCCTTATTCAGATTTCTACCCATTCACACATCAATCTACAACCATTGGCTTGGCCATTGGTCTGGTTTTTCAGGTAACGAACTGTGCACTCTTTAAGAGGTAACCCCTTGGTCTTCCTCATACCACCGTAAATCGGCGGTGGGAAACGGCTCTGGCTAGGTAACATAGTGGTCCTACACACTTAATGCACCGGCACTTGCTGGAACGGCGCTCTGCTTATTGTTCGACCTGCATTGTTCCTCTACAGTCAGGCACCTCCTTGTAGAATGTCCTCGATTTTAGGGCGTTCAAGTGTCTTGCCTTCCTAATGTCCCTCGTTAGATTCTTTGGAGAATACGATGCCTTTGATATCGCTCGCTTTATGCCTTTTTTCTCGTATTGGCACCCTCAGTGGTATTTAGCGCCTTTTGATAATTGTATCAAGTAGGTGGACGAGCTTGTAATTAAGTGTATAAGCTTGTATCAAGTGGAGGAGCTTGTAATCAAGCGGACGAAATTTTAATCAAGTAGCTAAGCATGTAATCAAGCTTATTATCATACAATGTGACTTTCATCTCGAGAACCAGATACGCATCGGATGCGGTCATGCATCTGATTGCAGTACCTGATTTTTAGAACAATCACAAGTATTCTCTTGCAAAGTGACTATAAAATACACGCCTTTGACATCGACCATCTTATGTCCTGCTATGGTATTGGTATCCTTAATGATATCTAAGAATTCGAGCATCTAATATGGTATGTAACACCATGCATGTGCATCGTATTTTATTCGTACGGGGAAGCTGCGCTTTAAAATAACTTTCAATAACTGTATGAAGAAATATACTAAAAAAAAGTCTACAAAATATCGTTGTAAGCTAGGGGTGCGTCTTATACGATGGCAAACGCGGTAATCTTGCTGGCAGTTTTGATCTGGGAATTAAATGGGTGAGAAAATATTTATATATTATGCAGGAGGAAGACGGTGGTTCGCAAGGGTTGACGTTCAGCTGGGAAGCATCGTCTAAAGCCTAATCTTTTCAAGAAACTTTTATTTTCTGATACGGCTCCTTCTCGGAGCTCGGGTTGAGTACAAGTTAACTATCTTAACAAACAGCGACTATATACAAATGGTTGCAGTCCGAAACCTGTTGTAGACATGCGTTTTAAACCTTAGTTTTGAAACTAGTTACTCAGATTTTGTGTTCTGAACCAAAGTTCAAAACGGTTCACAAGTATTTTAAAGGTAATAGTCTTTAGTTGAAACAAGGAAGGCTGTTTGGATTACTGAAGTTCATCTTGCCAAAGGTGTTACCCATCCAGCTACTGACCAGACAGTAATGCTTAACCTAACTGACCGAGTGACGATCACACCGTCAACTGGCATGATATCCCAGCCCGTCCTCCAAACAAAGACCCAAAAGTGATTCCATGCACTCGCCAAACCCCCTGTTTATGCAACCCGTCCTCGACTCAAGTCCATTACATCCAGCGGTCAACCCCACAGACGCATTCATAAGTTTTAACTTGCTGTTCATTCAAAACGGGAATTTTCTCAAGTATAAATTAATATTATAATATATTAACATATTGTGCATATATAGGCATAGGTTAGGTTAGGTGTTTAGGTTCTGTTGGCGATTATTTGTAGTTGTAGTACGTGGGTGAAGCATTTATAGCGTTGTGATTCGAACAAAATTCGTCAGTGAAGCATTTGTTCCGGATATGTTCGAACTTCAGCAGTTGTGAGTCGTGTGTAAATCGCTTTTCATTCATAAACAGGGGGTTTGGCAGGTGCATGGAATCACTTTTGGATCTTTGTTTGGAGGACGGGCTGGTTTATGAATGAAAAACGGTTTACACGACTCACATCTGTTGTTCGAACACTTCCGGAACAAGTGCTTCACTGACGAATTTTGTTCGAACCACAACGCTGTAAATGCTTCACCCGCGTACTACAAATACAAATAATCGCCAACAGAACCTAAACACCTAACCTAACCTATGCCCATATATGCACAATATGCTAATATATTATAATATTAATTTATATTTGAGAAAATTCCTGTTTTGAATGAACAGAATGTACAAATTTATGAATGCGTCTGTGGGGTCGACCACTGGATGTAATGGACTTGAGTCGAGGACGGGTTGCTGTAAATGCTTCACCCAAGTACTAAAAATACAAATAATCGCCAACAGAACCTAAACACCTAACCTATGCCTATATATGCACAGTATCCTAATAATATAATATTAATTTATATTTAAGAAAAATCCTGTTTTGAATGAACAGCATGTTAAAATTTATGAATGTGTCTGTGGGGTCGACCGCTGGATGTAATGGACTTGAGTCGAGGACGGGTTGCTGTGAAGTGTACAAATGGAGCTGATTTCTCCTCGTCTTGCAAGGTAAGTCTGGATGGTTGCTCCATAGTCTTCTCGGCTTGGTGCCTTCTCTTGATAATTACTTACTAACTACCTCCACCCCGGTAGATGATCGACTAATATACATTAATTGTAGCGCAGGTAATGGAAATGTGGGGTATAGAAATTGCGAGCGTTGGTAATTGGTCAATTAGACGAATGATTTATGTGCTTTTGTGCATTATTAAACGGTCTTGAAGCCACTTTGGTATTCTGTTGCCTGACGTGCAATTAATACCTTATGATCAGTTATTGACCACAGTAAAATAGTTTTCATTATTACCTTCAAATAATTATCTGAGTGATTACGTTTTCACGTAGGCAAGTATATTCCTTTTCATGAAGAGATAATTTCAGTACAGTTTTTTTTCTGCATTTCATATCACCGGTGATATCCCTGTCATGTCATTCCACGGAACATATTGACAAGTGATCACTAGCATCAATGTGGCTGACTATCGACTATCTGTAACGCTCCAGCTTTTATCGAGGATTAACCAACGTTAGTCAGCATGTAACGCTCGAAACGTTTATGAAAAGTTAATAGCAGTTGATTACACATTAAAAAGAAGTAGATCATTAACTACTACATTAATTTTGCAACTAATGTCAAATTAGTTGAAGGTGTTGTTTTCAGGCGCGTTATTATTCTCTGTATTAGAGAGAATAGAAGTAAAATAATACATGAAAACAAGAGGTATGGAGGGACATAAGGAACAAAATAAGGTTAATGCAATATGGAAAAAATGAGTTGAATAATAATGCGCTGCTTTGGAAATCTAATCAACTTTTTTTCTGGAAAATGGGAAGTTCGGAAGCGGAGCAAAGCACTGGTGGTAGAATTACTTGAAATATTAAAGCCAGGCTCGAGAGAATAGGAAAAAAATAAGAATTAAGACAAATTGCAAGCTTTGATTACCTTGAATCGATGAAAGAAACGGAATTCTGAATTGTATTGGTGGCATGAGCAAGATAGAACACCAGATGACAGATCAGAAGATGACAACATCAGTGTGGGTGAAAGATCAGCAGATGAGATGACAGCAACCGTGCAGAAGTTACATATGGGAAAAAGTAACGGTTGAGGGCGAGTTGCGTTAATGATTAAATACCAGGAAGGAAAATAAATGGAATGGTGATGGATGATGTGCCAAGATGCTTGACACAGTGGCACAGTGCCAGACGAGAGGAAGAGAGAGGCGACTGTGCAACAGTAATGATTAATGATGAATAGTGTGAGCTTAAGCGTTAAAACACCTGTTTTTCAGATAGAGGAACCTGCAAGTGCGATTGACACAGTAGGAAATCAAATTGTAAAATTGCTGATGTAATGAAATTCTCGTTAGGATGAACTAAACGTTGTTGATATTCCAAGAGCTCCATGTATGAACGTTCCAAAGCCTATGTATCCGTAGTGTATGAAAGTGTGTTCCAAGCCTATGTATGAGGGATACGTTCATTTTGAGCACGTATGAAGTATTTTATACTCCGTCCTAGCTGGGTGTCACCATATTCCACGATGTTGAGAGGTAATAATTCCCATTGTCGGGTAGAGGAAACCTGTATTTTGCATTATTGAGGTCCACCTAGGCCAACTATTGGTCTTCCCCCAGGATGTAATCCACAACTATTGTGTAATTCCTGGGTGCCTGTGTAGGAAAACAGAGGCATGAGGTGAAAGGAAACGTGCTCGGGCGTTTCTGACTGTAATATATGATCTCATTTTATAACCTTATTTGTTAAATATTCCCTCGTGCTACATCCTTTAGTGATGATACGCATGCGTGTAAACTTAGTGAATTACTTTGAGTGGTTTCAAAGTTATGGAACGCCCGCCATAAAGTTCCATTTTGCCATTGATCACAGTTCGGTTTCTGTAACTTTGATGGAAGAACCTTTGCTGTGGGTGACGACGCCGCCTTGAGACGCCAGCCATGCATGCAGCAAGTTTCCTCAGTTCATCTGCAGCAGCTGGAAAGTTAAGCTGCGGACATGGAATGTTTGAAGATTGGCCCAATGAAAGAACGAACGGACAGACGAACAGACGGTGATAAAATGGAATTGGACAGATGTACGAATATAGGCGAAGAGGGGCAGGTGAATGGACTGGTACAGATGTTCGTCAAGGGTTGAAACAAAAGATGAATATCATTTAATACTAATAATCGAAGATTCGCAGAGACTCGCTAAGTGATCGATGTACTGGAACTGGTCTTGCACCCGACGCCAAAACAGTCGGCGCCCGTGGCCCGACGCCGACAATGCCGAGTTAGCAAATGGATATACAAGTTTTCCTTGGTTGTCTCGGCCTCTGGAGGACCTGATAAATCTGAAGCAACTTTCTTCTGAAGAAAGAGAAGTCAATACGAATGTTTTGCCATAGATCTCTCCCGAGCGAGATGTTTGATAAGACACAACTTTAAGGTCGGATACGACAAAGAAATCGGACGCCGGGAAAGTTAAAATAAAACAGGTACAATAAGGATAGCAGGTGGGGCTGAACAGCTAGACCTCGCTTCCCAGTAGTCACTGATGGGTGTGCACTGTATGTGTCTCCTGCAAGTAATAATAATTATTTTATTAATTCTTCAGTTTACATTGTTTTGTATAACTCTAGTTATTTTTTTAATGGTTAAGTTAAATAACGTTTTTTTCAAAATGCAATGAATTTGAGTATAATTTTGTCTCCTATGTGAGCGTAAGATTCCGTGAAAGGAATATAGTTTGCAAATTGACTACATATAGTATGCCACACGTAACCTATCGGATATCAGATTTATCACGTGAAAGTTCACTTCTTGGATATCGCTTAATCGTTGACGGTATGGTTATGACACCGCCAACCACACAATTAGGTCACTAAAACGGTAACGCGTCGGATAAAAATTATGTACGCGCTGAAAACGGGCTTCTATGATAGCCTATGTTCTGGCGTGAAGACTAAAGGTTCCAGAATCAAGAATGTCTATAATAGTTTGTATTGTGGGATCGACTGTAATCAAAACATAGTAATTACAATTAGTCCAATTATACATATACAGCCTGTTAAGCTTATATTTTTTTCAGTTACAGTAAGCTCTTATTTGATCAGGCTTTTGTTTAGTGTTGTTAATCATTCACATTGACATGTAATTAACATCAGCAGATGTCAGGGCTCCAGTTTTCCCTGGGCTTGTCTTGTAGCTTACAGCGCTCAAAATTTGTATTTCAAATTTGGAAATACCGTAATATACCTCACTGGGTAATTGCGGTGGGCGGTTTGCTCAAGCCTTGTACATTTTTAGCAAATAATATAATGTTTATAAAACAAAAGATGAAGACTTTTGAGGTCAAATCATTTTTTAGAGTGGAAAATAACTATTTAAAGTAAATATATCGAATACAACCTGTATTATTTATTTAATATACGGAATAAGAATAATGTCCCTTTATGAATTATCCGAAGCAAAACATAAAATTAAGGCGCAGATTTTGGAGCGCGTCATTTAAAGTTTTGCGGGACTTTGGCCTGCACTTTCCATCTAACTTTGCCGCATACTAATGGTGTTTTGTTTTGCAAAATATTTCCCAACATTCCAGTAAACCTTCGTTTCGTGTATATATTCTTTCGGGAAAAATAACACGGGAATACAGTAATGTTATAAGGTGTGTGACCCTGGGACTTACTGGTTGTACACATTCCCGCCAAAATGCAAAATCGGAAACTGTTGTTAAGGCTTTAATACTCTGTGGTGTTATATTTAGGTCCGATCCTTAGGGTTAAAAAAAATAGAATTGTCAATATTCCTGGCGTGACGGTGGAAGATGTGACAGAGTACATTACTTAGGAAATGTTCCCGGCCCTGCATGTTTGTGAGAAAATTATAATTAGTCCTTCACGCTACTAATAAAACAGACCATTAAAATAATTGTGATTTATTTATTTAGGAGGCTTTAAATGCCTAAAAATAATTTTATTTGGAGACTGCTGAATTTTAACTATTTTAGGTAGCGCAGTAGTCGGTGTAGTCTTGTAACAACTGATAGGTCCTGGATTGAATTCATGCAGCAGGACAGAGACGTTTTGACAAGTTTCTTTTCACCTGGTGTTTATCTGTTTATTTGACAATAAATAGTTTCCCGGGAGTTAGAGCACTGTTTTGAGTTGCATCTTCAGAAGAGTTGATAGTTAGCCCAGACTTATCGACGTCACCCCCTTCAACCGGTTAAGGGGAACCAAACTATATTGCCAGTGCTAGTAACTTGGCTATGGTGGATTTCCATAATTTTCATGTTTAAATTACTGAAAACTTTATAAATTGCTATAATAATGTCAGTTTGCTCAAGATTATTTTCCTATTAAACAGTCTTGAATCGTAGTTTTTCACCTTTTTCAACTCTACACTGAACAAGGTATTGGAATTATTAAGACACGCCATAATTATTTTAGGGAGAAACTTCGTATATATAAAAACGGGTATTTAGATTGTGTTTACAAATTTAATTGCTAAAATTCTAATATTTTTTTTAAATAACGTTGATCGTGTATTTCAAAAAATGGTTAAAAATAGTTTCATATTTCTTATTACTCCTGTTACATTTTCCCTCTCAAACACCCGCGGCAGACCTGTGGAGCCTTGCGGAACACCTGTTGAAAAACATTGCTCTATTTCCACATATCAACTTCTAAAGAGTTGAATTTCAGAGGAATTACGGAAGATATACGCCTCGTTAACTCAATCCAGGTTAACCCCGTTGATTTTGACATTTTTTGGACGGGTGGCTAGATAGCATCTACGTTGGCTCCTTCAATGTTGCTCACCTTATGTCCTTTAGTTCTGGTAATGGTATCCTGAGTTATATGAACACCTCACGACACTGACGGCGCCACTCACTCTTCCCGGCTTGGCGCTTTCGTTTGATAATTACTCAGCCAACTCGTTCTCCTACTAATTACGTCGTTTTTCGCTCGTATGCGCACTAAGGTAAAAAATGGACGTTATATGAAATGAAATTGGCTCACAAAATTGACGTACTGTTCTGTTTTCTGTTTTGGGTCCTCTGGCTTAGTCTGTTAGGTTAGGAAAGGACACTAGAAATTAACGGTTTTCATGACGTTTTGAAACCTTAGGAAAATTTCCTGCTCTCCTCACCTACCAGAGGACCCAAAGCTTGCTTCTTTGGGTCCATTTCATTTGGAAAATTAATTAAAAAAATGAAAATTCCAATACGACGATTTTTGGCCGTAGTGCATACGAGCGAAAAGGGACGTAATTTGTAAGAGGACGAGGGCTTGGCGCTGCCTGGAGTCGTCCTCCCGCTGGAGGATTCATCCATCAGCGGAATGATACAGCTGTGCCATATTTATAATTTGTTAACGTAATTTTTAATATTACTGATGTTATTCAGTGTGACATCAGGGAGACTGTTGTCAAGACTTGCAACAGGAAGGGTAAGTTAATGGCAGACCAGTCTAAGGTTACCGCAATATCCTTCGTCGAAGAATATGGTTCACGTGATACCAGTAGGAAGCATACGATACCAGTAGAAAATTCACAATACCAGCAGGAAGACCATCACCTTCGTTCTCGCATAAGAGCTGTTGTAAAAATGCTTTTATCCAGAATATAGAAAATTCAAGCTGATGATAATGTCTGCATTAATGTACAGAAAACAGGAGGAGGGAAAGTGTCTCGAAAAATACAAGTACTGTATTAGCTTGCTTGAGGACAAGCTCAGTGATGAAGGAAGTGTTCGAGAAAATTTTTTCTTCAATCGGATGAATGGCATTAGGGGAAACAAATGGTAATTCTGAAATGAAAGGTTTGGATAAGAGAAAAGAATGGAAGTCTGTATTCATCGTCGCAGATACAGAGAACCAAGAACACCCTTCTCAACTTTCTGTGGATAATGCCACTGACCGCAAGTATTAACATTAGTGAATTGGTAAAAGCACAGAAGTAAAATTTAATGTTGGACTTGTGAAGCGAAACATGAAGGAAGCTTTTCGAATAAGGCTGCCACTCCACTTAAAAATTTATGGAGGGTCCAAGGTTGTTAGATAAAATACAAAAGCGGTGCAGGAGGTCAGGTTCCAGCCGCTCGAGTGGAAAAAAGGTCGTCGACAGAGACCAAATGGGAAAGTGTTTTGAAATGGAGGGACAAAGTTCACATTTGAAGACTCGCATCCAAAGGTTAAAAAGGAGAGCAGCATGGACGTGGAAAATGGGTCTACGAAAATGTTTTAGCTAAGCAAAATAATATATTATTCGCATGAGGAAATGATTAAGGGAAGATTCACTAGAAAGTCATACAATATACCCTACTATACCGTCCCACACATGCACAGGTCAATATCTTTAAACGAACGTTGAGAAAGATGTGCATTGCAGAGGACTTTCACTGAGCGTCCTGGGTAGGACTTCACTGAGAAGTCCAGCAGCAAAGTTTGGATATGTCTACTTTTTCATATCGGAAGAATACAATTACATTCCAGAAGCCGATGCGGATAACAGAATACGTACTATCAAGTGTGATCTATTCCCGTGGTCGTCGTCCTGCTACTGGAGAAGGAAGTGGGGTAACGTCCCTGGCGAGGTTACGTATTGACTACAAGATGGACCTAAACACGACACACCACCAAGAATGAGCCCCACCACCATCACCCCCCACCACCACCACCCCAACCACCACCATAACCCCCCCACCACCACCACCCCAACCACCACCATAACCCCCCCACCACCACCCCAACCACCACCATAACCCCCCCCCACCACCACCACCCCAACCCCCCCCCCCAACACCACCACCCCAACCCCCCCCCCCCAACACCACCACCCCAACCCCCTCCCAACACCACCACCCCCCCCCCCCCCAACACCACCATCACTCCCCCCACCACCACCAAACACTGCCACGATCAACGGTGAAACCCCCACCAAGTTAGGCTTCTCCCATGAGCCCATTCGAAGCTAGACTACGCCTGCAGTCATCCCACGCCTACTTTGATCCAAGAAAAGCTCACCTATGCCTATAGTAGTTCCAAAAATACTGTCCCCACGCTAACAATGATCCCAAGAATACTCACCCACGCCTACAATGAGCCTTTTCAAAACTCGCCACGCCTATAATGAGCGCTTGCAAAGCTCGCCACGCCTATAATGAGCGCTTGCAAAGCTCGCCACGCCTATAATGAGCGCTTGCAAAGCTCGCCACGCCTATAATGAGCGCTTGCAAAGCTCTCCACGCCTATAGTGAACATTTTCAAAGCTCTCCGAGCCTACAGTAAACCCCTATTGCGCATGCACGCCTGTCTACTGGTTCCTCTTTAAAAGTACAAAAGTTTGAGGGTTTTCCTGCGTGCCTAAAAGCCCGATAAAGTCACAATGGATATGACTGCAGTGGTCCACTGATATTGTATACCGGGTGTTTCTCCTTCACATTTGAAGTGAGGCTTTGTCGTATGTGCTCGTTCTTACGTCTTGCCATTTAAATCCAAAGTCCTTGTATACTAATCTCTCATTTGCATAAAAAGTATTCACTACTGGTTTGGTTAATTTATTTATTTTGTGTTGACGTCATTTGACGTTCGTATAGACGATGAAACTCGTTTATGTGAGTGGTATATGTGGTGATGAGTAGTTTTTCTGCGAGATTTTGTTAAATAGTATCGGTGAAACCTGTATCGGTCTTCGATGTCCGGTCGACCTCAAGCTAAAAGTTGCACTCTTTCCTCCCGCGCGCTACGCTCGCCTCACCTACAACTCCCTCTCTCCCACGCACTACAACACACTCTCCCACACACTACAACAAGCACTGATCTTTTACTCTCAAGCGTTGCTACCACACCACATCCTCAGTTACAGCCCCGGTCCTACGCCAGCTAAAGTCCACTACGGGCTCACTATAGGCCGTGCTACTTGGAACTATTTGTTCCGCGTAGCTAAATCTAAAACAACAACAACCGCATCCTCCCACACCAATCCTCTTCCACTTACAGCTCCGTCCCTCCCACGTTCTGTTCCCTCCTACACATGTCAGATCTCCAGCCAGCGCCAGTTAGCTGTTTTTGCCCTTTAAAACGTTTAAGTGCCTCATGATCGCAGTGAATTACAATTTATCTGGATGGTGATAAAAGATGCGTTACAATTTCTATGATAATCCTCTTAGGCCTATTAATAATTGAAGATTGGCGTTCATCACAAATAATGCAAACGCTCATTAATCCAGCCACCAAACCTCCTGTTTATGTATAAAAAGATTTACAACTGTAAATCACACAAGTTACAGCCCCGCTCCTGTGCCAGGTAAGTCCACTACGGGCTCACCATAGCCCGTGCTACTTGAAACGTTTTGTTCCGAGTAACTGAATCTTAAACAACAGCAGCAGCAGCAAATCACACTATTTGCAACTGATGACCTTCGAACAGTTTCGCTGACGTCCTCTGTTTGAATCGCACATCTGTAAATAATTGCCAACAAAACTTAAACACCTAACTTATGCCTAGTCATACACAAAATTCTAATATATAATAATCTTAATTCACACATAAGAAAATATCGATTCTGAATACACAGTACGTTAAAATGGATGACGGCGTGTTTTGGATCGGCCGCTGCAGGGATGAGCATAGCCTCAGATTGGGTTGGAAGATTGTTAACTAGTTCGATTCTTAACCAGGTGAAATTTTGGCTTGTTCCTCTTTCCTGTCGGTTGATCGCTCACGATATGTGAAGGTGCCCGTCTCCAGCTGCAGTGTTGCTGACTGTAGTAAAAGTGTTATATATATTATTGTACCAGATGGATGCTCGCTTGACTGTTTTGTTTGTGTCGTCAGATCAGCTGTGTCGTGCGTGTGTGCAGGTTGGTGGAATGTTAACTTTTAGTTTAATTTCTATTTGTTCTAGCTTTAGTCATGTGCAGTTTGCTTATTGTTATAGTGAATAGACAGTGCTTAAACTGAACATAAGTATTGTATATTATATGGCTTGTGTTATTGCAGGATGTAACTGTACTGTAATTATTTGATCAGTAAAGCCATAAGTCTGGCAATACTTCTCCTTTACCTCACTGACATAACAGTGTTCGTGTATGCTTTTAAGAACCAATCCAAGTGTAATAAAAAATCAGTAGAAACTAAATAATACCCCACCACTCGCCATTATGCTGCAGGTCACAGGAAATTCCCAGTGCTCTACTGACCAAAGGGTTCACGGGTCTTTGCCACTGAGAAAACCTAACAGATTCTCGTGTAACCTGCAACATAACTCTCACAAAAGTGCCTCGTTCCGTAAATTACTATAATAACTGTATTCCCAACAGAGACGATGCACCATACTCTGACGTGCTATATGCTATTTTCTGCACATCATATGCAGATAACGTACTATAACCTCTACTCCCCCTGACGCCACCTATAAAGTTCATATCCACCTATAAAGTTCATATCCATAGAAGCATAGTATATGATTGTAGACAGGGCCACCATCATATATATTTATACAGTGCAGTCCGTAAGAATTTGGACAGTAATATAATGTTTGTTGTTTTGGCTACATACTCCAGTATATTAGATATGAAGCTGAACGATGATGATGCGGTGAAAGCAAACACTTTCAGCTTTCTCGATTGTACATATTACAAATTTGAAGTCAGTATCTTAGTAATTGTAGGCATAAAATAAATGCCAAATAAATCTGTCTATAAAAGTGTGTGTGTCTGTCCGAGGCTGGAGGCTAGATACTTGGGAGCCTAGCCTTCTCAATTTTCACACATGAAACATATGGAGTATGGGAGTGTCGGCTCCAGAGCCTCACTTTTAGAAATATCGGCATCTCTTCCCCCACCCGAAAAATTTATTGTATTGTCCGTAGACTTGTTTAACACTTTCAATTATCAAACTGGTTTTTTTTTTAGGGGGGGGGGGGGGACGCAAGAGATGGTATAGCCAGAGAAGACGGTGGAAGGGGGGAATGCTTGAAGAGAGGGAAAGAGAAAAGTGGAGAGGGAGGGTGATAAGAGGCGAGGGAAGGGGTGATGAAGGAAGAGAAAGCTGAGAGAAGGGTGAGATTGTGGGAGAGGGGGAAGAAATGGGAGAAGAGAAACTGGCCATGACTGGGTACCCCATTTAGTTTAAAATTCAAATTTAAATATTCTCATTATTCAGTATTATATTAAACAAAATAGCGGTTACATATACGAATAAATTTGTCGTATATGTACCGTCCTCTCGAATAGTTTCATCGCATGTTTACGTATAAATCATAGCTGCTCGCAAAATTAACGGGCTGTCGCATTTTCTATGCGGAGGTTCTCGGTTATGTTGGGTTCGGGCAATTTTGTACACCATTTTTGTGCCATGGTGACAACTCCAGAGGACGGGCTGATCTGTGAATGTCGGTAGAATTGTAAGTTGCTATTGTTTACACTGTGTTTGCCTTGTATTGAGCGCTGTCACAATGGGCATTGGAGTATATAATTATAATAATTCCTAATGTAATATAACTATTATATTATTCATAATATAATTGCAATAATGTAGGTCCCCCCCACCCCCTCCAAGTTCAACCTACTGACCTTCCCCATGCTGTTGTTGTTTTCGATTTAGCTACTCAGAACAAAAGTTGCAAGTAGCACGGGCTATGGTGAGCCCGTAGTGCACTTACCTGGCACAGGAGCGGGGCTGTAACTGTAACTCCCGGTTACCTATTTACTGCCTGACGAACAGACGCACTAGGTGAAAGGAAACGTTCCCAACCATTTTTACCCCGCCCGGGACTCGAACCCAGGATCTCTGATTTTGAGTCGAGAACGACATTTTCTCGTATAAAAACACAAACAAAATTTCAAGTGCATTATTAACTTTAAAAATTCTATTATAAATGTTCAGCTATTTAGTAATAAAGTTTTTAATTTGAAATTAAAATTATGTAGTGTTGTAAAATGTCGGTTATTTCTTCTTCTCCAGGCACATGTCCGTTGGACTTGCATACTAGTTAATTTACATGATCTCTTACGACATTACGCTCTACCAATACACTGCATCAGACATTATTGTTGTTTCAGAAAGTGTCAAAGCATTAAGTGTGTTTCCATGTAAGGGCAGAATTTCACTGAAAAATGGTGAACCTGAAAGCCCCTGATACTGCGGCATTCTGGGTGTCAGACGTTACTATAGTATAGGATGTACTTAGGAAAACTGGATCGCCATCGCGATTACCTTGCGATGATTTCGGAGCTCAACGTCCCCGCGGCCCGATCGTCGACCAGGCTTCCTCGTTGCTGGACTGGTCAACCAGGCTGTTGGACGCGGCTGCTCGCAGCCTGACGTATGAATCACAGCCTGATTGATCAGGTATCCTTTGGAGGTGCTTATCTAGTTCTCTCTTGAACACTGAGAGGGGTCGGCCAGTTATGCCCCTTATGTGTAGTGGAAGCGTGTTGAACAGTCTCGGGCTTCTGATGTTGATAGATGATGATGTTGTTAAAGATTTGCTACCTGGAACAAAAAGTCCCAAGCAGCACGGGCTATGCTGAGCCCATCGTGTTGATAGAGTTCTCTCTCAGAGTACCTATTGCACCTCTACTGTTCAACGGGGGTATTCTGCACATCCTGCCATGCCTCCTGGTCTCATGTGATGTTATTTCTCTGTGCAGGTTTGGGACCATCCCCTCTTAATATTTTCTACGTGTAAATTATTATATATCTCTCCCGCCTGCGCTCAAGAGAGTACACCCAGGCTAGGTTTTGGACAACAATTACCCGTGACGTTAGGGGTCATACTTAATGTTTTGATATAAACCCAAATATCGCTCTTGTTTGATATAATAAGCCCATATACATCACGTAGCGTTCCCGGCTCTTGGCTGCAGGCGCACCAGACTCTTCACAAGGGTGATGGCCTAAGTTATCCCATACCCGGTGATACATGCAACCTTCCCTGCCACTTCCTGGCTTCTTGTGATTTACTGAGCAACTCCTGCACTGTGAAACCCTCTAAACTAAAGATGTTATCTTGAAAATTTGCTCTCAGCTCTTGTGTGATCCTACGTTGCTTGCCGGTAATTATTACTGACGCGACTGTTATATTTATTCTTATTACAATATATTGTAATCATTATGTTTCATCAATATTGTCATTATTATTGTCATCGTAGATTTAATCGTTAATATTAGGCGGCTTATTTAAACTAAATGTACACCAACATTGAATGCATTAATATATATATATATATATATATATATATATATATATATATATATATATATATATGCGCTAATATAAAATATATATTTTTCATATATATATATATATATCATACATATATTCGGTATATATATACCGAATCGCTATATGAAGATTTATTGAAAAAAATTACAGGAGGCTGATGTGCAAGACCGTTGACCAGCACAGAGCAGGAAGGTGCTGTACGTGATCCTTTAAGACTTAGGATAGAAAGGTAAGAAACAACTGTATTATAAATATTGGTGAGGATAAGATAATAAACAGCTAACAGCAAAATACACGTGACCGGCAACATTTAAAAACGGGTGACTAGTAGCTTCATAACGCCATGGGTTTTCCATATACCAACAACCCATAGTTTGGATCGAGAGGCTGTTATTTTTATTATTTTATAATCCTTTTCCAATTATTTTGTAAACCCGGAAAGGAATAGAATAGAAATTACGAGGAGAGAGCACTAAGCCAGCATTACTGTATAGCCTCGGGAAACGAGGAAAGACGATTATTGCATTCTCAGAATACATGGCAAGACGTAGACAATACATGCATCATGCTGTATATGCATTATACCAAGACAACAGGTACAATGACTCTTAAGCAACCAGTTCCCTCGAACTGTACATTGTATTTTGACGTATAAATCCCCAACGGTTAAAATATGTTTCACTATAATTTGTTGCTGTTCGCAAAATTGACTGGCTGTTCCGTTTTCTATGCGAGGGTCCTCGGTTAAGTTAGATTCGGGCAATTTAGTAAATCCTTTTAGTGAGGTTGTGATAACTCGAGAGGACGGGCTGCTTTAAGAGGAACTACAAGACAAAAGAGTAAAAGAAAGCGATGCACGAAGAATTGCCAATAACATGAGACAATGAGATAAACAATATAAAAACTATTAAATTACTAACGATATAAGAAAAATTATGAAAGGAAACTTTATTTAATATAGATTATCATCAATGTTAAAGAAAGCTTTACCCTGTTCATCAAAATAGTTTAAAGATAAGAATTCGACCAAGGAAAAACTAAATTAGGACGAAGAATTGCAAGAGGTGGACGATAACCCGTTAGTGATAGAGCAGTTGTATAAACTAATCAACATACAAATCTTTAAAGTAAGAAGTAAAATGGGCAAGGAAACGAGGAAGAGGGGAATAAAGGAGACATGTTAGAACAGGACGCTCAGATGGGAATACTCAGCCAGCCTCTTGTAAAATTCATAGAGCTAAGAAGGTGGCGACCAGAGGCACTGAAGGATTTACGGACACGGAGGAGGAGGAGCTGATAGGCACATGGAAAGGAGGAGGAGGGGCTGAAAGGCACACGGAGGAGAAACTGCAAGGCAATGTTGTAGGTTTGGTAGTAGTAATACGCATTAATTGTTATGCCCTACATGCATGGTCTTGCATTTTTCGATATTAAAAAGCATATGCCAGTCTTCCGACCACTTGTGGAGTTCATGTAGTTATAATAATAGATATAATATCTTCGTAAGCTCTCGTTATCATTGTCACTTCTACTTTACCATAAATCTTAGTGCACAAAGAAAACGCGTTAACGTGATGCATCAATGAGAAAATTAGTAGAAACCATGATAAGGATTCAAATCTTAATCATGGCTTCTACTGTTTTTCTCATATGCAAAATTTATAATTATATACTTGCTTAACTGAATTAAGTTTGGGATTCAATTTCTGAATTCATTATGTGCATCTAACCCTTTTCACCACAGCCCACGGGATGGGTATGGGGTGCATAATTAATGACTAAATTCGACTAGCGCCGCCTAGCTAGGACAAGGGAAACTGGATAGAAACCGCAAATCGAGTTGTCATCCTAACAATGTTTACATCCATGTAGCCAACAGGACATCTAAAGTACTAAAGCGCGAAAATACGTAGGAGAAAAGAAAGAAAACAAAATGCATCAATGGCTTTCTTAACGCTTTGTGTATTAGTGAATAACTTTGCGTGTAACAAGCAGTTCCCTTGGGGAGGTGGTAACACACTGCCTGGCATTTCGTAAGCGCTTGGGCGTGGGTTCGTATCCTGGCCGGGATGGATTTACTGGGCACCAATCCTTAACTGAAGCCTCGGTTCAATCAGCGGTGGATGGGTACCTGGTTGTTAAATGATTTGACGGGTCGTATTCCGGGGAAAATTAGGATTAAGGACCTGTCCGAAACGCTATGCTTGCTAGTGGCTGTACGAGAATGTAAAAACTTTTGTATAAATAAATAAAAAAAAATAGTGTTTTTTAAATACACATTATGTGTAATTACGACAGATTAACCACTATCTTGTTCTATATATTTTAAATACAATTGTAATTATTTTACCAATGTGACGATTGTAACGGTTCTATTGTTACGTAAAGTATGGTGACAATAAACATAAACACTAAGATAATATATATATTTGGTCGAATATACAGAAGTACACAGGTGATACTTTGCTGTGAGTTGAGCGCACTGAGCGTCGGTACAGTATCTCGCAAGTGTCTGCTCTAGACCACACTTGAAAGTAGACTAGTTAATATTTGCTATTCTGCTGCTTATATGCTCGGGCAACACCTTACCGAGTTGCTCGGGCAACACTTCACCTCATTCATCTCCAAAGGTTGACAGGAATATTAACAATGCATTTGGAGCGAGTATATTATTGGGATAATCTACTCGCTACACGATATTAGCAATTTATTACTGTTACCCTAGAAACCTAGAAAACAAAACTGATGGCCATGTCATGGAGACACTAAATATGTTCATCAGACATTATATAAGGAGTGGAAAATTATGAAAATCTCTCCCATGTGAAAGATGTCGCGTACGACAGCACATCACTTGCAGCACTCTCCTAGATGCCAAGTGCTCGCAAATATGGGTTTCCTAGTCACTCTTACATGAAGTAGTTAGCCAAAATTAAAGACCCAAACGGAGGTCAATCTGACGGTAATGTGCACATCTTTGTCACACCATTGACTTAAACGCATGCATGGTACCCGGAACACTTGATTAGAGATTTAAGCAAGTATATTGTCCAGAAGAGCCCCCTTACGGGCTATTCATGCCCGTGCCACCTCTTGGGGAGGCTTAACCTTCATCAGTCATTCAATCTGGACTGATGTATACATTGGGTAGATCAGCAATATGGTCAGCTATTTATGGAGACGGAGAGTCACAATAACGTGGTTAAGGATATGATGACTAAACCACATATCAGAAAATGGAGAAACGACAACGTTTCGGTCCGTCCACAACGTGATAATGATCCAGGTCGGACCGAAATATTGTAGTTTCTCCATTTTCTGATGTGTGGTTTGGTCATCAACTATTTAGTGACACTCCCGTATCTGCGGTTAAGAGCACAGCAGCCATATAGGCGCTTCCCGGCATGGGCTGCCATTCTCGACTTACGACGGCTGCAGCAATTACTGTAGTGCCAAATAATGATAGTGCGAGATGGTGGTAAATGGTGTGCGAGAGGTCTCAGTAGTAGCATGAGACGGGGAAGAAGACCTGTGGAGACTGTATAACAAGCAGAAGGGAAGATGGAGGTCGTTAGTGTGGTCATTACAGCGTGTCGTTAAGCTCCTTCAGGTTTATGTGAGCCCGTCAACCGGCAGAGACGTCCAACACAAATTTCCCTCACATGTTTTCTTTCTTATCCGTCTTTTTTGTTTTAATTAAGTTCTTCCACAGTTAGTGATCTGGTAATGAGTTTTGATTTAAGCATAGGAAGTGAAAGCTATTTAGCAGTTGATAACGCTTATAGACTCTTTAGGTAAACAACTTTGTTGAATTCAATTTGAATCGTGAATTAATTTTTTTTTTAATTTGAGTCGACACTGTCCACATTCTATGTGGATGGTGTCCCTTATACATTCTTCCCCCACTACTCAGTTTGCTGTTTTATTCTTATTAACTATCATTCACACTCTTAGAACATCACAGATCTAAAAAAAAATTAAGAGTCCCTGTCTTTTAAAAAGGCGGGTTAGACAGACGGACAAAGAAACACAGCGCCTCCCAGCGACAGTGTTTCAAGGCTGCTCATGTATCCTTGTCGTCGATAATTGCCACAGTCTCTCGGGCCGACCTGACCCTCCCTGTAAGCGGTGGCGGGGAAGTTATTACTAGTAACACCTCTAACACCCGGCAACACTGCTATGCCGACCTAAACACACTCCTAGCATTGCTCTAACGATCTTGTGTTACACCCTCTTCCATCCTCCAACCCTGCTCTACCGACCTCCAACACTAAAACATGTTACAAATATATTTATTAATGAATCGGTCTATTTCCTGTGAATCCCATCCCATATCCTGCCAATCATACGACGTTGCTACAACGTTCAAACAAGCTAACACCTTCGTGTAAATTGTAACAATTAGGACCAATACGTTGTGTTTGTGCCTACGAATGTTGATAAAGCTGACGAGTTGGCCAAAGCCTATGCGATTAATTAAAGAGGGAGTTAATTACCCTCTTGAATTGCCTATGAGCACACAGAGAACTTCAACATAATTTAATAGATCTGGGACGGTGAAATTTATTGTATTGCAATGCTGAAAGAGCCACATGTCTAGTGGTCATCCAATCAAGTCGGCAAACTTGCCTAGACGTCATTACTACTAGGTTTACACTGCTACAAGTACCTCTGGGAATTTCCATCACCTGCTGGTCTCTGTAGTACAACTGGGTTCGCTCGCGACTCAAATCTTGAATCCCAGGTTCGAATCCTGAACGGGACAGAAATGGTTGGGCATTTTTCATATCACCTAATACCTCTGACCCTCTGTTCATCTAGAGGTAAACACGTATCCCGGAGTTAGTCAACTGTTGTGGAATTGCATCCTGGGGAAGGACAGGAGTTCGACCTTGGAAGGGGGGGAACCTCAATAAAAGCCTAACATGCCTGTCTCAAAGTGAATCTAACCAAAGGTAATCTGTCAGCAAAACTAATTAAAACTGAATAAATATCCAATAACTTGGAGACAATTTATCAACTTTAGAGAAATATCCATATACTTTATCCAGGATGACATATTACCCAAATACTATCCAGCTACCCCAAGTTTGTTATACATATTACACACATTCATATTCTTAATTTAATCAGAATTAAGTGCTAAACATTCAACAACAATTATCAACAATGTTTTTATCTATGCAATTATCTACTCGTTCATATTTGAAATCAGGTCATTGTAAAACTACCTACACTGATATCTTCGCTTTACATCTTGACAATTCTTTGTCGTTCCTTAATCTGAAGTGGTCTCGACAGTCATATAGACACAGATGATCCTTCAGACATTCTACTGAAAAAGCTAATCCAGTCAAATTCTAAACCATTCAGGACGAGTATTTTCTGTTTTAACCTGTTTAGCTTTTAAAAGTATTTTGCTGGCGATACTAAGTAGGCCTACTTGTGTTTTATAAGCCAGTCTTATTTATTTTGTTATCATACGAGTAAGGGGTGTCTATATACTTGCCAGCTGAAAAAAATAGTATCTAGTTGGTTTGTTTTCTATTTATATCTACAAGAGAATGTGTCGAAGGTGGGAGGTCAGACGGTTGTGGTTAGCCTTGCGCAACTTTTTATGGTGAACTGTGATTGTATGAAGTGTGATAGGAAGGGATTGGGATTGACCCCCATGCATTCTTTAAGTAACCACAACACATACAACTTCATCAAAGTAACAATAGTCAAAAAAATAATGCTGTGGTTACAATTTGTGTTTGCTTGGTACATAGAATGTTCTGAGAGAAAGGGACGGAGGGAGAGTGAGATAGGGGAAGGGGGGGGGGTTAGAGAGCACCAGTCAGGCACTAACAAGAGACCTGGACACCACTGGGTACCCAACCTATTTGTAAAAGTCTCTATCTCTCTCTCTCTAAGGTGGTTAGCAGTATAATGAATATAATTCATTATATCTGTCTATTTAGGGACAGGCAGCCAGAGTGTATTCATATATGTTAGGCTTATATTGAGGTCCACCCTTTCTCCCCCCTGCCCCAAAAGGTTGAATTACAAACTCCTAAGTACCTACTTACTGCTAGGCGATAGGAAATGATTCCAACTATTTCTGTCCTGCCTGGGATTCAAACCTGTTATTCTCAATATTGTCAGGAACGAACCCTACTGTATTACCCAGACCTTATACGCTTATGGCTAGCCTCACGCAACTTTGCATGGTGATTAGTGATTTTGTGGAGTTATTGAACTCCACGAGTTCTTGTCCCATCTCCCGCAAAGGTATTCCTTATTCCGACTTTTATCCTGTTATTCATTCCTCCATCCTTGCCCGTTGGCATGGTAGTTGGTCCTCTGTGGTTAGTAACAATCTGCGTACTCTCAAACGTAGTGTCCCCGTGGCCTTCCTCCTACCACCGCAATCTGCGGTGGGAAACTTTTGGCACGGCTGCGGGTTGGCTATACTCGCTTAACCCATGGTCACTTAATGGAGCGCCGCCCTGCTCCTTATTTTCTGAATTGCATTGTCCCTCTTACAGTTGTGCATATCCTTGTTGAATGTCCTGACTTCCAGGACGAGCATGTGTCTTGCTTTCCGACCGTTCCTCGCGGTCACTTGTCCTTCGATAGAACGGGTGAATCGGATACTTTTGATATCGTTCGCCTTATGCGTTTTTGTTCTCGTATTGGCATTCTTGGTGATATTTAGCGCCCTCTGATTATTTCGCACTTTGATGGTGCTACATAGCCTTCTCGGTTTGGTGCCTTCTTTTGATTACCTTACCTTACCTTACCTTGAACTCCAAGATTGGTCCCACTAGGCCGGAGCTCTGCCTTTGCAACCCATCTTCATAAGGTCAGTGGATATGAAATGTGCAACCAAATGTCTACAGTTTAGCATTAATTTAAATGTAAGTGTATTCAGATACTGACATGCAAAACTAATGTTTAGATGATAGATTTACTTTCTGGGCACAACCTTTTGACTACCGTGATGTGTAATGTGATGATAGTGTGCAATAGTGAAAATGGTTACAGTGATGGGGGGGATATTGGGAGAGTATGTGTGGGGTGGAGATGGAGAGGGCTGTGTGGGGGGAAAAGACCAAGAGATTGGGTGTGGGCAGGGATGGGGAGGATGTGTATATTTTTGCAGTAATCAAGAATGTGTAGAGAAAATGGTTAGTGATGTGGTGAGAGGGGAAGGTGTGGTGTAGGTTTTTTCAGAGGGTGTGTGTTTGGGGAAGATCAGGTGTGTGTATATGGGTGGAGACTGGGTGCATATATGGACAGAGATGGGGGAGGTTGTGTGGGGAAAATGAAGAGGTTGTCTGTGAGGGAGTATGGGGAGGGTGTGGGGTTGGGGGGGGGGTAGGAAGACACCTGGAAAGGTATGTATGGGGGTATAAATGCTGAGGGTGTGTGGGAAGCAACAGGGAAACTGTGTTGGAGGACATAGTGCGGGGATGGGGGAAAGATGGGGACGATGTGTGTGTGAGAGGCCTGAACATGACCCAGGCACTGCCAGATGCCCCAACACTTATTCTATAAACAAATATATATATATAGAAAATCATTTATTAGCAGAAATATACATAGGTTATATTCAAGTGTTAATTATTTACAAGCCCACTAAGTATGCTTAGTGTTCTGGGCAAACCTTAAAAATAATCTTGGCAAAGATTTAAGGAAATAAGATTATTTTAATGATTATGCAGAGATGATTGAAGGATGATACTATAACTTTAAAATTCTATCAAATCTATCTTGTACACATATGAACAGTTAATATGGCTGGGTGGTAGTATCCTACCCCTGCTTATTCTAACTTTCTAGAAGATTATATTTACATGCTTACATTCAGGTTCAGGGATTTACTGTCCAGTGTATATAACAGCATTTATAACTAATCAACTTAACTATAAAAATTGAAATTGAAATAAAAAAAAAATACATATCCTTGATGTCTTACAAATTTTTGTGTAAATACTGAAATGGAAAATGTTATTTAAGGTGTCAACTGAATTCATATTTTCATTTACAATGCACCAATTGTCTTCACATTTCCAGAACTATAGAGATACTAGTCTTCAGTTATATCCAAAATGATTTCCTATTGTTGTGGACACGAAGCCATTAGACTTATTGAGGTTACCTTCCCGAGAATGCAACCCACAAGTGTCAACTCTGTGGACTGAGGCATCAGATTTAAAGAAGTCTGCCCAAAAAGTATAACCCTGCTTGGAAATTAAACTCTGGTCTAATCTGTTGTGAGCCGACTGCCCTATTACATTAGTTAAATGACTAAGGGGGTCTTCATAGCTTTATATTTAAGAAAAGGTAAAATTTGATTTTAGTAGCAGTGGATGGTGTGCATATCCCTTGGACATTTATGCTAAGACTCGCTATGCAGTACTGTACACTCATAACTAGCCTACACCAAGTGCTCTTGCACTGGGTTAGCAATGCATTTTCCTTCACAATGGAAAATATTGATCAAACTTCCACTTTGGTGGTCTATCAGGTTGTTTGCTATTGCTGAGCTCACCAGTACATTTTTTGCTCCATTTAAAAATGTACCAAACTGTTGATTGACACTTGCTTTTTTGGCAATATGTCTGATATATTTAGAATTTCCATCATCATGATGGCATGTTTTACTGGCATTGACACTTTAGTCCGAATACTCAGAGACAACGACAACAAATTCAAAGTGCATATAACACACCTAAAATCAACTCTAGATCTTTTGTTACTTCTACTTTGCACTAACAATGAAACACACAACTAGCTAAGAAATGGCTGAGCAGGAAGATATCCAATAGCTTTTGGTTCCCCAAAATGGAAGATTGATTGTTTTTATTTAAACAGTATTAAATGTAATGAGACTAAAATTTCTGGATGAGCCCTGGTGGCTTCCTGAAGCTGCTATCTGATAGTGTCATGCTACTAGATCCCATTAGTCACGGAGTTCTAGTCTATTAGTTCTATTAGTCGTGGAACCAACACTCGCTACCATCAGAATAGAACTAAGGGTGGAGCAACCAACCAACCATGGGCAGTTGTATGGAGCCAAAACACAGGTGCTGCATCCAAAGGCAGCCCATTACACTAGCAAGCTACTTCGACATTTGTATTTTGCATATGGCTTGCTTTCTAATTTCAGCAGATTTTATAATAAAGCCTTGCAAAATAAAAAATAAAAATCGATATACATTTGTCGAAATACCAAAATTTATTAATTCTAAGATTCCGTGGATGCTGTACTGAGACCCCAAGACAGATAATCTTTGCTTGTAGCTGCCACATATTCATCTACCAGCTGCTGTACAACTTCACGAGAGGAATCCAACTCGTCCAAATTTTCTGCAAATATGTTTTCTTTTCTGAACTGCTCCAAGAAAGCCTCTCTCTTCCGTAGTTTGTCATATTGTTGTAGAGTTCGCTGGAACAGCTGAAAATTTAATATAGAGAATAATATAGAGCACCTTCATTTTTATGGCATATCATATTTCTAAAAGCATGCAAGATTAGATATGTCAGATTTCCCAAACAAGAAAAAAACCAGCATTGAATGTAATGAACTGCCTCTTTCTGGTAGAGCCCTGATGACTACTTGAAGCCATCTGGCCGAGATGGCTCCCCACTATTGGGTCACATCAGTTGCAGGAGTCCTGTTTGGCCTACCAGGAAGCAGAGCCACAACCTGGCTTCCTCGCAGAGCTGGAGAGTGTGTGGAACTATTATCGTCACCTTCATAGTCCCAAAACACAATATCCATCAAAAGAATGACAGACAGTAGCAGCCCAAACAACACAAGCGGCAACACCCGAAAGAAAGAAAAAATAAGAGGCAGGCAAAATGGTTAACCCTGGTACTGCACACCCTCTACATGGAACCCTCCTATGATATGCATGAAGAAAATAAAAAAAAAAGTTAATATTGTTGAAATGCATTCCTTTATCATAGGAAATGAAAAATATAAATTGTATATGACTGACTTTGACACCACTGAAGTTTAGCAATTATGGGCGTTGAGCGAGTACTCACTCGGCAACACTTTCCATATGGGTTGTATGTATGGCAGGATTTACATCAAATATAATTTTTATATAATTACAGTATTCCAATGTTTTTTTTTTTTTTTTTGCTGGATTATTACTCAGAAGTGTGTAATTTGATAAATTTTTATAGTAAAATGTGTGGAACATCAGTATGCTCAAAAATATTTTGTGCATATTAGTAACGGTACTATATTATGTTCTTAAACCAATGAAACGGTGATTTTGCTGTTATTACACTTTATACACACACGTTATATAACTACCTACATTTTTATGCACAATTATGAACCACTAAATTATTTAGTGTAATAAACTTAGAAGTTGTATTGCAAGGTAATAATCTTAGGACAGGTTATCAGAGTTCAGCCTAGTCTGACAGCTCAGTGGACAGTGCTTGGGATTCATAGTGCTACGGTTCCGGGTTTGATCCCCGGCGGAGGCGGAAACAAATGGGCAGTTTCTTTCTCCCTGATGCACCTGTTCACCTAGCAGTAAATAGGTACCTTTAGAGTTAGACAGCTGCTATGAGCTGCTTCCTGGGGATGTATAACAAATCGGAGGCCTGGTCGAGGACCAGGGGACGCTATGCCCCGAAATCATTTCAAGATAACCTCAAGAAGAGAGTCTTGCATTGTTTACATAAACTTATAACAACATGCATTGAATATATCATATTTTCTTTGTATTGTAATGTTTTTTACCATGATTTTCTCAAGTGTAATGATGCATTGAACTGTCAATAATATTTACATTACGGATCATATAGAATATTGGTACGCGCAGATATACTGTACAGTATTCATGTCAAGACCTAATTTGAGTTAAAATATATTCCTTGCACAATAAAACATACAGTTTTAGCTGTTATTGCACTATAGACACATCCTATCAATCTATTAACATTTTTATGCACCATAATGAACCAATAAGCAGTTCTAATGAAATGAAAACACAGCAGAGAGCTACAAAATATGAGCAGATGATGCCAGCAAACTTCACCTGATGCAAGTAATCGCTTCCAATATACTACATATATCGCAAACATTCCCCCCCCCCCCCACACACACACAACTGCTATTATCACATTCCTGTCACTAAATCCTGAATATGAATCAATTTCCACAAGGTTATTTTTTAAAGGAGCATGAGGTTTCATGATGGGTAGATGCATGAAACGGTTGCCGAGTACTCTGGCTGTTGGCCTCACGTTGTGAACATCATAATTAGCATGTAGATGAGTCACAATAACGTGGCTGAAGATATGACAAACCACACATCAGAAAATAATGAAACGTCGATGTTTCTTCATGCTTTCCGTCATGTTAGGGACTCTTAAATCCTATAGATTGGTCTTTATTTAAAATAATCTTTCCTGCTTCTACAGAGATGCCATCTCTGATACATAACATGCCCAACATGAATCTTAGCCCTGACTTTCTTGCTGTTGACTCTTCACTTTTTAGTGTTAAACACTCTTGCCTTCTTAACGAACATAATCTGACTTAAGATAACAACTCTACTTACTTAAAACGTGATCTGGCAAACTTTCCAGAATGTACACTCACATGTGAAGCAAATATTAAAAGAAAAAACAGTACACAAGCAAATGACCCCCACAAGGACAAAAGTACAAAGCATGCCCAGCATTTGGCTGAGAAGCAGTGGGACCTATTGCAAAAGATTGGCTCAGGAAACACTTGTAGAGTGCTCCCGAGTCAATCTTTTGCCGCAGGACTGGTCATTGAAGATAGCTGTGACCCCTGGGCTCTGGGCTGCCTGGTGGTGACTATTAGCTATATTTTCAAGTGATTCTTTCATTTCATCTGAATAGTTTGCAGTCATTTGGCTGTTTTGATGCATCATTTTCTATGAATCTTGCAGCTGTGTGTAAAGCTTTGCTGACTTTCTGCTGGATGCTTTTCCAGCAAGGGTGACAATAATAGTTCCCTGTTTCTGTGCCTCTGTTAGGTGGGCCAGGTTCTGGCTCTAGTCCCTGGTAGGCAAAATGGGACTCCTGCAACTGAAGTGACTCGTAGGTGGGGAACCATCTCGGAGAGTTAGCTTCAGGGAGCCACAGACACACTCCTCCCAGAAACTCTTAAGAGTTTACATAGATGGAAGCTAGTTTTCCAGATAAGGCAAAATTATATTTTATATTTTTAGTATAAATCATTAAAAATGCAATTGTGTACAGTATTTAGATATACTGTACTGTATAAACATGCATTATAAAATCTATATATACATATATAAAACATATGATTGGGAAGTTTTAACAATGTCAAATCTGTCCATATTTCTTCATGTATGGTAAAAATAGTATAGCAAATCTGTAAACATTTTATAGCAGCAAATTTTTCCAGCATCCATAAGTTTCTGTAATACTGACAGCTAGATTTACAAGGTCATGTTGTACATAGCTTCTTTACTTAACATAATATTAATGTTTCATCCAAAATTCCTAATGTAAATATATAATTAACTACCATTTGGAATTGGGGAAAGCCGCTGAAAAGGTAATACATGTTTCTAATTAGAGGTAACTACAGGAAAAAAAACTATGCTATTAATGGTTGATACTGTAGCATAAAGAATACTTACAGAGGAAATGTTTGTGTGGTTTGCCAGCATTAGCCCAGATACTCTGTGTGCAGACTGGATGTATGGAGATTTCTTTGACAGAGCAACCTGGATAGAAGCAGGTCCCCATGGGATGAACTGTGCCATTTTTCTTTCCCTTATACGTTGCAAAGATTTGTGCACTTGTGTTGGATCCACTTCACCCTGAAAAATATTTTTCACAGAAACATGAACAAAATACTGTATGTCTCCAGAATTATAAGTGCTAGTACAGTACAGTTATAATAAAATACAAATTTGGCACTACTGTACATTATTTAATTTGGACTTTAGATTTTGTGAAATGCATCATTGATGTGTGCCCTATCCTTTTTAATCAATTTAATTGATAACCATCTGTCTTTAGTTATCATGGTTATAATGAGTACCAATTTAAGAATAATATCAGTTACACCTGTTGACTGGAATGCCAGTCTTCCCCAAAGCACCAGAAAAATGAAGTGTAATAATATAAAAGCCAAATAACACATTTGTATATGAAAATGAAAACACAAAGTAGTTTTTCAATCTATTCTTCTTTTACAGTACTAAATAAACAAAATTAAATATTTGTTTGCTGTACTTACCCATTTTAAATATTTTAAATATTCAACTTTACTAAAATCTTTTGTTTGATGCTTTACCTGAATGATATTAAGAATGGAGATGAAACAATGTTGTGTATTGCGGTCCAGAGCGGTTGACACCATCATATTTTTAGGCTGCAGAAGACGGCGCATCACATCTAGTACAGTTGTCTTTCTCACAGATGCAACCTGGGATAGAGGTTATGAAACATCAATATAAACATTAACATTAGTATGGAAAAGGCAAACTCAGAATGGACATCAATTGGCAATTTTATTTTAACTAATTTACTTAACGTACTGTATAGTCAAAAGAATTTATGAATTTTAATTTATTCCAGACTAAATTGGTACTGTGTATCTATACAGGACAAATATAACCGACTGTATAACTCATAGTAAAACATGGGTCAGTTTATCATTCCATATTTTCTTATTGCTGTTTACAACCAACCAACTTTCGTGCTACTACTATGTTATTTTTCCATGACCAATCATATTTTAAATTTTGTTTCTGTTTACAACTATTTTGCACACATTAATCCAAAGATTAGCACAAGTGGTATTAGCTGTTACGTTGGCAACACACTGTCATGGTATGTAGATATGCTATTCTAAGGTAAGAATCATATCAGTCAAGTACCCAGGAAGGCATTTAGCTTAGCCATTGTCTTCTGTAAGACAAATTAACAGGACATAGTCCAACTTAGATGATGTCCCCTATTCTTGCTAACATAGAATCAAAGTACTGCAAAAAATATTCCTCTCGGTTAGATGCAGGTCCCCTGTGTCCTGCCCAATATGCCCTCATCTTTACACAGGTAGTGTTTCCCTGTGCATCTTTTCCTTGAATATTAGAGACTTGCCTGCCCTCTCCCCTCCTCCTCCCTTGCACTCTCCACTCTTGCTCATCCTGTGCTCCCTGCCTTCCACTCACATGCCCATGCTCTGTGTGCAACTGTGTTCCCCACCATGCCCATGTGGCCCCAACATGCCTACACGTTCCTCGCAAAGCTCATAAAATAAATGCATAAAGCGCTACGCATTTATTTTACAGTCTTTGGATGTAATCAACCCTACGCATTTGTTACATCCAAACAATCTAACGACACTATTAAATTATCCTATTATCGGTGTATTTGGTGTCTACTTTGAAATGCTTGATATTAACATGTGCTCCTGGCCTCCTGGATAGTAACCTAATCCAAGTTTTCATTGACAATATTTCCTTTTCTTCACTATATATTTCTAAGCTATTATAAAACCAATAGTTCACAAGATTAAGATTTTTTGGAATACAGTATAACACTTCCTTGCTTATTTTGTGTGCTCTTAATTTAATAAGTGGTGATCTAGTTAGTTTATACCTACCCTGAAGTAAATTTTATAAAAAAAAATTTGGATTAAGAGATATTATATGCTTACATAAACATTCATTAGAAATATATATGCTGTACATATTTACATTAAAAAAGAAATTTAAGAAACAAAATGGGAATTTGGCCAATTATAAAAAGTATGCAGCTATTATAAGCTTATGACATTTGAAAACAATAGTTTTCCTTTCATATAATACAACTACTACTACTACAGTACTGCTCTCTCCATAGACAGCAAAGATTCAAGTGTCATTTACAGTTATTAGCTAACAAAACAGCTTAATATTAAGCACAAATAAGAATATTTGCAGTGAAAAATCGTATCGATATGTAAATACTAGATGTGCATAATGAAATATACAGTACTTTTAATAGTTTTATCATCAAGATTAAGATAATAAATGTTAATATTAATATTAGAAATAATATTAATTAGATGGTTAGTCACATTGAATAATGGTCAAGAAGAGTAGATTAACAAATCTGATGGAAGGAGGAGAGGAAGGTGTAGGACAAAGTACGTGAGGAAGCAGAACTAAGAATATATACACTTGGTTGTATGAAGCAGTAAGGAGCTCCTGTAGATGTACAGTACTGTATTGCAAAAGATTGACAATATTGAATTTACATGATGAGATGCAGTACAGAACTTAGTGTGACAAATGTACATCTTTATGTATTTCTATATTGCTCTCATTTTTTCTGCACTGATGCCTTCCTACCCCATGCGAGTGGGAAACAGGTAGCAATGATCAATATGTAAATAAAACATACCTCTTGATCAGTTGTGAGGGGTGTATAGCCTGTCATTAGGAAGTGAAGTCTTGGAGTTGGAATAAGCGGGGCGATAAGCCCTATAAGATCATTATTCATGTACGATGGATACCTGTAATGAGATTTGTTAATACAAATATATTATTCAATTTGTTCTATAATACAAGATTATAAATTGTTAAATTACCATACTAATTCTAAATTTCTTGCTAATAACTAGGTTTATTTATACTATTCTAAACAAGACAAAAGATGCTTAAATGCAAAAGATATTCTCCCTTCACACTCTGCACCAACTTCTTATTTTACATAAGTAATATACTACACATTTCAATATTATGTGCAGCTACAACTAGGAATATGGAAATTTTACTCACTGACTTGCCCCAAAAGCTCTTAAATCTAAAATACTTGAGCCTTCTTATTAATAACTGCTTTGCTTCATTAGCCACTGTACTACCAGGACACATTAGGGTTCCAGTAAAACATTCGACACACAACTGAGAATGCCAGGTTAGAGTCCCAGCGGGACAGATATAGTTGGGCACATTTCCTTTCACCTAATGCACCTATTCCCCTAGCAGTATGTAGGTACTCAGGAGTTAGTCATCTTGTTGTAGGGTTGCATCCTAGGCAGGGTAATTAGGTCTTGAGCAGTAATTAAGTCTTGGGGGGGGGGGGGGGGGAACCTTTATAAAAAGCCAAACATGTATGAATACATTCTGGCTTCCTGTCCCCCCAATTATCCCAAGCTTCATAATCATAATGGCTTCCAATGACACATTATCACAGTACTGTTCTATGAAACTAGTCGAACTAGAAATAACAACACAGACAAGCGCATACAAATTCAAATTCCTATAATTAGCCCATTTCATGATTTCATTTATAATTTTACTAATTTTAATAACTCAAAACCTACAAATATTTGTTTTCAATACTCTTAATAACTCAGGTTTATCATTACTAATTAACAAGTGCTCACATTATTACCATTGTTATTACAAAAATATGAAGACATGCAATTATAGCATCCTAAGCAGTGAAATATGACAAAGATGCATATTGAGAAATAATTCTACATCCAGTTATTATAGGCAAAGCAATATATCTCATACTGTATCACTTACATGAAGTTGCAACTAAAATTTGCAATAAAATGCTTAAGAGCTATTGCTATCCAGGCCATACAATGGATAAATATTACATCTACCAATCTTATTTTCACACAGGATAAACAGTCACCTATTTACAAATTTTGAGATGAACAACAAAGACTAACCTTAATGTTGCTGTGGAGACAGACATTATGTTTGACACAAGGGAATTGATCTGGGAAAATGAAGGGTTGGAAAGATGAAGACGATCAGTGGCAATGCGGTTTAATGCAGTGTTGTCGAGCACAACAACACAATCTGCACTCTGTGTGAGGCGCTTCAATGTCAATAGGGAGTTATAAGGCTGCACCACCACATCACTGATAAAAAAATACAAAAATTAATTACTTGTAAATCTGCTATTTGGGCAAGATTAATAATATTCTCACAGGTAATACCCTGTATACACGTACAAGATCTCATATTGTTCGGTTCTCATACTAAAATAATACAAATTCTTTTAGCACTAAAATTAGTGTTTACATTACCGACAGTGCAAAGCAAGTATGCAGTGAAGCAGCAGGTGTTTGGTAAAATACTGTAAAATATTTAATGACAATACCTTTACATCAAATTCATGGACAAATTCGATTACATAGGCAATGCATTTTGTTACTCCAAGGGGTAAATGTTAAATCACAATTTAAATATATATACAAACTGCAAAATAATCTTTTATCATAGAAGTGGAACAAGCAGTTAAGGTAGACTTGATTATCCTGATCAAACAATTCATAGACCTGTAACATGTATGACAATTACAATATATTAGCACAAATCACATACAAACCTGATTTCATCTTGGTTTGGAAAGACTGAATAGGTCTGCACCAATTTCTTTGGGAACCGATCATTCAGTCTCTCAAGAATGTAGGAGCCTAATCCTGACCCTGTTCCTCCGGCAATACTGTGGCAAAGTACAAATCCCTCAAGGCTATCAGAGCCATCAGCTTCACGATCAATGATGTCAAAAACTTCTTCATATATACGTTCACCCTGGCTGTAACCTGCAGCCCAATTATTTCCAGCTCCTCCACCTTGTTTTGACATGTAGATATTCTCTGGGTTATATAGCTGTAAACAATAAAATTTGTAAATAATTGTTTTGCAATTTATTGTCAAATAACAGAACATTAACAGTATACAGTACAACATATTTCAGTGGACAAAAGCCAGCATTGAATATAATGAAATGCCTCTTATTACTGAGCATCAGTGAAAATAAAAAAATATTGGAAAGTTGTCACATAACTTTATTTTCATGTGCGTAGGTTGGGTTATTTATTTTCATCCAAGTAATTGCAATTTATTCTCCAATTACTTTAGTAATATTAAAGGATAAAACAAATAATTATTGCAGCCATTATACTTTGATATTAACATAATATACACAACATATTTTGTTTTAGTTAATTATATGAGCATTAAGGTAAAAATCTTTCATGCTGTTCTGACCTTAGCGTATGGCGAGTTCATGATAGAGTGGATGACACGAGGCTCTAAGTCGAGCAGCACTGAGCGAGGAATATAATGGTCATCATCTGCTTGGTAGAAGAAGACATCTTTACGGTCAGTGCCATCTGTAGCAAAATCTTCCAGTCTTCCTTCCGGGGAGAGTCCATGTTCACTGCAGAGTTTCTTCCAAAACTCAAATCCAACTGAAAATTATTGTAGGGTATAGTAAAAAAATCTAAATCATATAACTTATCATCATCTCTCTCATTTCCCACTTTCATGGGGGAGGAGGGGACATGAATAAATCAAAAAGAGAAATACAAGATTTATATATAATTCATATAACTAGACAAAACAGAAAATATGTCCCTAAAGTTGCAATTTAAAATGTGAAATGTGCAATCAGACTAATTTCACTAACATTTTTTACCATTTCATGTAGAATTCAACCACTGCCATCTTGCAAACTCACTTGCCATTTCTACATATTTTGTTGGCCTTTCTCCTACCCTCAAATTAACTCAAATACCCTATCTATTATTCATTCGTAAAATATTCAAAATACTGTAATTTCTAAACCCTGTTAAGAATGGAGAAAAGAACCAACATAGAGATCTATTTCTATTTCTGATCTATTTCTGTATTTCTGTCAACAATCGGCAATTTGGATACCTGATGTCAGCCTATTGTTGAGACAGGACCATTTATTCATGTTAAGCTAGGTAATGACCATTAAGCAAAAATAGTTAGATGTGGAAGTAATACTGTACTCGTATATCTCATATACAGAGGGTCCCGGTAGTACAGTCGGATTCATCCTAGACTCACAATCAAGAATTACGGGTTCGAATCACGAATAAAATGTGATAATTATGCAAGTGACAAACATCCTTGTATGAGCTAGTTTGTATACTGTCTTTAGAAGTGTTGCTAGAGAACAGAATGGAAGGGAAGCTAATGTATGAGCCTCCAAAAGAAATGTGAGAGCCTGCCATTCTGTTGTGAATCAGAACACTCTGGCACTTGGTGGATGAAAGTTATACATATACTGTATAACTTTAGCTTATGAAATAAGGATTAATATTTTTACGTCCAGCAGTTGTTAAATTAAATGTTCAGTAATAGGGTGAAGTATGTTTGTCTTTTAAGTTATTAATGTACTGTATATATTTACTGGGGCATAGCGCATTAGCCTATGATGTGTACATGTTTGTTTACTTGATTGTAAATGTTACACTTTAAACATCTTTCATTTCTTCTCCCATCATACTTTTCACTATGGCGGTTCTAGGCCTATATTCCCTAAACACTTCTTAATATGAGAAAATCTGTAGAGCCATGATGAAGATTCGAACCTATGCAGTGTTCGAATACTTTGTTCATGCTAAGGTTCAAATTCTCATCATGGCATAATTATATTAATTAGTTGGAACACAACCAACTGAACTCAAGTTAGTCCCAGGCAAAGGGGAGACATTTCCTTACACCTGATGCCCCCTGTACATTTTGAAATAAATAGGTCCATGGGAACCTCAATATCAGGCTTCCTATCCCTGACAACTGGGAAAGCATTTTATACACTCCAGGGGCCCTAAAGTCTCCAAATGGCAATGAAGTACATACAGCATTAACATTCATAAATAGCAACCAAACTACACCAAACCCTAACCCAGCCAAACCTAGAACCCCCAACCACCACCAAACACCAAATTTCAACTAAATATGTACCTCATTTAGGTGTGGTTATGAAATCCTTCGTCCTCAAACAGATACAATTTACATGGTACACAAGTGTGTTTGCCAAAGGATTTTAAACAAGCCTTACCCAAACCTAACCTACTCTAACAAACCTAACACAGCCTAAGCTAGTACATCCTATTCGTGTGATATATGTATGGTTTTAACAAGCTGAAAACAAGCTTTATCGAACCGACTTGTGTAAGATTTGACAATAATCTCCCAAATAAACCACGTTATTTCCGTTACCCACGGAAATAAATGTTTCATTAAACCATATATTTCCAATGTATAAAAATTGATTTAAATGCCTGATGAACCATTATAAAAATGCGTGGCATGTAAGGGATGGAAAAGGGGGGTAAAATCAAATCAAATACGGTACGCACACTCCACTCAATGCACAAACATTCCATAACATACACTCCTGCATTCCCTAATACAGTAAAATACACCTTGATTGCCATCACAACTCACTCTGATTGCCACACTGGCCCAGCTGTAGAGTAATAATCTCGCAGGGCATGATTACATGTGTAGGACGCTGCCGCCACCTTTGTTGACTGACTTCACGTTCAAAAGTGACCGTCAACAGCGTTGCCAGATACAAAGCGAGCTGACGGTCAAAAAGTAGCGACTTTGTAATAAGAGTAGCCCAATTTTTTGTTGAGTGACTGATACGGGTTTCAAAGTAATATATTTTGATATATAGAGTACACTACATGATGTTAATTGTTTTCTTCATATTATTTCTGCACACACACATACAAAAAAAGAAACCCGGATTTCAAGCAAACTTATAAACATAGTTCACACATATAAACGGAGCTCTACAAATCAAGGGACCCAGAATGTGGAATGACCTTCCCAACCATGTTAAAGACTATACCTCTCTCAACCAGTTTAAGATAAAAACTAAGCACTACCTAATAAATTCCCTGTAACCTACCTTACCCCTATATTGTCAACCCATGTCTGTTTTTTTAAACAACGCTGTTTGTCGACCTAATTGTATTTGTGCTGCTTTTTCTGCCATGTTCCCCTCTTTTTTTTATTTTTATTTGTTCTCAACACACTTTATACTTTAATCTCAATTAGTATTAAGTTTTAATCTTTAATGTTTTTGCTGCCCGAAACGCTTTGCGTAATAGTGGATTTAGGCATTGTGCGTACAAGCTCTATCTATAAATCTATCAATTTTTATATAACCTCTTGTATGTATTTTACCTGAATAAACATTTATTTATTTATTATTTATTATAGAGCCTTAGCAAACAAACCTGGAGCACTAGTACACAAAGAACCGCTGAAGCACAACCATGCACGAACCGAAGCCTGACCATGCACAACCCACAGCCTAAGTGACTCCCCCGGAGCCCGACCAGTTATTTAACCGGAGCCCGACCAGTTGTGAAACCAGACCCCGTCCAGTTGTCTAACCTTAAGCCTAGCAAGTATACATCTCATCCAACCCCCACAAAGCTAAACAGTCCCAGAGCACAACCAAGCTCCATTCCTAGCTCGACCAAACAAAAATCTCATTAGCCCTACCTAAAATCCTCCACTTGCCCTAGACACCAACTATTGACACATAACAAACAATTGAACTATATACAAAAAAAGAAACCTGGATTTCTAGCAAACATATAAACATAGAGCCTTAACAAACAAACTTGGAGCACTAGTACACAAACAACCGCTGAAGCACAACCATGCACGAACAGAAGCCTGACCATGCACAACCCACAGCCTAAGTGACACCCCCGGAGCCCGACCAGTTAATTAACCGGAGCCCGACCAGTTATTTAACCGGAGCCCAACCAGTTATTTAACCGGAGCCCGACCAGTTGTGTAACCAGACCCCGTCCCGTTGTCTAACCTTAAGCCTAGCAAGTATATATCTCATCCAACCCCCACAAAGCTAAACAGTCCCAGAGCACAACCAAGCTCCATTCCTAGCTCGACCAAACAAAAATCTCATTAGCCCTACCTAAAATCCTCCACTTGCCCTAGACACCAACTATTGACCCATAGCAAACAATTGAACTATATACAAAAAAAAGAAACCTAGATTTCTAGCAAACATATAAACATAGAGCCTTAGCAAACAAACCTGGAGCACTAGTACACAAACAACCGCTGAAGCACAACTATGCACGAACCGAAGCCTGACCATGCACAACCCACAGCCTAAGTGACACCCCCGGAGCCCGACCAGTTATTTAACCGGAGCCCGACCAGTTATGTAACCGGAGCCCGACCAGTTATTTAACCGGAGCCCGACCAGTTGTGTAACCGAAGCTCGACCAGTTGTGTAACCAGACCCCGTCCAGTTGTCTAACCTTAAATTGTCAGTCTATGGCTGCTATCGCGGGGTGCTTGTTTGTGTTGCATCTGACTATAAATAAGCATCATTGAGTTGCCTAACATTAATAGCCCAAATTAGCTCAACTTGCTTTTAAATTAGCCCAAAAAGTAGCAAGTAGCAAAATTAAAAATTTGGGAGCGCGGGGCTCTCAAAAGTAGCCCAATTCGCTACTTGTAGCCCAATCTGGCAACCCTGAGTCCGTCAAAACAAACTCCTACGTCACTGTGACGTCACACTGCTAGGCCTCGGAATACATCATTTTGGTAGAAAATGTATATGTTTATCTCTCAGAATGTTTGGTAATATGTTTGTTTGTGATGTATGTATATGTATATATTAACACGATGTACTGAACGGGGTGAGAATAGCTTGAGCTACCTCATCCCTTTGTGTGTATTTTAACTCAATAAACTTATTTCAGTTTCAATTTCAATTTCATTTTGGTGTTTCATTGGCTTGTCCAGTGTATGTTTTGTCGAGTGAAATGCCATAGTTTAATATATAATTCTGTTTTACTGTATTAATGTTCTGAACCATAATGGAAACTGACAAACTATGGGATGGGTTAACCCAAGTATCGCGTTTCCATAAGGGTCGCCCATGTTGGAAAAGACGAACGCCGAAAGAAAATATTGTTGAAAACATCTTGATAACTTATTAAGCCAAAATTATTTATTAGTCAGAAGAAAGACAGAAACGCGATCTATATGTAAAACTTCTACCAGACAAATATTTTAAGTAAAACCGAAGATTTTGTTTTATAAAAGTTATGTCAACTTGCATATATACAACCCCTCCCAGGAAATCCTCATTTACAAGGTCACAGCTTGCATACAAACAGCGGCACTCTATGCAGGCTGAAATAAATCAAAATTCCATATTGTACATACAAAAGAATATATTGGTACTTTCCACCAAATAGTAAGTACCATCATAAATCATGAATTAATGTATAAACACAATTTATACTTTAATCTAAGTTAGTATTAAGTTAGGCTTTAGGCATTGTATGTACTAGCTCTATCTATAAATCCATCAACTTTTGTATCTTAGCTTGTATGTATGTACTTTACCTGAATAAATATTTGTGTTTGTATTTGTAACATGAACAAAGGATTCGAACACTGCATAGGTTCGAATCCTCATCATGGCTCTACGGATTTTCTTATTTTAAGAAGTGTTTAGGGAATATAGGCCTAGAACAGCCATAGTGAAAAGTATGATGGGAGAAGAAGAAATGAAAGATATTTAAAGTGTAACATTTACAAACAAGTAAACTAACATGTACACATCACGGGTATTTCTGTTCCGCCTGGGATTCGAATCTAAGATTCGCGATTGTGAGTCTAAAACGAATCCAACTGTACTGCCGACATGGTTTGTAATGGCCGTTTATCGTTTAGCATTAAGCTCCAGTCTTCCGTAGGTTGTATTACTACGCTTAACTGGTAACACAAACTTATGTATTTAATATTAAAAAGACTACCATTTCGTGGGAAAATTTTGATATTTTTGGTTTGTCAGACCGTATATACACATGTACTGAGACACCAAAAATAGGAGTTCGTAATTGGTTAATCACTGAAAGTGCTTTCAATCATCTCTATTACTGAATTCCGTCCAACATTTGGCCACCTACTGTATTCCGTTACTACGAAACTGTATTCTACCACGCTGGCCATTATTGTGTCCCGTGCAGCAAGTATCTTATTGTGTTCCGTTCCCCTCTCGCCCATAACTGGGGCAGCAGGAACATGTACACCAGTAGATTGTCAGTTGAGAGGAAGGACCAAAGAGCCGAAGCTCAACCCCTGTCAGCACAATTAGGTGATTACAACTAGACGAGTACACACACACAAGCCCATGTTACTCAACACGTTGCTTTAGTTTTTGTTTTCCAAATAAAGCTTTCCTGAATACGGACACCAGCACATAATCAGTAATCTCCAGTGCTGCAAGCTGGCTTTCTTGGAACACTGTCAAGCAAACGTCCTTCACAGATAACAAATTGTTAAGTATATACAACTTGTATAATTTTGCAATACAGTATTTATGCAAGGTGCAATTATCGATACATGAACCCGACCACAGGCATGTATTCAACTATTGCAGGAGGTTGAGCATGAGAGAGAGAGAGAGAGAGGGAGGGAGAGAGAGGGGGGGGGAGCCTCCAGAGAGACATAGGAATAAAGAGCTCGACCACTACCCTCTTATCAATGTGTAACGTACGATTATGTTACGTTGTTGGGTTGCTTAGATACACAGTGTTTAGTGAGTTTCATATTTATTTAGTAGTCCTGGATACAGCAGTGTCGTAGACGTTGAGACGAAGCCTGGAGCAGAGCAGAGAGCTGAGTGTGGCCGGAGTCGCAGAGCTCTATGTGGGAGAGCGTTGTAGCTGGATAAGGTCGTAGTCTGCTGCCTGCTCTGTGTCGAAGCTGTAGCGTTTTGGGTCGATTAGAACTGCCTACACCGAGTACTACATTCTTGACTGGAGATTGTACTGGTTTGCTATTCTCAAATCGCTGGCTTATATACGGTTACTACACCTCACAGTAAGATAGGAGGGTGGAAAACCCGTTACCTGTAAATAGGGATAGGATTATAGCTTGTGTAATTAGTTATGCCATTAAGATGATGAGATAATAGAGCGAGTATAAGTTTACTCGCTACAAATGATAGGTAAGAGCTGGTAGGTTAAGAGCCGCCGTGGTGCGCTGGGAGAGTATTAATGACAGCTCTGCAAGATGTGGGCTGACTCACTCCTCAACACCTCCCACTGCCTCGGCAACGCACGTTGTTGTTGTTATAGATTCAGCTACTCGGAACAAGTTCCAAGTAGCACGGGCTATGGTGAGCCCGTAACTTACCTGGCACAGGAGCGGGGCAAGAAGCACGGGCTATGGTGAGCCTCGTGCCTCGGCAACGCACGCGCAGCCTGTTATTTACCTGATTTTACCTGAGGGCCACTGTCTCTCTAGTGGCCTGGACGGGAGCAGGAAACCGGCGGCTTGTCAAAGATCCTCAATTTTTCCTGAGGATTTTTTCCCAAGTAGATTGTGAACTGGAGTTATGGCTAGTGACTGGCAGTGGGTGGACAGTTCCTTGCTCAGTTGTCAGACAACTACATATAAGTACTTTTTGTAGAAGGGAATTATCAGGAGAAAGGGCCAAGCCATGAAGACTATAGTAGTAGGCAACCTTCAGTCTCGGAAGACTATGAAGTTGCGCTCTGGTTGTTCTCCAGGGCGCAAAGCCTGGGTAGGTCGATATAGAGGAGAAGCTGTTACCCATGCAGCAGGTCCCCCCTTCTCCATGTTGCTGAAATTTCCCAGTGGAAAGACAAATGCCAATACACATGGTTCCAGCAACGTCGCAGGAGCTGCCAGAACGAGGTCGAAATCGACAACGAACTGCCTTAGGGGCTCCAACTCCGGAGTTTTCCTCGAGATTGACTCCTGAAGCCTTTCCCAAAAGAAGGGTATTCCGCAAGGTAGCGGAGGTTTAGAATCAGGGTTTTCCTTCCCCTAGATGGGCTGCCTTCCCAGGCTAACGAGTTCCATCTACCCGGAGCAGCTGGTTTTAAGGCGCCAGAGGCACGCCCTCGCCCCTTCTCCTGTCAGTAAAAGCAGTTCAGCCGGACTTAAAGACTACGCCACGCGTGCAGGCCAGGAGTTAGACTTGGTTGTCAGAGGCTATTGGAGACGCACGTTGTTGTTGTTAAAGATTTAGCTACTCAGGACGAAGTGTCCATGTAGCACGGGCTATGGTGAGCCCATAACAAGGAGACGCACGCCGTACGAGCTTTTTATAGGTCATGGGAGCTCGTTCCCCATTACCACCCCCTGGCTATGACAACCCCTTGGAACCCATGAGGACTATATAGCACTGGGAAGGGATGAGGGTAAGGATTTGGGATGAGACAGGGGGAAGGAATGGTGCCCAACCACTTGGAGAGTCGGGGATTGAACGCTGACCTGCATGAAGCGAGACCGTCGCGCTCCTGTCCAACCCAAGTGGTTGGAACTTTGGAACTTTATATAGAGGTTGTTTTGAAATATGGCATCACTGTCTTATTATGTTGGGTGAAGATAATGGTGGTGAAGGTGGTGGTAGTGATGATGGGGCTGGTGGTGGTGGTGATGAAGATGACCTTCTGACTAGAGTGTAACGACCTGTGGTGCTAAGGAACGACTATCGATCAGCGCCAAGAAGCACTCACACATAAACACTTGCCTAGAGACTTGTCTCAGCTTTTCCTACATTGCTCTAATGTGGGTTTCGTGCTGGGACCGCTGGTTTTAATTGGTTTTAAAATATTAAATATTCAATATCCTGAAGAATTCCTTGTAGAGATTCCTGAAAGCCCTCCTCACTTCCGCCACCCTTGTGAATACCTCTTCACATTATCCTGCTCAGGTGCGCATTGGGTAAGATTCTCTGTTTAATGTGTTCTTTTGTTCCTATTGTGATGTTGACTTAAAGCTGTATGGCAACACTGGCTTCTTGCTCTTGTTGCCATTCGCATCTCCTGTCATTTGTTAATTTTTTTTTTTTTTTAGATATATACAAGAGTTGTTACATTCTTGTACAGCCACTAGTACGCGTAGCGTTTCGGGCAAGTCCTTAATCCTATGGTCCCTGGAATACGATTCCCCGCCGCGAAGAATCGCTAATTAACTAGCTGTGCTTAGAGGGGCCGTCACACACCTGTGCCAGGTGCGTACGACGGGCTCACCATAGCCCGTGCTGCTTGGAATTTTTTGTTCCGAGTTGCTGAATCTAAACCAACAACAGGGGCCGAGCTTCAGCTCCTGGGTCCTGTTTTCCAAGCATTGAGACCTAGCTAACTGTTGTTTGTTGTTTTAGATTTAGCTACTCAGAACGAAGTGTCCATGTAGCACGGGCTATGGTGAGCCCGTAAACTAGCTAACTGGGAATTTTATACATATATATATATATATAATATATATAATATAATATAATATAATATAATATAATATAATATAATATAAAATAGTGAGGGTACCATCTCTGGTGCAAGTGTAGGGACCCATAACCTCGGTCCTCTGTAATACATTTTACAAATACAATTTTATTAACATTGTGATTATTATTCATTTGATGGTGTTGAACTCTATTATACACTGGCCAGACCATTCTTGCAGTTTATCGAGGGAATATGCTGCTATATGTTATGATTCAATTACAATACGATTTTCTGGATATTTCCACCCATACATTGTTAATACACGCCCTCCGAGATCTGCGTATATCTTGTATTCCCAACAATATGTGCATGAAACTCATGTGACAGGAATATGCGAAATAATGTCAAAATACACTTCATTGATTACAAAATAAAACTAAAGATTATTTTAAGGTTTCAGCATGACTCATAGCTGGTATTTAATCGTGTGTCTGGTAGGCCTGCGCACGCGCCACACGTGAGACACGTTGCACCCTTCAAAATTAAAAGCATTTGAATATTGCACAGGTAAAAATCCGCCCAGTGAGAGCGATGACTGGCACAAAATGCTAAATATTTAAACCCTTTAAGCCTCAGGATAGGAGATTTTAAAGTACGAAAATGTACGGTTAATATTTTGTCTTTTCAACAGGTGTCCGCTGCAGCAAGATGGCCGATCTGGGCCGGCAGCGCTAGCTAGACCTTCCAGTAGCTGCCGCCAGACCTCCGTCAGACGCCGCAGGAACAAGTCAGAGATCTGTGCTGCCCGACCAGACCGCCTACTTCACTTATACAAGCCCCACCACCACCACCGTCATCATGCCTGATCCATGCTGTGAAGGTAAGATAAAGCCGACCTCCCTACGTTCTTGTCTAATATGCTGCCGCCGGCTTACGTAGATTCAGTTCTGGTGTGAATGAAGTTGTTTAGCCATGTACAAACACGATGTTGATTTTTATTGGTCTGGTAGACTTTTTATTTGCAATTTTCAACCATGTGCAAACTAGAATTTTCCGACCAGAACTTCCGCTATGATCTTGCTTCATGGACAATTCGGTCGATAACTCCAGCCTACGACTGTCTCGCGCGCGCTCTCTTCTCATCCTTCTTTTTCTCTTATTTCATTCCTTTTCTCTTCTCGTTTATTTCTTTCCTTTTATCTTCTCTTTTCTTTGTTTTCCATGTCCTCTTCGCTCTCTTTTTCTCCAATGACTTCACTTTTCCCTTTTCCTCTCCCACAAAGCTACAATCCCACTCTTCAGTTTCTCTCTTGTTAAGAGAATGGTCTGGACGGTAGAGCGACGGTCTCGCTTTATGCAGGTCGGTGTTCAATCCCCGACCGTCCAAGTGGTTGGGCACCATTCCCTTCCCCACGTCCCATCGCCAACCCTTATCCTGACTCCCTTCTAAGTGCTATATAGTTTTAATGACTTGGCGCTTTCTCTTCATAGTCCCTTCCTTTCTCGTTTTCTTTCTTTCTCTTCTCTCACTTCCTCCACCACCAGTCTGCACGATACGGACGCTTTAAAATTACAGCTTAGCCCTTTGAACGTGCTACCTGCCAAATATTACGTTCTCTCTTGACTCTTTTTAAGTAGTTTACTGCACTAATAAAAAGCAAACCATAGTACGCGATAATAAAAGTAGAATATGCAGATTCTTGAAACGGGTTGTAATTAAGAAATTAACAGGCTATCATACTGTTTAAATTTAAGCCTGGGAACAGATATTAGTTATTTGGTCATGTGTATCGATATGTATATATATTTGTGTGTGGGGTGTGCGTTGCCTGTTTTAGCGTTATCTTGAGATGATTTTGGGGCTTAGCGTCCCCGCGGCCCGGTCCTCGACCAGGCCTCCTTTTTGTTACACCCCCCAGGAAGCAGCCCGTAGCAGCTCTCTAACTCCCAGGTACCTATTTACTGCTAGGTAACAGGGGCATCAGGGTGAAAGAAACATTTTGCCCATTTGTCTCCACCTCCACCGGGGATCGGACCCGGAACCTCAGGACTAAGAATCCGAAGCGCTGTCCACTCAGCTGTCAGGCGCCGACCCAGGAAGTAACACATCAAATAACGGTTGCAGGGGGGGGGGGGGCTGAACAGATGTGTGATGACATCAGTGTCCGGTACCGTTCAGTGGCCGGGTGCGTGAATATAGTTACTCCGTAATTGCACTTGAATAACGGTATTTTCGCGGGCATGGGTTACATCTCCTGGACCACTTGCCGCTTAACTTTTGGTGTTTTGTCGGATCAAACGTCAGTTTAATAGCTTAGGCTCCTGTAGTGTCATTGTTAGCAGGCTGTTAACCTCTGTGCACCCAACAACAATTGTATTGGATTAGATAAATGACATCTATATTTAGTCTGGTTTAGGTAATTTATTATGCACCTCGTACCCATTCTAGATGTGGGCAGTAATGGATAGGTTACAGAGGTACACAATGGGCTGAAGAACTGAACCACATATTCAATTACAGAAGTAAGTTATAGTCTTGATAAACTAGTTAGACAGCATAATTATTGTATCAAGAATTGGGCTCGAGAAATAGTAGTCTATAAGCTCAACAACTTGTATGCGATGAGCTAATTTCATAATTACATTTACTTATCATGCACCCCAACCCCACCCAACCCATCAATAGGTTTCGATTATACTAATTAAAACTATTTAGATTTTATTTTAACTTTATTTCATTTAACTTTCAAGTTTGTATTACTCTTATGTTTCAGTTTAAAATTGGTTATGTACATAGCGAGGCTACGGGGAACTTTCATGGTATTTCCTCCTAACAGTTTGGCTTCCGTTTTTAAACATTTCATAGCAGATGATGAAATGTTTAATGTCCTAGATATATATAATTTTCTAGTAAAAGTACGGTATTTCAAGTGTTTATTTCGGAACTAACTTTAAGACGTATCAACCGCGGGATGGTTATTATGGTCACCACACTAATTTACTGACCAAGCAGACAGTTTATACTTAAACTATAACCAGTATTAAAGTAAACTGTGTTTGAAAGTGTTCCACTTTCGCAAATATTATTTGTTTCGATATGAGTATACCTTTCCGGGAATAGAAAACCTGCTATAACGGCATTTCGAAGTGTGACCCTACATGATTCTCCTCGAATTCAGAGTACAAGACTGGAACTGCTGGCTCGAACCCTTGGAGCCAGCAGCCCTTCTCGCGATGCAGCCCGACAACATCTCGATTTTGTACCATGAATGAAGGCAATTTAGCTGTGTATCGTCCCATGTTCTGTAAGGTGTATCCACAGTCGCTATATAGATAATATTACTCTTGGAGGAGGGGTTACAAATCTCATAAATTTAATGCTTTTACATTTATAGGTGAATGCAAGGGTGACAGCAACGACTGCTGTGCTGACGGCAAGTGTAGTACCGACAACAAAGACTGCGAGTGTGCTCGAAAGGACTCCAAGAAAGAACATTGTAAGTATAACACATTAATTATACCTTGCGCTTCGGCCGGGTGCTTTCACATTTATTAATATTGGTTGAGTATTAATAAAATTAATATGGGTACATCAATAGTTTTATAAAAGTGCTCATTTAATATTCAATTAGTGGCAACACCCATACGTACCGAAGAAAAATGTACCCAGACATCTGTCCTGCCGCGGGAATCGAACTCGGGCTCTTCGAAACGGATTCAGATTCCCGAAGCTGTCTCGCTTTGTATTATCATGTTTGCGATATTGTAATGTTTATGCAGATACGAAAGCGTTTAAATATATAATGTAAAACGATAAAAAAATGTATGCAATATATGTTTATACTTCGGAGGTGATTTTTCTGACCACTGATAACTTTTATCTTAATCCACGTAAACATTATATTTAAACTCGCTCATTCCTTATGTACACTGCTGTCTAGTGTAGTACTATGTCTAAAACCTACTACTGGATACAATATTTTCTTTTATGCTCTCACACATAAATGGCTGAAGACTGTTACTGCTGACAGGTACCGAGGGATGCAACTGTCGTGATGAGGATGGCAAGTGTCAGTGTGAGGGCAAGTGCTCTTGTTAACGGACCTCCACTCATCTTGGCCCCCAGACGTCTTTCGGTTCAGCGCCCCCCATCTGTTGAACATGATGATGCCTCCTGAAATCTGTTGATGATGCCTCCTGAAATCTGTTGATGATGCCTCCTGAAATCTGTTGATGATGCCTCCTGAAACCTGTTGATGATGCCTCCTGATATCGACTGGACTTGTGATGCTTCCTGAATCCCGTTGATGATGCCGCCTCCTGGACTCCTGACACGCACATATGCACCCGTGTGTGCACTCATACTTCACACTAACACGCATATACACGTCCGCATACACTCACATATTCGCACTTACACACACTCAATTTTCCACCTTCAATATCTCTTACAGCCTAAACCGACCACCAAGAATACAACGCATACAGCGTCACAATAACAAACGCATTATCACTAATACAACATATTTTCGCGTTTTAAATTGCAGTTTTGGTTTCATCCCTCGAGGCTTCTCCATTGTTTATTTCACCATTCGTTTGATTAATATGGATAATTATAGTAACATCAAAACCAAGCAGATGTTTTAATTAGTTCATCTGAAAGTCAAGCAATACTGTACTTGTACTTTATACTTGCTTTCAGTAATTAACTCCTAACTTCAGCATTCGACTAATATTTCTGAATAAAAAAGAATGAATGCAACTTTGTTTCATATTTACCATGTCAATTCTTCAGTTCTGCATATATATTGTTTTAAAGGTGCAAATTATCTGTGGTGCACACTAAAGTTATGGTAACAATATTCCTTATGTTAACAAGGATCTGGGATTTTAGGTGTTCTTCAGCTATATCTTGCTCTGGTTAGGCCCCATTTCGATTATGCCGTTCAGTTTGGGTCGCCGTACTATAGAATGGATATAAATTCACTTAAACGTGTCCAGCGTAGGATGGCTAAGTTAATTCCCCAAATTAGAAAACTGTCATATGAAGAGAGATTAACAAAGCTTAAATTGCATTCACTGGAAAGGCGAAGAGTTAGGGGTGACATGATAGAGGTTTACAAGTGGGTGAATGGACATAACAAAGGAAATATTAATTGGGTGTTAAAAGTATCAACACAAGACAGAACATGAAACAATGGATATAAATTGGATAAGTTTAGATTTAGACACGACTTAAATACTGGTTAAAGACTTGGGTAAATACTGGTTCGGTAACAGGGTTGTTGATTTGTGGAACAAATTACCGCGTAACGGGAAGGTGGGGGGGTCCCTCGATCGTTTCAAATGTGGGTTGGACATGTTTATGAATGAGATTAGGTGGTTATAAATAGGAGCTGCCTCGTAATGGGCCAATAGGCCTTCTGCAGTTACAATTGTTCTTATATTAAGTCATATGTAAATTAATATTTATTCAAAGGTACATACACATGAACCGTGGAGGATTCATAGGTAATAAGACCCGTAGCATAAAACCAGTATAAAACGCCTTAAAGTGTTCAAAAATACTGAATGTAGAAACAAAGTACCAAGTTTTCTATTAGTTTGAAAATGCCTTAATTTGACAGATAAGATCAGTTAAAAAAAATCTGTTGAATAATGCCAATGTTAATTTTCATATAAGCCTAACTGTTTTCATAAATTGGCTGCTTGTCCCCCGACACAATGAATTATATTGAATTCACATTTCGTACATCTCCTTAACTATACTGTAACAGGTTTAATATAACTATCCTTCAACATGAATTACTTTTATCAGATTCCCCTATCTTCATGGAAAAGAGTAATCTGCATTGGGAAAACGGGAGTAGAAAACGACTAGTTATATTATGAGCCCGTCCTCAGGGTAAATTGATTACCACCAGACACGAAAACCCATTCTCACACCAACTGGATACAGTACTTGTCAATATATTTGTGATGGTCTGAAAGCATATTACCGTTCAAATAGTAGTCAACTTGTAAGATGGCAAGTGAACCTGTGTCCTAAACAGAATATTCTCGTCATAACTTCAGTGTATAATAAATCTTCGTTTTGAAATAGTTTATGCATAACTCGCTTTCTTTTGAAATGGTCTGAATTTGGTTTTGTGTGAATAAAATTTTAGGAGATACTCAAAAATTGTATTTATATAAAAGGTACATTGGGCTGTGAGAATGTATAACATTGGTGTTCTTACATTCTTAAAAACCACTAACCCGCATAGTATTTCGGGTTGGTCCTTAATCTAACAGATAAAAGTAAGAGCAATTAAAAAGGTACAGTACATTGTTAATAGTTTTCGAATTTTATATTTCAAGTGTTTGAAAATAATACACCATATTAATATAACCAAACGTAATGAACCCTTACCTAATAAACCTTAACTTAGCCTAACGATGCATAGGAAGCGGATAATAGCACTAATTACGTAGTGCTTCTGAAGTGGTTACCTCCAGGTTACCTCCTCCCCTGAAGACTGTTTGCATTCTTGCGAAAATGACAGATTCCAATATGAGAGAGTTCTAAACATGATGAACTAGAAAACAGGACAGCAAACTTGCTGTAAGAGAAAGGGTGGCCCATTTCCTCGCACTTATCTTGAATATCAGAGGATGAAACTTGCCCACGGGACAAACCAGTGCGTTAAGAAATATCCATACGGTATGTTCACAAATACTGTGTTTAAAGTTTTGTGCAATACATGCAGTACCTACGGAGATATTAACAAAATCATAAGCACAGCCGGAGTTTCGTTGCGTGTCAAATGCAGGAATACTTTAATCCTGTTCTTCAGAATTTTGTTTATAAACCCTTGAAACCGCCTACCCATGGAAGCCGTAACTGTAAAAACACTGCAGAATTTCAAAATTCAGTTCAATAAAATAAAAAGAAATGAGGGTCCTTTGGCAAGCCGCCGGCTTCTTGTCCTCGTTGAGGCCACTATAGATATTGTAGCCCTCTGGTAAATTCAGGTAAATACACTTGCTCCACACATTGAAAACATTTGTTTTTGCCTCTCTTCCAAACAGCATTCTAGATCTGGGGGCAAACATTAGAAGGCATGATCGAAACTGTAAGGAAGAAGCAGCTCGCCCCTTCGTGTAATTACAATATTATAAGATGGATTACAATTTAAAAAAAATATATGTAAAATTCCAGGATGATGACTTTCTAAATTACCCACCAGGAAATTATCAAAGAATGAAAGGAATTGAAAAACACTTCCTAGGGGGAGCTAATAGGTGATCATGGCACGGAAGCATCATGGAATAATTTCAAAAAGATCATCACTGCCAAAAAGGAGAAAGAGAACTAAATAGAAACACAGGCAGTAAAACAAAACTAAGCGGAATTTCTGGAGAAGGTATAAATCCACGAAAAATAACATAGATTATGAGATATATAGAAGGGCGTTAAATTCATCCATCCAGGAAATCAGCTCAGCCAAAAGAAGCTACGATTAAAACTTGCCCAAAACATTAAGAAAGATCCATAGTCGTTCTATGCCTATGTAAGAAGTAAACCAAAACCAAAAACTCTGTAGGATGAGAAAATCAGTTGGAGCCATGAGGATGATTCGAACCTGCGCACTTGGTACTCATAGCTTCTACTGAATTTATCAATGATACATCACGTTAATGTGATTTCATTGTGCACTCGGTAGGATCCTTAAATGATGAGGCTAACCAAGTTATAATAGACGATAAAAGGGCAGCCAACACTCTGCATGAATACTTTACATTAGTAATCACACTAGAGAGATCAGACAACATCATATTACCCACATAAATGTTTGAAGGAGTTTTTTTATTATTATTATTAACAGGCTTAGGTATACACAGAAATATGCTGCTACCCTATTCTGTATAAAAGCTTACACAATGTAGATAAAAAACTAGCTATAGAACGAATTACGGAATATTCCCATAACGTGCGACATTATAAAGGATATACTGTAATTGGTAAACTAAATCGACTCAAAAGATCTAAAGTGTGAACGGAATTCAGTCCAAAGTCATAAATTAACTGGCAGATTAACCACATCTATAACTGAAACTCCTTTTCAGAAAATCTCTAGGCCAAGGGATAGTTCTCGTAGATTAGATATTAGATTAGATTAGATTAGATTTTTTTCAGGTAAAGGTGTATACATTGATGATGAGTTACAAACATAATGTTGGATTTAAAGATAGAGCTAGTACATACAATACCTAAAGCCACTAGTACGCATAACGTTTCGGGCGCTATATATGCAAATGTCACCCCTTTTTTCAAAAAGAGCTTATCATCAAATTTGCAAATGAGGCCAAGAAAGATTTATGGTAAAATATTAAGGGAAAATGAGATTGAGGCCTTACAAAGAGATGAACATGAACTCCACAAGAAGACTGGCACATGCTTTTTAATGTCTAAAAATGCAAGACGTTGCATGTGGAACGTAAGAATCCTCATCACAACTACCAAATCAACAACATTACCATACAGCAGACTGATGAAGAAAGGAAAGCTGCAGTAAAAAGGGGTTAGCCAAACCTTAGGAATAATAAAGCGAACGTGTGATTTCGACAAGAAGGTAATTAATTATTCAACTGTATAAATATCTTGTGCGGATTTAAAATCTATCCCAACCTAACGTAACCTATGAGTTATGTTAAAAATATATGATTCATTTTATGTAGTAAGCATGTATAAAACAGTTAAAAAATAACAATATTTATTGCTTTTATAATACTCATGTCTGTAAGAAAGAATGTGTACAAAACGCCTGGTGCACGATGTCCTTATCGGCCATGTAAACATAGAAGGGGTTCGGGCTGCCACACGCCAGTATTAACATAAATTACACACAAAATACTTAACAAATTGTGCTCCTCTGACGCAGTAAGGTATGTAAAGGTGGGGTATATTTATTTTCCAGAGTATAGTATTTACTACTGATAGTATTGGTTGGGAGGAAGCCATAATATAACAGTACTCGTGGGCACGGAGTAGCCATTGCTGATAACGTTCTCCTTATTCGTAGTTCCTCGTTGTTCATGCTCCTCAGTTATTTAGCTTTGAGTCTGTTTGACGTGATTATAGGGTTATTGATATTTAAACAGGGGATAAAATGGTAATTTTTAAGTATTATGCTGGCATGTGTAGTGTAATCTAGGCTGTACACGGCTATTCGTTTAGAAGATTACGAATGTTAATTTCTATTCCTTTCCTCCCCGTCCCGGCCCGAATCCTTATCCATACCCCTTCCAAGTTCTATATAGTCGTAATGGCTGGGTGCTTTCTCCTGATAGTTCCCTTCCCTAGTTTATCCAATAGTGTAGAGAAATACTTAGCCATACTTTTGGGTAAGTTTTTAATTGCAAAAAATTATATAAGTAATTGCATGGTGTGTTGCCCTGGCTATTTGTACATAAAAAGGCAAATTTTATGGACTTGTTTTTTTTTTTGTCTTTGGGTAACCATGATAAAAATTATGCTTCACACATATGATATTTTCCATTATATTCACAGGGCATCATGTGGGCCAGCAAATCTACTAAGTGTATCCAATTTCTGCTTAGTATTTGTGTAAATTAGTCTATACTGTGAATCACAAAATTGAGAGAACACATGATTGAAGGTGATGTTTTACTTGTAAGAGCTTAGTTATACTATGATAAGCCAGCAAAACGTCATCAACAGTAATGTCTAATCTCAACTTGTTAACTTGCCAGCATTTTATATTTTTTTTTTAATTTTGTCCTAATGGAAAATAACTATAAATATTTGCTTCAGAGATTAAAAGTTCTATACAGTAATCCATATACCTGTACAATTTTCAGAATATTAAAAAATTCAGCAATGAAGTTTTACGAAGGTGCCAGTATTCTAAAATTTTCATGGGATCAAGTAGCCCAAGGCATCTGGCAGCGCTACCCGAACCCTGAAAGGTAAGAGTTGTAAGTCCATTTAATGGTTTAATATATTTCATTTTTGTAAATGTACAATTTAGAGTACAGTCAGTTTAAGTCTGAAAAATCTTTTTTTTTAAGACACTTAAAAAGTACCACATGCATACACTGCATAGCTTGTAGAATTGAAGATGGGATATTGTTAAATAAATACTTAAAATACAATAAAGTACTGTACATGTTTTATCAAACTCTTATTACAGTTTGATAGCACCTTTGGTCAGTTGAGGTGTTACCATCTGATGAGTGAGTTGAGTGTAGCAGCATGGTTTGTGGCTAATAGGATGATCAGTTTCCTGTGGCGACCATAATAATACTGTACCTGAGAACATGTATGTTTGAGTTTATGAACAAAAGTACAGGACCTCTATTATTTCAGTGACTCCCAAAGCACCTTATGTTACCTTGCTAGGGATGCTAGAGACCCTGTTGTGTCAGTGCCAAGTGTAATTTTACCTGACCAAAATCATTTGCTGACTGTACAGGAAAACTCAGTCTAATATATGGGGGCGGGGTCCTGGTTCTCAATAATGTATTGTAGGAAACTTTACTATATTATGCTATCTATTATGCACAGTGATTTGGTAAGCTTAAAGTTACAACTAATTTTAAGTGCTGCATAAAAGTGCATAGTTGCAATTCTGAGAAAGAATTTACATTTTTTTTTTTTTTTGAGATATGTACAAGAGTTGTTCCATTCTTGTACATATTGCTATTATTTAAAATACAGTACAGTAATGAGAACTAGAGCCGTCAATAGATCATCAGTATGTTTTTGTGTTTTATTTCCACAGCTCCCATGTGTTGTCAGAGGACACCATTGTTAGAAAAGTCATTGGACATCAACTCCATTCCAAACGGATTTTAACTAAAACAAATCGTATGCCAAAATGGGGTGAACGACTTATCAGTGCTAGAAATGTCAGTATTATTGAAGAATCTATTGTGGATCCAGAAAAGAAAGAAATGTGTACATACACAAGGAATGTGGGGTTAACAAAGGTTAGTTGAAGGCTGTATACTACATTAGTAATAGCTGAACATGTGTGGTTTACTTGTTTAAAAAGTATTTCCACTTTCACATTAGTTAGCTTGTGTGTGATGATATTTATTTTTTTAACAAACTCTTATACTTTGATCTTTTAATATGTTGATAGTTTAGCAGTGAAACAAATTAATGTAATTTTTTAAAAATCAGGTTATGACTTGTGTGGAGAAGGTTGTATACAAACCCAGCCCAGAAAACTCACAGTGGACAGTAGCTGAAAGAAAAGCATGGATTGACTCCAAGATATTTGGATTTGGGTATGCAATCCAGGTACAGTACTGGAGAGATTTCATCAATGCTTAATTTTATAAAATTAGTAAAAAAATGTCACCTACTGGTAATTTTTAATTATAAGAGTTTTACTGACACAAAAAATATATTTTTAAATTTGAATAGAAAGTTATTATCTAATATGTAAACTGGCAGCTCATTGGCTACAATAAATAAAGAAGAAGAACTGGTAGATAAATAACTGAGAGTAGTATAGGCAGAGGGACCTGAGAGGAAGGTGCTGCTGTTTATAGAGCCTAGAGCAGTGCTTCTAAAGTTTTTTTTGACTTGCAGCCCTATTTTCTAATGCCTAAAGACTTGCGACCCCTGCTATGTGGTCATAATGGCTTGGCGCTTTCTCCTGATAGTTCCTTTGTTTCCCCCTTTGCTATACTTTCATAATTACAAAAATATCTAATCAGCATACTCTCCACTTGCCATGATTCAGATATACAGTACCTGTACTCAGAATTTAGGTTCTGCGACCCACCAAAATTTTTTTAACATTTTCCATTTTAATTAATACATTAATATTAGGGGTGCAAGGGAGGATTGGTGAAAAGTAGCAGTATTTAACATTTTCTTTGCCAGTTTTATATTGTGAATTCAATTAGAAATTTGGCAACCCCCCATTGCTCACTAATATGTAGTGCAAAGAGACTTGTATCTCTTGTAGTAAGGGAGTAGAAAGGTTGGGCTGAAGACCTATCTTTATAAATATCTCCCTACACAGGACAAAGTCTACTGTGGGTCTAAGGCAATATTTTTCAACTGGAATTCCACAAGAAATATGTACTGTATATCAAACAGAAAATAACAAAAATAAATATTTATAAAATATATGTAATTGTAATCAAACTATTTTTTAGTCTTGAATGAGCATAAAATATTTTAGGGATTCTATGATGATTAAGAGGTTGGGAATTAGTGAACTAGGATATGTGCCTGCCTGGGCCATAGAAAGCACAACAGTGTTCTTTAGTTGTGTGGAATGTGAGAGGAGTAATTGAGAAGCATAAGAGGATGTACAAGAGGAAAGGTTTTAAGGAGGAGCAACCGAGTGATTTACTCAGAAACGTAGTACAGAATCGATTAACTCAAAGCATTAGAGTATTCTTTCTGTGACCTCCCAAATGACCCCATCCATAGAGTTCTTGAACAACAATGGAGACCTTTCACAGCCCTAGTGTACTCTTACATTTATGTCAGAATTGCCATCAACTTCAACAAAATGTTATCAAATGACTTGAGTTAGTTATATTAATGGCTCAGTACACTAATATATGTCATTGCTTAAAGTCAATTGGTGTAATTTAATTTTATAATGCTTGATAGAAGTGATTGTCTACTGAAGTCTGTTATCTTGACTGGACTGGTTTGAAAAATAAGCAAATGTCTATGTTTTTCAGAGCTCATTTCAAATTTTTATTTAACTTTATTTTTGTTTTGGGTTGTGTGTTCTTAACAGTATTTTTCTTGTTAACAGAAATTTGGTGTAGAGCGCTACAAAAAAAATATAAATAAATCCAATTCAGGATTTGTCTATGCTCTAAATAGAATGTTTCCAGTTGCTGACAGTTCTATTGAAGCTTCAAGTATCCATCACCTTACTCTAGAAGAAAGGAAACAAAGGTATGTGAATCTTGTATGCAAAGCTGTTATTTTTATCAGCGTAAAGGATATTTCATTATTCCTTAGTTCAGTTTTGACTGGTAAAAAACCATACTATATACAGTATATAAATTATTCATATATAGTGCCTCTCAACTAAACAAGGCTGTCTTTGTCCACATTGTATATTCTATCTAGTCTCTTTTCACTTTTGTCCATCTTAATTTCCTTATACAGGTACTGGTTAGGGTGGAGTGTGAGCATCTGTGTGTCTGCCCTAACCCTGAATTTGTCAATTTGTCTTGCAGTATTTTATTGCTTTCCCCCTTATTTTTCACGTTTGTTAACCCTTAAACTGCACACCCATTTTTAGGTTGATTTTCTGGTGAGCATAAAAAATAATGCTAAACATTTTTTGTTTTCCTTTCTTGTTAAATATTTATTTCGGATGTCTAGAAAAAAAATTATTATTTTAGTTGGATCATAGTGAGGTGAAGAAGTGTTGTAAATATCAAATTCTGATAATTCATTTTACGCAGTCTCTGTGGCATGGTAAGACGCTCGCCTGGCGTTCCGCGAGCGCTTTGTCCTGGGTTCGTATCCTGGCCTGGGAGGATTTACTGGGTGCAAATCCTTAACTGTAGCCTCTGTTTAACTCAACAGTAAAATGGGTACTTGGTTGTAAAAACGATTCTTCGCAGGGGTCGTATTCCAGGGAACATAGGATTAAGGACTTGCCCGAAATGCTACGCATACTAGTGGCTGTACAAGAATGTAAGAACTCGTGTATATATAAATAAAAAAAAATACATTATTTGTAATAGGTTTGATTATCACCAATATCTTCCTAGTCCATAAAAGACCTTGGTTTCTACTATTGGCATTAGTCAATGGATGGTGATGCAACTGACACAGTGCCAGTTTTTGCAATAATTCCCAGGAAGGCAATTAGGCTTTCAGGATATTTTCTCAATATGGTAAATGATTGCCAGAGGTCTCTAGAGTTGAATGACATCCACATAGAATATTTACGAGACACATTAAATCTCCCTCAGGTGACATGAGCACTGTTGGTCTTTCTCTTGAGGGCTCCAGGAGCAATTTAAGGGATAATAGCTTTGTATCATCTGCAAACATGTACAGTGACAAATTTTCTCCCTTGGCTGGATCATTCACATATATTAGGAACAGCAAGAGACTTAGGCCTATTCCTTGGGGGATCCTGCTTGCTAGTCCTCAAAACTGCCCATTCATGGGCATTCATGTAGCACTCTGATTCCTGTTTGTCAGGTACATCCTTTTCCAGTTCAATGTCTTTCCAGCATTCCCAGCATGTCTCTCCATTTTATACAATAGCTTTATATGGGAAAATTTTTATATATATATATTTAAACACAACAAAAATGCAATGTACCAAGCTTTTTCTTCCTTGCTGTATCTTGGTGGCCTTGTCATTGAACTCAGCCAAGCACACAGGAATGATTTTCCTGCTCTATACCCATATTTATCCATTACAAAATTTATACTCTCTAGGATTTTACCATTCTTCCTTAATTACCATGTCCAGTACTGTGCAAGGAATGCATGTTTGTGACATGGTCTATAGCTTAGTGCTTCTAGTCTGTCTCTTTTCTTGAATATAGGAAGTATGTTTGCCTTTTACCAAATTTCTTGGTGTTCTCCGGCTTAGTACTTTCGGGCATTTTGTAGTAAGCGGATAATGAAGTACATCTTCAGTCATGACGATTCCTATTTTGGCCCTACTACCTTTGTTGCATCTTGGTCCTCCAGTTGTCTCTCCTTACCTCCTTTTAAGTGATTACTGCTATACTGTAGTACCTAATGTTGCTTCTGGTTGTTAGTTTTCTCCTGCCCATCATCTACACACTGGCTTTATTTTAGAGACCTGGAAACTTATATTGAGTTCCCCACACTCCTATTTGTCATTTTCCTTGAGGACTTCCCCCCTTCCTCCCTCCCTCCCCCTTCTCTTAACTTTATAACAGTGGGCAGACATCAGCTTTAGAGGAAAAAGGGAAGTACAGTAATATGGCGATTTTTACTTTGGAAAATATCGTTATTATAATTATTGAATGGTGGGTACTTTTATTTTTGGTGGGGTAAGAAAGTAAAATTCTGAAATGAGATAAATATGAAAACATAAGATAGGAAAAATATATACTGTATTGCTTGTTTTCCAGAGTAAAAATGAGTTCATATAAAGTTGTTTTTTATATTTTGATAAAATAATATATAAGTACATTCCTTACTTTTCAGATTAAAGGAGGCAGCAAGGGAAACTGCTAAGAGAGCAAAGGAGCTGGCTCAAGAAAAGGCTGGGCCTATTTATGCTGCCTGTGAAGGAGTCAAAAGCTGAGGATCAAATAACCTGGCTGAGATAAAGATGGCCAACGCAAGAAAGTCATCAGTCATGTAAGATACTGTCTGTTAAAGACTTGGGTGCTACTTCTAAAGTACAGCAACTTGAATAGTTACAAATCTTCACTTGTTACAGTGCAAATGATATAATTACTGTTATACATTAATTAAATATTAATTAATTATTTACTTATATGTTGATTATTAATTGAATGTACTGTATAAAGAACTGGACCATATGCATTTATTAAATCTAGTGTCCGGATGATTTGTGTGCATATGTGATTTTTCTAAAAATACTTAATTGCAACTTTTATTAAATCTGGAAAGTGCCCTTAGGTAAATGAACATATTGTAAATATTGGAAATATGTATGTAAAAGGTTTAATGAGATAATGAAAACATTTGGATGAGCTCATTCAGTAAAATTACATTGTGAATTTTGATGGTTTACTACTACAATAAAAGTTCCGTCCGGAAATATAATATAATCAAGCTTTCCAACTCTTGATTCTATATTTATCACAAGGTAACTATTCCATTTCATTCCATGTTTTTGAAATGTGTTTGGCAAGTATGAGAACAGATACAAGAATAGAATAAAATCTTTTCATGAGAATGAGTGTTCGTAAGGTATTAATGCTTTTACAACCACGGGAGTCACACGAGGTGTGCAGATCGTTTTGAGGGATTGTGCTCTTTCAGTATTATCATTATTGTTTTCTTGTTTGAGAATACAAAAATTTAAGAAATATACTAGTTATATTATGCACTTTGAATGCATTCTTTATCACTTTCTCTGAAAGATTTATGCCCAAACAAAATACTGCACATTCAGCAAATTAAGCACGATATTGCAACTTTAATATAAAGCTTGCTATTATAATATGAACGATTAAGGATATGAAATATACAGTACATGCATCTTTTGTATTACTGTTGTTCGTGAGAAATATCAATTCTCTCGTACATAAAATCTGTTGAGTATCATTGAATTTAATGATTGTATTGTGTATACTACATGCTAGATACCATGTTCAATTAAATTTATTGTATCAACTGAATATTATCTATACTTACATTTGAAAGTATAATAAGGATAATGTGTTTGTCATGTGGTCATTGTTACATGAAAAGTTAATTCAGGATTTGAAAAATTGCTGCCATGTTTACATATTAAATAATGTAGTTTCTTTTTAAAGTAGATATCAGATTTCTTGAAAGCTTAGATGTTTTTGTGTATATGTGGAAACATTTTATGGAATGATTTTGCCATGGATTTACATTTTGGTTACAAGTTAACCCTTAGACTGCTCAGTTATTTAAAAGTACTGTACTACGTCATGCTGTGGCCAATGAAAAATTGCTAACAAATCAAATGGTAAAAAATTGCAAATAGCAACTGGAGCAGTGTAATGGTTAATTGATACTAGTAATGTCGGTTGTGTTGATTAATATTCATCCAGCCAGTAACACTCAACTAACTTTTCAAAGAAATTATTTTTTAATTTGTAGATAGCATTCAGCATGGAATAATTAACAAACATCCTCAATAAAGAATTTTGTTTCCATATGTTTTTATTAATGTTTTCTATAAACATTCAATGGTTTTTGAGACAACTCCCAACAGATTTTGTCAAATTGTTCTTAGACTAGCACTTGGATTTTTCATAAAAAGCATACTTGCAAGCATTGGTTAATTTGTTTCAAGGTTTTGAACTTTTTGTGTGGCATGATAGTGCAAGGCTAATGCAACAATCTCAGCAAGACCAAATGTTGATTGTGGGACCATTTGACTGGCATGGACAAACATTGAGGTAACCCCATCTCATTTACAAGGATACCTTCCACTAACAATTACAAATGTAAAGCATATCCTTTATTTATGTTGAGGTAAGGTAAGGAAATTATCAGGAGAAAGCATTAAGTCATAATGACTATGTAGCACTTGGAAAGGATATGAGGATAAGGATTTAGGATAGGACAAAACAGGAATAGTGCCCAACCACTTGGATGGTCGGGGATTGAACGCCAACCTGCAAAAAACGAGACCGTCACTCACTCTACCATCCAGTCCAAGTGGTTAGACTTATGTTGAGTAGCTGTTCACAAAGAAATTACAATTATAAATTTTTTTAAATATTTTCTATTGTATGAAAACTATGCCTTTCAAGTACTGTTTACATATGGTAAGCATTTCTTCAAAATGATACTTTATATGTGGACAGGAACATTTTGCATTTAGCTTGGGGTACAAAATTCGGGAGATTGAGACACCAGATTAACCATATCTCAGGAAAGTTAGCAAAGCTACTTTGTGAAATCAGTGTTTCAGCTGTTATAATACATTTTTTTTAAAACAGATGAATGGACCAAAGCTCAAATGGTTAAGCTGCTTACTAATAATGCAGGAACTGTAATGTAATTTCTGAGTCAACCCATTCATGGGCTGTTGACAGCATCTCACAGAGTGGAATAGGAAAGTAAATAGATTTAGGACTCTTGTAAGGTCCAATAAGCCTACAGCAGTGTTTATGTTCTTATATTACCCCAGTTTCACTGCATATTTGTGAACAAATTGGACTTTTGTGGAAAGTTAGTGGGGAATATAGTTATGGTAAATTTTGGACCACTAGATTTCCAGGAAAGTGTTATAACGATTCCATTTATCAGTCTTACTTGATTTTAGTTAACCGATATTTACACTCGACTACATTGCACTGACATTTTGTCATTGAAAGAACCCAATAAGCTATTTAATAGGTGAGCGACTATGTATGTGAACAAATATTCGTATACGTGAATAGGTAATGTCATGCAAATATTCATATGACAGAATTGCTTCACATGGTGTGAGTGCCGCTACAGACCTAATGATTCCTGGATCAGATGCCGAGAACTGTATAAGTAATGTGGCACAAGTTTAATAATGTCTACAAGTCTGTAGACATTATTAAACTGATGAGAAGAGTACAGTTTAAGTACACTGCACAAAGTTATTGGAGGACCTAGACAGGCTGCAGGAATGGGTGGACAATTGATACTGAAGTTCAATTCTTGCATGTGTAAAGTAATGAGGTTTGGAAGAGGAGACTAGAAGGCCAGTAGGCCTGTATAATTTATGAGGCAGTTGCAGCCATCAAAAAGCTAAAAATACTTTGGAGTGGAGGAAGTATCAGCAGATTTAATACCAGAGGCACACACAACATTGCTGCTTTTTTAAGCCTAGCAAAAAGAAGTAAGGAGTTTTATAAGCAAATGTAACCTATTCCTGTGGCCTTCCTCCTAACGCCAAAACACAAAATGGGAAACATCTATAGCTCGGTTACATGTTGATCACAGAAGATTAATCTATAGACATTTAATGGAACAGATCTGTGCCCCATTGTACCAGTTACTTTTACCATCTTATATATTCCTCTCTTGTATTAACATTTTGAACGATTGCTAGAAACCTGAATATTCTACATCAATACAGTAGACTGGTATATAGCTATACAGGCTTAGTTCTTTCTTTTGATAACTTAATATATAATGGTTAAAAACATGATGATGTGTGTTTTGCTTCCAATTCCCAAGCATTTTAATTACTGTATTAATAGAATTCAAAGTGGGGCACCATTCCTTCCCCTTATCCCCAAATCTTCATCCTGACCCCTTCCAAGTGCTATAAAGTCATAATGGCTTGGCACTTTCCCCCTGATAATTGAAAAATTAAATATTTCTCCCTTCTGCCTCTGCCATCCTCCCACACTCAGTCACGGCTGATGTTCACCTGTCCCCACCCTCTCATAACATTTGTCTGACATCACCACCAATTACACTGAAGCTACAACCCCCTTCCCCCCCCTTTCCATTCTATGCCCTCATCATCCAGCCAGAAGAGGATAAGGCCTTTGTCTCTACCCGTTCGTTGCATATGCCCATTCAGTAACTTGGAGATATACAATCCCACATACCCAAGTCCTCTTTTTTTTTTCCTTTCCTGAATATGTGTGTGACTGCTCTTCATTCATTTGCCTCTTTCAAGCCAATCTTCTCAGTTACCTATACTGTGGACCTTTTGTTTCACATTCCAGTTTTCCTTGAGGCAACAATATGAGGTGATTTTGTTTCTTGTTTCTTTGGTGTCTGTTCTCTGTGTCAATTTAAACTGTAAAGTTTTTAATTTTCTGTCTACCTTGATTGCTGGTTGATGCCTAATACAATGAGCTCTTCTGATTATTTTCTGAAGTCTTTCCTGCTAGCATGTTAAAACATTAATATCTAAGGACCAAGCATGTTAGGTATCTTTATCTCACTCCCAACAAAAGCTTTTACATGAAAACCTGATATGTCACAACTTATGGTATATATTTGTTAAGGAAAGGACAATGGTTTATGGCCTGTTTGATGCCTTGCACCGAGGTGAGTTATCACCAGGTAATAAACAGATTTTCAGTGGCCAGTATGTATCTAACAGAATCACAGAGCATGAACATGTGCAACATCGAGCAATAAAATGTCTCATTACCCCTACCTTCATCTTTAAACCTAGTATAGAGTTATAAACCCATGGAACTGCCTACCTGCCCAAGCTGAAAATGCCAATTCATTACTTGAGTTCAAAATCCAAATAGAGAAAATCCCCAGAAACAATGGAGGACCTTTGACAAACCACCGGCTTCCTGTCAAGGCCACTAGGAAGATAGTGGTCCTTGAATAAATTCAGGTAAATAATCTGACCCCTCTCCAACACAAGGGTGGGTGGAAACTAGGTATATATATAATATATATAGGTATATAACACACACAGTTGACATTCTCTAGTGATGCCTGTCCTATTCACAGTATGCTCCTATATGCCAAAATTCTGGCTCCAAGTACAGTAAATGCAAATGACATACTTTGACCCCTGCTACAGTTATGTTCATAATAAACATGGATATACAGTATGTATACCGAACTCCCGCTCTCCTGGACATACAGTTTTATGTTATACCATCGTTCTTCTCGACTTTATACAATGGTATATGCCAAGAAATCAAATGACTAAAAACCCCACTTTTCAGGGTATAATAAACTGCCAGCCTGAGAAAAAGAATGCATGAAAGAATCTATAATTTACTTGATCGATTTTGGCCTGTAGGATCGAGCCAATGCTCGATCCTACAGGCACAAATAATATAAAAATTCATTGTGTCAGGGGACAGGAAGCCAGAATGTATTCATACACGTTTTGGCTTTTATCAAGGCCTTACTCTTCCCTTAAGGTCAAATTACTAACCCCGACCAGGATGTGACCCCACAACAAGCTGACTAACTCCTGAGTACCTTCTCGCTGTTAGGTGAACAGGTGCATTAGGTGAAATCAATTTCTTTCTTTATTATGCACCCCATACCCATCCCGTGGGCGGTGGTGTAAAGGATTACAGAGGCACATAATCGGTTCAGGAACTGAACCCTCTAGTTCATTTAGCTAAGCAAATAAAAAATTTTGACTAATTATAAAATTATTAATGTTATATATACATGTACACATTCTCATACATACATGTACATATATATATACGTATACATATACACATACACATACATATTTAATCACACACACAAGTACACACATCAGTAATCATTTTTATGATTATTGATGATGATGATGATGATTATTTTATGATGATGTACAATCATCAATAATCTTTTGTGTCACAAGTGATTCAACAAGAGGCTCACAACAGTCACTATACAAGGCACTTTACATCTATGGTGAGTCGAAATGTGCCCAACCATTTCTGTCCCGCCCGGGATTCGAACCCAGAATTCTCGATTGTGCGTCGAGAACGAACCCGATTATACTACCGGGACCTTTAAATGAGACACAGGCACGTTAGAAAGAATGTTTCAGTGTCAGAGTAGTTAATAAATGGAATGCATTAGGAAGTGACGTGGTGGAGGTAGACTTCATATATATAGATTCATGTATAGAAATAATAAGTGCTTTTAATATGCACACGACAGGTTCCAGAGCCTATTTCAGGTAAATTCTGGTAATTTAAAGGCTGCCCGAAATGCTATGCGTGTTAGTGGCTTTGCAAGAATGTAAGAACATCAATGTTATGCACTCTTACAAACCAATGTACCTTTTAGTAAATAAATAAATAGATGAATAGATAGATAGAAAGTGAGCATACGAAACGTGCGCCTGTGTGCGATCACTCAGAATAGTCAGTGTACGGGATCCTTATGTACGAAATAACGTAATGTGGGTCGACGGTGGTACTCTTCGGCAGCTGCCCCCTAACACTTTGACGACCAATCAGAATACAACTTGTCACCCCTTGACCAATGGGAACGCGAGGCTATGTGCTGCTGCAGGCGGTCGCTAGCTGACGGGGTGCACCTGTTCGGGCGGACGTAAACATTGTAGGAAGATGGACACAAAACATAGTCGAGAATAAGTTTAAATAAACCTTTTTATTCTGAGGTAAGAGAACGGTGACTTAAGGTCTTCCTGATTTTAACTATTAGGCTCAGTGGTCATCTGAGGCAGTAGCTGGTTGTTAATTAGCAAAACATTGGGTAAACCACCTTAGCTGGAGTGAGGCATCAGCTGTGCTGGGGACAACTCCCACTACCTCATTGGGGCTCATTTTCGATTGGGTGGAGCACGTTATAACAAATAATTGGAGTTCGTATTGGTCTGATGTATGCCTTAATGGCTTAATTTGTATATTTAATTTATTTGAGCCATTGGCTAATTATGGGATAATTCTGGAAGTTGAAGTTGATGACAGGCTATAAGGAGGTGGTTGTCCAAGTGATTAATGCTGCTTATTCTTCACTAACAGAAATCGGATCTGATACGACCTAACCTAATATTGTGTATGAACCCCCAAAATAAACTAAATGATAATTGTTTCATATTGAGCTTGGTAAATTTATTACTGTACAGGTAATAATAACTATTATTTTTGTCGAGGATGGGCAGTCTGTGTATATATGTACGTTAGACATGTATCGAGGTCCCTCCCCGAGGTTGAACTATCAACGCCTTCCAGGATGCAACCCCGGAACAGTTGATTAACTTCCAGGTACCTATTTCCTGCTGGGTGAACAGAAACATTAGGTGATAGGAAGTGTACCCAACCATTTCTGTCCCACCTGGGATTCAAACCCTGGATTCCCAATTTTAAGTCGAGAATGAACCCAACTGTACTAATGAAGAACAACATGATACAGTGATTGTTTGTTATAAAGAGGTGCATACTTCATGAAGTAACTAGTATGCATAGTCATATTGGTTACAGTCTGGACGTTAATGACTGTTTATAGGCAGCTTGCTGCACATCCAAATCATTCTAAAATATTTATACAGTAGTTTTGCTTTTACTTACAACTAGCTCATGTGCAAAAGCCCATGCCTAATATGAGATGCTATTTTACCTGCACAGTTAAAAATACAGTGTTCGTAATGTGTAAATTGTCATCTTACTTTGGAACACCTTGTTAAAAATAAAAATATTAAGTACAATATCCTTATTGAGAATGCAGAAAACTGGAGTGAAAGATATTATTACAAAGTGTTAGATGTAACTAGCCTTTTTCTAAGTGAAAAGTTAATACTTGTACTGTAGCTGTACTCACAGAAAATCACACTAACACTAACATGATTTATATCAATGAGAAAATCCAGTGGAACTCTGAAGTAACACGAACCCATGACCAGGGCATTGCCAGCTGCATACTCTACCATTGTAAATTGGATTTTCTCATTTCTTACTGTATACCTTGTTACAGAAATCTCTTGCTTAAGCAAGGAGATCCTGCCTATTCCTTTACCGCCTATTCAACAACATATCTTCATACTCAAGTATAAGAAATTAGCAACTATAATACGTGCTCAGAAGCCTGTGTTGGGAGCAGACACAAATATGTGTATAGACATACTGTTATATTACACATTGTGTATAGATGCAAAATATAATGATCTGTTATTTTTTCCAGCCATGGCAGTTTGGGCTTGGACTGTGTTGGGAGCTGCGCTTTTGCTCGGTTCATTTGGCATTAAAGCTTGTCTGGCCCTTGCAGTGTCTACAATTGTATTTTGTGGAGCGTAAGCAACAAATATATATTAGACTTTGTGATGAGTGTAGGAATGTTTATATGTGTTCAAAATATAGTATCTAAAATGCCCTTTATTAAATTTTGACCTAATGTAAAATGATATTTGAGATTTAGATTAAGTTAGAAACATTGGTTAGAATATTTAAACAAAGTTACAGATATAGATGCTTTCTGTAGGAGCCCTCAGTGGCTCCTGGAAGCTATGGTACCGAGATTCCCCCCCCCAACCAAGTTACATCAGCCATATAAGTCCAGTATGGCCTGCTAGGGTCCAGAACCAGAACCTGGCCCCACCTTCACAGAGGCACAGGGAGCAAGAGATTGTTACAAACACCCTCACCAAAGAAAACATTCAGAAAGTAAGCAAAACAATTCAAACTACAGCAAGATTCATTGAAAACAAAGCACTAAAACAACCAATCTAGAAACGTCTCATTCAGAAACTACCTTGAACTCCCCTGATTATGATTGACCAAGAGGTGGCAGCACTGTGGGAGCTCCTGGCTCCCACACCATCTTGCCCGTTGCTAATGTCTGTAGCTACAGACTTTCCTGAGTCGCTGACCATTGTGAGTCCCACTTCATTACTGTATTAGAAAAGTGCAGGCTATCCTTTGGACAATGCCCTGTGAAGATTATTTACTTGGGTGTCATTTCTATCCTTTAGTACAGTATTTGCTTCACATGTGTGTGTTTCAAGCCTCATTTGTTGCATGGACTTGGTTTATTATTTACTTTGAGCTGCATGTGTTAAGGCAGCTCTTCCCTAAGTGCTCATTTAGCATTGCCCCTTCACTGACAGAGTGACTTCTCTGGTGTGTTCAGGAGTTAACCCCTGAGAGGCCAGGCTACTGTAGAGAGCCTTGCTCTTTAAGAGGTGCAGTATCTCTGACTCCTCTATGAGGCCCTTTGGTTAGGGGTATTCAAGGTTTATTTTTGTGGGCTGCACAGGGGGTTCACAAGCTTGTTCATATTGCATGCTGCTTATGCCTCTATAGCCGAGTTAATCTCAATGCTGTGTTCAGTGTCAGTTCTTACGGCAAGCGTCCTCAGTTCCTGCGTGTCCTGCTTGCGTCCTCAGTGCCTGGGTGTCCTGCTAGCGTCCCCAGTGCCAGGGTGTTCTGCTTGGTCTTTGGTGTTATATTTGCACCAACTGAGCCCACACTTGTTTCTTGCAAGTTTGTGGGTTATGTTGGCTTTGTTACCAATGGTCAGTTCCATTGTCTGTTGTTCCATGTGCTGCCTGCTGGATGGCAGTTACCCCTCTACCTTGCAGCTTGTGACAATGGGTTTCACAGGTTTGCTATTTTTGTTTTAGCCTACATCTTTTAAGTTTCCTTGCTTTTGTGATACATAACAAGGCTTCACAGGCAGCTGATACTTTGGGCTTGTTTGTCCATTTGTGTGTTTGGCTTTGTACTAGTGTTGCCTCAGAGTTAGTCCGTTTCATTTTTAGGTTTGGAGTGACTGGTGTTTCTGCTAGTGTGATTTACACTTGCTCCTCCCATTGTCCACCTGGCATCATTGTGCAGAATGCTTGTACACCTTTCCTTTGCTCTGGGTTCCAGGGTGGCTGAGACTTTCAGGACCCAGGCTGCATTTCAAGCCTGGCACTGGGCTGGCCTTGGGGAGTAGAACGACTCCCAGAAACCCATCTAGGTACAATCCTGGTACATTTAATGTGGGTGTAAATTGGCCTTCTCTGGGGGTCCTTCCTTTCACTTAGACATAGGAGACAGTTGAGCCATTGTTTCATGCCAAAATTCTGGGCCATCTTTTTTCTGGGGAGTGTCTTTGGCTTTGATTGTTTTGAAGCCTTCCGCTATATAGCCTTTGCGGCTTGGTGCCTTCTTTGATAATTACTTACTTTGAAGCCTTCCTGTCTGTTCAGGCATGGAGCTCTGCTCTGCTCTGGGGGTCTTCATTACAGACTTCTGGGGCTGGGGAAGGGAGCTTAAGGAGTGTCCCTAGGTGTCCTTCAACCCTTCCTGGTCTTTGTTTCCATCTGCAGAGGGTGTGATGGTTTCTCCAGATCTGCCTGTTTCACTGCTGTTGGGACTATTGGGTTTGGGCCCCTTTGCTCTTCATCAGTTCTTGCATTGCTGGATTCCTCTTTGGGCTTTTTGGGGTTTGGTCTTGTGGTACCCTCGCCCTAGTTTCAAGAGATTCAACCGTTTGTTTACATTGAGAGGTTTATTTGGCACATTCAAGATTTTGATCTTTTTGAACTTAGCAGTGGTCTATTGGCTCGCTGACTTTTTGGATGGTTTCCCTGTGGGGTGGTGGGGTGTCACCCACTCTTTGTGCCTCTGTGAGGGGGGGGGGGCAGGTTCTGGCTCTGGTCTCTGGTAAGCCAAATAGAACTACATGACTGATTTGCTTAGTACTAGTAGTTGGGAGCCATCTCAATGAGATAGCTTCAGCAAGCCATTGGGGCTCATCCAGAAAAATGCATTTCATTACATTCAGTGCTGGTTTTCTGTCATGGTTGTTTGTTGATCAGAATCTTATGTCTATTGTCACCTCTTATCTCTCTCCTTTGGTGGAGCCTTTCTTGGTGGCGTTTGCTATTCATGTCCCCTTGGCATCATTTCACAAGTTGTTGTGTGCTTTCTTTCACCTCTGGCCAGCTCATATTTTTTCTGGGCCATCTTGGTTTCTTGATAGTCAGCTAGCATTTCTTTCCTTTCTAGATTCCCAGTTGCCCCATCAGTCCAAAATCTGTTTCTTATGGCTCTGTTTTTGTTGGTTCTCTCTTCTGGTTATTGGGTTGGGGAACTTTATGCTCTTCTTTGGTGGTGTGGTTGTCGTCTTCTTTGGTTTGCACTGTTTTTAGCCTTGTGGCCCTCAGCCATTCCTGGTATGAGAGTCAACTTAGTTCTGGGATGATTTTTGTTGCCTAGTGTTGAGCTTTCTCCAAAGTAGATATATCCTTCTGAAAATGAGGTCTCCATGCTTGGATACAATAGCCCAAATGGTGTGTGCACCGGAGATTTATACAGTTGAATAACTACTTTCATTCCTTTAAAGTCAAAGGTTCATTTGACTGTTCCTAAGGTTGGTTGGAATTTTTTGTACTGCAGCTCCCACTTGTGCAACTTTCAGTGATTGGTGGATTCTGACCTGATGGTCCTTTTCTTCATCAATGTGCTGCAAGGTAATGTTGTTTATGTGGTAGTTTTTACGTGCATTGTTGTGCCCCAAATGCAAAGTCCTGCATTTTTTATATTAAAAATATTTGACAGTCTTCTGACCATTTATGGAGTTCATGTAACACTCTTTGTAAGGCCTCGATATCATTTTCACTTTCTACTTTACCATAAATCTTAGCATCATCTACAAATTTGACGATGTGGTTTGTAATATTCTCATTTATGTTATTAATGTATACTGTATACAAAAAGGGGTTACCCTAGTATGGAACATTGCAGTACCCCACTCACCACATTTTTCCAGTCAGATTCATTTCCATATGGGATGACCCTTTGCTCTCTATTTTAATCATTGCTTTATCCATTTATTATTCTTCCATTTATTCTGTGTACTTATAATTTTTGTCAGCCTTTCATGTGGTACCTTACCAAAAGCTATAGTGAAGTCCATATTTACTATATCTACTAGAAAGAAGCTATTCATACATGTCCCATCTCCCAGAAACCCACTCCTTACTTAGATATTTACCCAGTCATTTATAATGTTATCCATGACCTTTGTAGAGATAGATGTGTGGCTACTGAAGTAACAAATTACACATCAACAAATGTGACTTACCTCCATGCCTTTACTCCTATAATCATAATAGGAAGTACTAGTACTGTAGAAAGCGTTCTTGGCTTTTCAAATAGTCTCGGACACACAAGGTTAACTCACGGGCTCTGAATATAATGCGATCTTGCACCTTATTCTTCTAATTGCATTTTTCTGCAATTTCCTGATTTTCAGTATTATTGGACAGAATTTGAAGCTGTCAGAGCCATGTAAAAAGTACTTTTAGTACTTATTAGAGTTATGTACAGTACATTATTGATATCTAAAGTGTCAAAATACCAAAGGATGTTAAGTAACTGTTGTATATAATGATTTATTAAAAAATTTACTACTTCAGTTTTGTTTTTAATGCATATAATTTATACATTCCAAAATAGTAACATAATAAGCTTTGTCCAGTCTTTCATATAATTTAATATTGTGCCATGGTTTATATGATAAATTGTTTTGATAATTTTATAAATCATTCACAGAGATTTTTGTTTTACATTGTTCGATTAAGGCAATTATATGTCCTATGTAGATGGGTAGTTGCAGTGCGATGGTGTAGCCTAGTGGAGAGTGAGGAGATGTGGCTTAACATACACAGATCACACCTCCCGCTGCCTTCTGATCAACACGAGAAGGCAAGTATTTCTGGATTTGGTAACTAGTATTTTATGGTGTTCATTTATGGAAAAACCAAAGCTCTGTGTAGCTCAGGACACTTACATTTAGCATTTCATCCTGTTCACCAAGTTTCTGGAGAAGCTGATGAACATGATTCACTGACTGAAAGAGTTTTGAGTTGCACAGAGCATTATTTCCATTTTGTCTAAAACATCTCTGTGATATTCAAGTATGTATCTATATTGTTCAACAGACTTAAAGTACTGTAATATGTTTCTGTAATTGTAACTAAGTTAGATGGATATGTCAAAATTAAGGAACAGGAAATAGTGAGAGTAAGATATATTTTATAGAGGAGCCTCGGTTAACGAATTTAATCTGTTCCGGCACTGAGCTCGTCATGTTAAACGCTCGTCTTGTGAAACGAATTTCCCCATTTAAAATAATGAAAATAAAATTAATCCGTTCCACCTCCGAAAAACATCAAATGATATTCAAAAAAATTTCCGTAGAAAATGAAGCAGCCTACCTGACATACACTGAACAAACCTTTTTGAAATTTTTCTTTTTTAATTTTTCTTCAATTCTTGTTTTATTTTTTTTATTTATAGAAAATGGAGCATCCTATCTTAAATACTGTACACTGAATGAAACTTTTTGACATTTTTTCTTTTTCAAATTTTTTTAATTTTTTGTTTAATTTTTTCTAAAAAAAAAAAAAAATCAATGCTTTGCAACATTATAGCAGTCACCCCTTTACATCCCAGCATCATTAGCATCTTTTAAATTTTTTTAATTGATTTGCATCATCAGAGACGTCTGAGAATTTGTAAGAATCAGCGGGAACTCTAGGAAGCACCACGTGGTTTTCTCCTTAACCGAGCGAAGCTCGTCAATCGAGACAAATTTTCTGTGAGGGGGCTTGCTCGTTACCTGAAATGCTCATAGATGGAGCCTCTCATCACCTGAGGTTCCTCTGTAATTTGTTTTAGTTTATAGTAAGTTCATTTAAAGCAAAAGTTACTGACTTATGGCTAAACTCCAAGTGCCCTGAAAGATTAGACTTGCAAGAATTAAACTGCAAAGAGTGAGCTAAAGTGAGGATTACAATGTAAGGATTACAACTAAAGTCTGACAGAGAGAGAGAAAAGTGGAGCCGTCAGTATAAGAAAAACCACCCATCCTCGAAAAATAACAGAACCTCCAGCCACTATGGGTGGAATATATAAAATATGAGTGTTGTGCCAAAAGTGACAGGTAACTAAAATACTATAAGAGGAATGTAAAGTACAGAATATATGGGGAAGGTATCACGAGGGTGTAGTGAATATATATGTCAAGTTAAAAGGGCATGTTTAGCATGGTAGGTAAAAGACTGTTGTCTTAAATCATCATACCTATAATAGCTAGCCTCCCCCCTTAGTACATGAGTTTTGGGGAGATATGAAGAACAGTACAGGTATTCAAAATACAGTATTGTAAATGAATTGAAAGTAGGTAATACTCTGAATTTTACAGCTAAGCAAGAGATTTGGATGGTTGTATAACAGCTGATTTTTGTTCTTTTTCCTTTTCTTTTTATTTTGTCATGCATAGGTGGTGAGTAGTATACAACTTAGTAGTAGCACTGAGCGGCAAGATCGTCGAGTCACAGGATCCAGCCTTATAGATGAGCAGCTTCAAGGGGTGGTAACACTTGTAGTACGTGACTTCATACTTACTTGGTACAACCACCTCTCCTACCATCAAGCGTTTATTACTCAGCTGCATCGAACTGTACAGCACTCTATGATTGTCCTTGCAAATAGGTAAGATTTTGCAATATTTATTGTATCCTTTGATTTTAAACATATATAAAATAATGCTGTAGATTAGTTAAACTCTTTGCCTTTTGGGGAAAATGTAGCTTCAAAAGACGTCATAAAATATATTACTGTAATAATGCAATTTATTCATACTTTCCTAATCTTAAATAAGTTCACTCTAGGTTTATATTTATTATCTGTTTGACTTATTTTCTTTAGTTTCTGAATTCAACTAATAAGCACATACTTTTCCCTTCAGATGTAAAAATATGGATTGGGTTGGCTATCTTACTACGCGACTTGTTGATGACATCGCTTGTCATTTACGGTTGTTTCGAGAAGCGAGATCAGCTGCACGTGGAAAGGCCACTAGTGAAGAGTTGATTGATCACTTCTTTGAAAGAGAAGCAGAAAAAGAAAAAGATATATGTCATGATGAAATATGCTTAAAGCCAGATGCAGAAAAAGGTGAGCTTTATGTGATTAGACTTTGTAAAGCTTTAACTTTTCTCTCTGTGGTGAGCCTCTTCGGCTCCCTGGAGCTATCGGACTGATATTACCTATTCAGTGTTAGTCTGGGGCTTCAGTCGAAGGAGTTCTGCCTACCAGGAACCATGAACCAGAACCTGGCCCTGCAGAAAGCAATGGCCCAAGGAAAACCTTACTGTGTTTGGGAGTCTTCCATCTGCCATTAACCAGGGTTAGGCACCCAGAAAGATAGGCATCCCAAAACAAACTCCACCTGGTAGAAAATTGCAACCCTAGACCAAACAGTTACCAGAACTCACCCCAAACGAAACAAGGAAACAAGCAAGCGTAATCAGCGACCTGTGCTACTTGTCCACACAGCTCTTCCCCCTCTCCCCACCCTGCTCCTCCGACACTACTGCCGGCTCCCAAATATCTGAGGGATTCAGAGTTGGGGCAGGGTTTAGTTGGTGATGAGACTCGGGCGGCTCCGGGGGCTGCCCCATTCAAGACGGAGGCAGGCATTCAAGACTTGTCCTCCTGCCGTGGCTTCTGGGCATTCTCATACTTTGTTTCACCTTCGGCCTGCTCATGCGCCGCCTAAGCAGTCCTAGTCTTTGGACCGGGTGCTCTCTTTTTTTCTCTTCTCCTCGGTTTGTGGTAGCCCCCTTGGTTCTAGACTGCTTTCAGAAGGCTTTGTTTCTGTTGGCATTGGCTTCTGGTGGTCAGGTCAGTGAGCTTCCTGCTCTCCTCCAGTGCAGGGGTTTCTGCGCATTCATTCCTGGTGGACGTTTTGTTCGGTTGCAGCTGTCTCCTTCTTTTCTGTTGATGAATGAGAATCAGGCTTCTGGAGGGGTCCTTGGGTGATTGATGCTTGGTTGGTTCGGCCAGGGGGTTCAACATGTGTTGTGCCCAGTTGCAGCTCTTTGCCATTACCTCTGCACCACTCTGTGCCCGGGGACGCACTTTGGGTTGATCCGATCTCCCTCGTTCCCTGTTCCAGGGCTCGGGTCTCCCAGGTTGTCCGCAGGGTTTTTAAGTCTAGCCAGCCTGCGGTCTACCCTCGTGGCCATGCTGTTCGTAAGTACTGTATGCTGCTCTTGCCGCTGTGTTTGGGACCATGTTCTGGGCTGACATTCGGGCACGGGGGAGGTTTTGGGGGGGTCAAACAGGGTCCTGGCTGCCCATTATTTTATGATTGTTCTGGGTCAGAGTTGTTGTTGTGTGGCCTTGGGCCATCGGTTGTCGCCAGTTGTCCCGTATTCGAGTTGAGGCACGCGGTGCTGCCATCATCCAGGTAGGTTCCTCCTTTACTTATCGCTGGGTATGTAGCTCCGAAAGGGCTCCCCATAGAAAACCAGCATTGAATGTAATGAAATGCCATTTTCTGGGTGAGCCCTGGAGGCTCCCTGTGGCATTCTCCATTCCTCTGGTCAGCTGTTTCATTTTTGATGTTCAGTCTCCGAACTGGAAAGTGGGCAGCCGGCGCGGGGGAAGGGGGAAGCTGCGCGGACAAGATGGCACGGCAGGCTGATGACGTTTGCTTGTTTTCTTGTTTTTTGGGGGAGTTCTGGCTCCCTGTTTGGTCTTAGGTTGCAATTTTCTACCTTGTGGAGTTTGTTTTGGGACGCTCATCTTTCTCTGTGCCCAACCCGGGTCGATGGCAGATATGGAATACTGTACTCCCAAACACAAGGGGGTTTCCTTAGGCCATTGCTTCCTGTGTCTCCCTGAGGGGGGCCAGGTTCTGCCTAGTGATCTCCACTAGGCTGAACTCCATATGACTGAAGCCCCAGAATAATATAACTAATATCAGTCCAATAGCTCCAGGGAGCCTCCAAGACTAACCCAGAAAATGATGTTTCATTACATTCAATGCTGTTTTTTATATATATTTTTAATTAATGTTTTTAATGCAAGAGAGTGGGATGTCGATTCTGGACAGTCGAGTGTGAACCTCAATATATTATTACATTTAGAAGGCTTTGTCTGGGATAATCGGAGGTGACAGCCCCACTTTACCTTAAAATAGTAAATAATAAAAATTCATCCTCAACAGATTATTTAAGTGACATAGTGGAGACCATCTTGTACTATATTCTACCCCCTGAGGACTTCTCCAATGCTCCTCTGTGTGCTGCAGTGGTGGAGATTTTAGTATCGTCTGTCATCATGCCTGTTGTTTCTCTCATCTCTGATCCAGACTATATAAATACCCTTATCATATGGGCTGTAAGTACACATTTGCCTCAACAATTCATTTTTACAATTGAAAATGACAGAACTTATATTCCCCCCTTCTTTATAAGTTGCTGTACCCATTACAGCAACTTACAATCATTGCATCCTATTCTTATTACACCACTTTTGTGTGTATCTTGAGATGACTCCCTGGGAATACTTATCTTGATTGGTTATGATCAAAACATATACAATATATATAGTCATTATTTGTCTTGCAATAAGTTTTATTCTTTTTCTCAGATATGACAAATTGTGAAATTTATTTCTATTCATTTTCAATATACTGTACTGTAATTACATGTGAAAATTAATTTGAATGCTTCGAACACATTTAATATTGGTATTAATTTCCTATCTTTTCAGTGCACAGACATTCCAATAACAAGTGAATTGTTTGTTAACGTGATAAAAACCACTAGTAACTTAGACGAATTAGATGCTGTAAGAAGCCTTGTTGTAAAAGAAATGACAAATTTAGTAAGTAAATGGTGTATTTGTGTATACTTCTCTTTGTTTACATGTGTATAGTTGGCTAGACATACAAAACATCATGAATGAACTTTGTATGCTTTCATTTTCAAATAAGGTTTCAATTTAGCAATAAATTATTATTTACTGATGTTTCTGGAAGTGCTCTCTTAGTATGTTCCAGAGCTAAGCGCTTGTCTAGCTCACTTGATAATAGTCCAGGACAGATAAAAACTTCACAGTTTCTTCATTTTCTGATGTGTGGTTTAGTCATCAAGTCCCAAGGAAATAAACCAGTCCTCTGAGACCCAACCTTGCCTGCTGGTAGCTAGGATCAGATTATAGACCTCACTAAAATGCCCCATTGCCCCTGGCCCTCTTTGCCTGCTTCCTTTTTCCATGGTTAAGACCTGGCCACATTTTGCTGTTGAATAAAAAAAAATAGAAATGCGGCTTTCTTTGCTGAGGTGTCGTTATGAGTTAAGTCAGTACTCCCTGTCACCGCCCTGTTTCCTTTCCTTTTGTGGGGTGAAGGGGTGTTTTCTGGGCAGCTTGTGATTGAGGCGGCACACTGGCTGGTGCAGCAGGTGCATGGGCTGCTGCCTGGTAGTAGCCGGGAATATCAAAATTAGGCTCTTAACTCTGTGGCACTGATTGTTTCCTCGTTACCCTCGGTTACCTAATTTTGTTTAAGCAGTTGCTACTTTTATTGTACTTATGCTTTGTTTTTCCCCCTCAGTTTTGGGTTCATTTCTGATCTCCATGGTTTCCTCTCCTTATAAAGGGTGCCAGATTTTAGTTCTGGCTTCTGATAAGAAGGGCTGTGAAGCACTGGATACTTCTTCCTATGGCTTGACAAGACCAGCACTTAGTTCAGGAAGCTACTCGGGGCCTTACCAGAAAAGTGTGTTTCATTATAGTCAGTATTTTTTTCTCCTGCAGAGGTCACGGGATTCTGGAGGTCGTGATGAAGGGACTGAAGTCAAGCAGCAATTAGGAAGTCTTGAATTTATAAGACGTGTTATTGACAATCGTATCAACAGAATAGACAAAGGATCAGAAACTGATTCAATGGGTAAATTGTTTAATTACTTTTAAATATGTACTGTATATATATAGTGAAACATCATTTTATTATAAACAATGTTTATCTAGTATAGTAGTTTTAATTGTATCTCAACCACTTGGGCTGGATGATAGAGCGACAGTCTCGCTTCATGCAGGCTGGCGTTCAATTCCCGTCCGTCGAAGTGATTGGGCACCATATCCTTCCCCCCGTCCCATCCCAAATCCTTATCCCGACACCTTCCAAGTGCTATATAGTCGTAATGGCTTGGCACTTTCCCCTGATAATTCCCTCCCTTCTCTCCAAGAGGTCAAATCTTTCTTTTCTTTTGTCTGCTTGATTGTAATGAATATATTTCACGTTGCCCAAGAATCTGACAATTGTAGTCGAATATTGGAGTAGGTTTCAAGGGAATGTCCGTATAATCATAATCGATAATTGTATGCTTTATATATCAAGTTGTTTGTAAGTAGCCCATGATAGAAAACAAAATGCATTCTGATTGTGACTCGTGTGACATAACTTAATTGTATTTGGGGAAAATAAGGAAAGTGTTTCTAGATACATCCCAAAGTCACCTGTTCAACACTTCCCTAAATAATTAGTAAAATATTAATAAATATATCTCAATAAAATACAATAAACATATAAATATATTATATTTTATTGAGATCCCAACAAATTTCCACCCTACATATTACTAAATATTCTCAAATGTCCCAGCCACAGACATACTCTATAAAGTGTATTTGTACATTTGCCATGTGCTCCTACACAAAATTTTTATAAAAAAAAATTCTCTTTTTTTGTTTCTGTAACATTTTGATTTATTTCTGTTTCCCTATCATCCAGTCACTTGTGATTCTGCTGTTTTATCCCTACCAATCACATAAACATAATTTAGTTCCCTCATTCCTCAACCCACCCAATTGTATGTGACTAAGAACTTGTTAGATCCTATTATGACCTGCTTGATACCTGCTTGATGGGATTCTGGGAGTTCTTTTACTCCCCAAGCCCGGCCTAAGGCCAGGCTTGACTTGTGAGAGCTTGGTCCACCAGGCTGTTGCTTGGAGCGGCCCGCAGGCCCCACATACCCACCACAGCCTGGTTGGTCTGGCACTTCTGACCGTTTCTGACCGTTGACCTTGCAGGGACCGTTTGAAAAGGTTCATGTGTATCTGGTGCCAATGTATTGTCTAGCCTGACTGTTGCTTGATCCTCTCCAAGGACACAGGCTCTTATCTAAGAGTGCAACTGAATGACATAGATCAGAAAACATAGTAAATGTATAACTTATATTGAAGATAAGTTGGGGGACCTTCTATGATTTCATAGAAGATTCTATGATTTCATAATGATCCAGATCATTACCACATTATCTGAATAGAATCTCAATACACTCATTTCAGTCTTATGATTTGCTGACTCTTTCACTTTACAGCTTTTTGTTATAGATATTTTTTCTTTCTATCCTCATGAAAACCACACATGCTTTTCAAGTTGTTTGTTTTTTCTTTATTTATTATGCCTCACTTTCAAAGATATTGGTAGACAGTATCAATGCATCATGTACAGTGGCATATCTAGAGTATGGCAAGTATGACCTGTGGCCTGAATGGCACTTGAAGGGGGCACCACTAAGTACTTTCTATTTACGTTAGATAAGCTATCCTCGGATAGTGAAAAAATAAAAAAAAAAATTTTCTTAAGATGTGCAATCTGTCTTTGATTATATTATTATTATATGTAGTTAAAGGATTTATTTCCTTTAACTACATATAGCAAATATATTTTGATTGTGTTACAGCACTGCCGCTAAGAGTAATGATCTAAAGAAGAAGTGCAAAGAGTTGGGCAAATTGTACAGTTCTGATGTTGATGGACAGCAGCTATATGAAGAAATTTTACATTGCAGAACGTTACTATCAAATCGGGCAAATGTGAAAATATCAAAACCTGAAGAACCTCTCAAATCTATTGTTCATTATTGAGATGAGAACATCTTCCTTAATCTTCACATTGCTGTTCATATAATAGTAGTTCCATAACTATCGTGGTTTCCATTGCCAGCCATGAGAGATCATTCAGCAAGATTACAGCTAATACAAGATTACAAGTATTAGAGAGCCTCCATGGGTCAAGGCAAACTCTGTAATCTCTTTCTCTTTCTAAGTGTAGAAAGAGAAGAAACTGAAAGAACTTACTTTAACCACATCACAGACGAATTTACATCAGTGAAAGCAAGGAAGGTGCAGTTGTAATTTTCATGTAGTGTCATAATTTGTCAATTAAAAAATTAACAAAGTTGACTAGTATTTTTTAGCTGATTTTATGGTACAGTTATCTGAGAGATGGGAGTCAGATGTTTGGGCAGGGGCTCAATTTCAGTGCTTGCCGTAGGCGCAGTTTCTCCCTAGATGTGCCACTGATCACGTACTGTGCGCATTTAATGCAAACAAATCTTAGAAAAAATTCCTGCATTCACTCATCATTCTATTATTTATTCATTGTTGATTGTTAATCTATATGCTCTTATCATCCTTTTAGGATTAGAGCTATTTAAAAATAAAATCGTTGATCAACCTTCGTACTGTACCTTTATTACAAAATTTTTATGTATGATGTTTGTACGAATTAGGTTGCATGTGAAGTGAATGTGCCACATTTTCTCAGAATTTTTTTGTTTAAGCCATTCCATGGATAATTGTAACTGTCTACACTTAAAATTCCTCATTTTAATTTTTACCTACAGGTTTGCCTGTGAATTTGGACTACCAACATTTAGCTCGTGGGAAGTTGTTTCAGCTGCCACTTGAGGCAATATTAAAGAATAGTCTCACTTTGGATCATTTTCTCAACTACATGGCCTCAATTAATGCACAGCATTATATCAACTTGTACTTAAATATTGAGTGTAAGTTTCCGTTGTTTACTTGTGTTTGAGGCAGATTTCAACACCAATTTCCTGTAGCTGTTTTGAAGGTTACCTGGTAATGCAAGTCTCAGAGTTTTTTAGTGCTTCAATAATTCACATGAATTTAAAAGGGGTTATTGTTTATTTTTATCAGTCTTTGATCCTTTTATATTTAGTAGACAAAAATTATCATCTTTAATGATAGGTACCAATTTTGAGATGTTACAAAATGACTTTAGATTTGGAACACATTTTCATTGAGCTGTACACTATTGAATCTTTGTAGTATTCTAATGTTAGTCTTGTAAACTTGTGTATAATAGATGGGGTATCCATTAGGATTTCTCTCCTAACTCCTTCCCTCATCTCCCCTACCTTTCTCTCTCGCTTCCCTGTTCCCTAATCCTGCCCTATCCATATCTAGGCAAACAAGACAAAGTTAAAGTACAGAGGTATGTCACTAGACTAGTCTTGGAGTTGAGAGGTATGAGTTTTGAGACAAGGCTACTGGATTTAAGCCTCATGTTACTGGAAAATAGAAGTTTGGGGAGATACGATTACCACTTAAAAATTTCTCAAAGGAATTGATAGGCTAGATAAAGACACTATTTAGCATCAGTGGTACATAAACAAAGGGGGACAGATTGAAACTTCACATCCAAATGAACCACAGAGACATTAGGAAGAATTGTTTCAATGTTAGAGTAGTTAATAAATGAAATGCAATAGGAAGTGATGTGGTGGAGGCAAACTCCATATAGTTTCAAAAATAGGTATAATAGAGCCCAATAGGCTCTGGAACTTGTACACAAGTAGATTGACAATTGAGAGACAGGACTAAAGCTCAACCCCTGCAAGCACAACTATGTGAGTACATACATACACAGTTCTGAAAATTGTGTATACTAAGATGAGGTGAGGTAAAAAATACTGAAGTTAAATGATATAATACAGCTCAAGATGCCAGATATTGTTGCACTAACAGAGATGAGACTTGAAGATAAAGTTTAAAACAAGGTGTTATTCTCAAAGGGTAACACTATTGGCAAATATGACAGAAAAAGTAGAGGCATTGCTGTCTGGTGAAGAAATGACTGAAGGTAAAAGAATTAATACTTGACAACCTATGAGAAGTTGACATAATGGCACTACTAGAGAAATGTAACCAGATAAACTAATTAATTATTATTGCCTAAAGTCCACCAACAAGCAACACATGAACACAGGAAGAATTAGATGATGAGTGAGAGGGCTTTATAGTCATCATGAGAGAGATTATAGTAAGTGGAGATGAAGGGAAAAAACTGCTGAAGGAGCTACTGTAGTACATATTTGTAGATGTACATGTACAGTACATATTTGTTGTAGGTAGAAACAAAACATTTAGCCCAGATTGAGTCTGACATTGGGTTTCGAGGGAAAGCACACCTGAGCAGAGTATTCCACTTCAACTGACTTTTCAGGCATCTTTTTGTACAGGAATCTTAGCAGATATATGGAAAAAAGACAAGTATAGCTCCAATCTACAAAAACGGTTACATAGAAGACCCTTCAAATTATGGACCTGTCTTGTTGACAAGCGTGGTAGTCAAAACAGAAATAATTACTGCTAAACCAAATAGGTAGAATACCTGGAAAGAAATTATATAAAAATAAAAAGACATGGCTTTTAAACAGGAAGATCCTGTGTAACAAATCTACTTGTTTTTATGATAGAGCCACAGAGATCTTACAGGAAAGATATGGTTAGGTTGACTGCATTTATCTGGACCTAAAAAAAAGGTTTTTGACAAAGCCCCACACAATAGGTTGTTTTAGAAGCTGGAACATGTTGGAGGCATGACAGGGAGAACTTCTGACAGGAAAATAAGTACAGATATCAGAGGCAATGTATCAGATTGGAGAAATGTTACTACTCTAGTACTGCAAGGTTCAGTTTTAGTTCAATGACTAAATAAACGATCTACCAGATGGAATACAATATTATAAGAAAATGTTAGCTGATGCTAAGCTACTAGTAAAGCTAATAGACTTTGATGATTGTCATATCTTCAAGATAACATGGAGAAAATAAGCATATGGAGTAACATTATCAGATGGAATTTAATTAATGTGATTAAATGCCACATTATGGAATGTGAAATGGGAGAAAAAACTTCACACAGTCTACAAATTATGTGGAAAGGCATTAAAGAGCTCAGATTAAGATAGCGATCTAGGGGTGGTTCTGGATAGTAAACTGTCACCAGAGAACCTCATAAAGGACATTCTGTCAGGAGCCTGTGCTACACTTTCCAACTTAATAATATAATAAGTATATGGAGCAACATTTGGCAGAGAGCATTGCTCTCATCCTGTAACTACACTTGGGTAATTACACATATACAAACAGACCGACAGAAACAGTGTTGAAATCCTTAAACAGACCTCTCTGTAATGGATGTGTCTAATCAATGGACATTGTAGCCTTCTTAAAAATGTTCTGTTAATCTCCTTAATAACTGTAACAAATCATATACATTACACTATATTCCATTAAGAGGAGGGTTATCACACTAATACAAATGTTCTGGAGTACCAGAAGTTATTCTAATAAAATGACCAAATTATTATCTTCTGAGCTGTTCTCAGATTGTCCCAAAAGCTAGATAACAGGATTGGATCATGATAGTCAGGGCAAGGTGACAGTCTGCACTGACACAATATGATCTTTTAAAACATCATTGTCAAACCTTGCTGGAGCTATAAAGGTACTGGAGAAATGTTCATATCAGCTTAGTGACAACTGAATGTTCATGTAAACCCTTTCTAAGCCCTACTGGGGATCACACAAAGTAGTAGTCTTATAAACCTACCGTTGCCATCTTGGCCTCTGCCAGTTAGCAGCACCTATACCTACCTCAGGCTCTCTGCCTCAAACCCCATCACATTTATTCTCAAGTTCTCCAATGATGGTTGGGCAGGCATGAGACTAGGTTTCACCATGAAGTGAGCTTATGCTGTGTCATTCATAAGACAAAACAGTATGTATATTTGTAGTGCCTCTGGTGAGCGTATGATGTGTGTCATGACTTGACTGGCTGGTGATCCACAGTCACGTTTACTGTTATAGTTTGGTTTGACCTTTAGCAGTGGATTCCTCCTCTTAAAGTTCACACTGCATTTGTGGTTCCCTGGTTTTTTACTCTTTGACTAAGCTTTTGTTTTGGGTACTCTACCTCAGGTACGCTTGGTTACAGTACCTTCATTTGTTGGCGAGTGGTTTTTGTGTAGCTCCCAGATTTTGCTGTGGCTTTGTTGTTTGTAGCATGCATGATATTTCATCTGTGGCAACAAGAAAGTAACATACTCAAAAATTTGCTTTCACAAGATCAAACCCTGATTTTTAACATTTACATTTATTATTACTGTATTTAATACTGTGTAACAAATTTGTTTGTTAGAAGTTAATTTATTTCATCCTAATTTGCACATGCATGTACTGAACATTATTTTATGCTATTAAATGTTGAGTGCCTAATAATATGTATTTAGGAAACTCTTGCTAACATATAATTCTAGTATAATGGGCAGAGTTATGCACAAAAATGTCTTATAGACTTTGTGCTAAAAAAAGAAACATTTTGCATTAAAAAAACCCAAAATGACCAAGATAAAAGGAAAAAAACTCTGTATAAATGGAAACTGTCCAACAGACAGGGTCTGGTCTCCAGTTAATCCACTTGAGGAATAGCATATTTTGTATTAAAATGTATTCATTAATTTTTCTGAAGTTTTCAACAATGCTTAATCATGATACTGTACGTCCCATTTGTTATACAATATGTGCATTTTATGATAGTTTTGCAGAGTTCAAAGCTAATGATTTTGTGCCATTTACAATTCTTGTCTTTTTCTTTATTATTAGGTAGCAAAAATAAGACTTTTTCAGCAATAACTACCAGTATTTTGGTATAGTGAAATATTGTTGTACATCATTCCAGGAATTTTAGAATTTAAAGTGATTCATATTCAATGAACTTTCTTACCTTAACTGTGTTAATCTTTGAACACATTGTTGGCCTAGAAGTTCGATTTCAAATTATATACTGGTATTTAATATTTTAATTTGATTTTACTCGGTAGGTTGGCGCACAACAGTTAATGAAAGACTGTGTGCTCTGGAACTGGAGCGGTTACAGCACCTCGAAGAGTCAGAATCTCAGGGTTCTGGGATGACCATGCCAGACTTATGCCATGATCACTTTTCTGCACATGATCTTTCATCTCATAAAGAAGAGGCAGAGATGATCTATGAGCAATATCTGTCTGAGAAAGTATGTCAGAGCTATATATAAGTTAGCATGTGTGGATTATTATTCATGTATGTTTATTGCATTATTTCCTTTAATTAATTGTTGTGTATAATATTGCTGCATTGTTCCAGTGTTTTATTACCTTTTCTAGGGTTGGTCAGTATATCCATAAACTAATTAATGAATTTAAGAATATAATTAGGAGTTGCATTGCAGGAATGACATTACTACAATCAGTGACATGATATTCGAACACCCCAGAAAGGAAATCAAACTTTGTCCTGATTTCTATTTAGGGAATGTAGACAGTGGTGTGTCTAACTCATAACAACTGTCAAAGAATGTCAATTATTGCTCTGCAAACTACTTGTTAATAGAGTAATGTCCGCAGCCTGTCTCAAAGTGTTGTCACAGCCACAACAACAGGGTCGGGGAACCAGCAATCCCCACTTGAAGTCCAGACCACCCAACCATGCTCAGGAAAGATAAGACAACTTTTGTGGAATGAGAGCATGATAGGAACTGGCTCAGAAAGGAGCAGTTCATTACACTCAATACACTATTTCTGAACGAAGACCACTCAGTTGCTTCCTAAGCACACACACTATTTGCCTTACCTCCATCAAACTCCAGGTTACTGGAGAGTAATCAGGTATGTCTTGATTTATCCAGACTTCAGTGACAATTTATTTTCCTATTAATGACACAAATTATCACTTTTGGGATCTTCCCCTTTGGATTAAAGCTGGTTTTTGGGACTTAACAAATTCTCTTGTCTATGCTCCACAAATTCTGTATTTAGTACTACTCTAAATGTATAAGAATATTAAATATTTAAACAAATATGATGTGGTTATGCCTACACAAAGTTAGTGAAGTGAATTGATGTGGCCATGGCCATACAGACACTGTTCTATTTGACCAAAGATTTTTGTAGCAAAGCTACACATTGGATCTAATGCAAATTTCATAATAATGTGATGCCTATGCACAATTGTTTGTGTTATTTCTTTAATGTTATTTATTGTAAATAAATTTTGTTAGGTAGTTGGAAAAGACCTATATGACATCGGTCAGTGTATATAATTTTGATTTATACTGGTTGTAATTTTTGTATTACTGTTTGAAATTCTATATTTATTAAATATTATAAAAATAATTAATAAATATTATAAAAATTATAAAAATAATTTTCTTATTTTTATAACAGGCAAGTCCAAGAGTGGCAATGGATGATAGTATAGTTAAGAGGCTGATTCTTCGAATGCGCTCCGAGAAGGTCACAGAAACATGGTTTGATGAAGTTCAGTCAGCTTTGTTTATGACACTACAGGAAGCAGAATTATTTTTACCAGCATTTAGAAGGTAGCACTACTATTAAATATATTCCTGTAATTATAATTATGATTTGTAATAATGACTGGTATTGTAACTGATGCAGTTTGATATTACAGAAAAAAATATCAAATGGAAAAATCATTGCTCTATTTTTTTTTGTAAGCATTTGTTCAGAAATAATTTTGTTTGGATCATACATTTTGGAGGTTGAATATCCTTGGCAATAAAATATTTTGGCCCCTTAAATGTAATGTCAGATGAAAACCAGTGGGGGTAACATGGCTCTGTATTCAAATTATGTTTACTCCATCAGATGTGATGTGTTGGGGCTCAAGCAATAAGAAAGACAATTGTATCACATCACAACATAGAATGAACTTTGTGCAGTATCTCAAATGAATCTTGCTGAACTATTGTACCAATATAGCTCTTGTCCATATCTGATGCCATAGACAGAATTGTTTAACCCCCTGTATAACATCAGTGCATGGGGTCTGCATATTTTTCTGTTAAAAATTTTTACTCTAGGGTGCCAAGCAGTGGTATTTACTTCTTTATAATATATGTTAAATGTTCAGATGTAGATATGCAATATAGTACATGAACCATTTTCAAAACATAAATACTGTACCATATTCATACCTAAGCAGCATTTTCATTTAAGACAGAATATACAGGCATAAATTCCAGTTGGGATAGTTTATCATTGCACTTGTTTATTAACATTGGCGGGGTAGTTGCATATAAAACTAAAGCTTTTAAGTATAAGATAAATAAATAGACCTTGGTGTATCAGTTTACAATATTGCTTTCCAGATCCATGTGGTATATTCGACTCTTAGCAGAATTAGATTTATTAAAAGATGCATCAAGATCTGATGAAGAAGATTCTCAATCTCTTGATGATATCAGCTTCAATTCCTTAGAACAAGTGAGTTTAAATTCAGGTTTTGGGTTAAGTGTAAATACCATTAATATTATAACAATATTTACTTTTAAATAAAGGACAGTAGAAAAGAATATACAGTACAACCCGTTCTCGCAAATTCGTAACGTCAATATTGACTTATTAACTACGTGCATAGGTGATATACTAAACATAATAGATACCCTTAAAAAGATTCATAGAAAACACCGACCTTACCTAACCTTGTTAGTATCTTAAGATAAGCATCTTATTGCTTCGAAATTACAATTATTACTTAACCTATACCTATTATAGGTTAGGTAATAATTGTAATTACGAAGCAATAAGATGCTTATCTTAAGATACTAACAAGGTTAGGTAAGGTCGGTGTTTTCTATGAATCTTTTTAAGGGTATCTATTATGTTAAGTATGTCACCTATGCACATATTTAACAAGTCAATATTGACTTATTAAATTTGCGAGAACGGGTTGTACAGTATATGAACTTCAACATGTTTTCTTCACCGAATATAGGCCACATCAGTATTAGACTTGCTCTTCCTTTTCAACACATTCTTTCTAAGCTCTGCCACTGTTGCTTCCTAAAGCAAGATCCTACTGAATGCCTGGTTAGGATCTCATGCAGTCAGGGCAGGTCTGCTTTCTGCACTAGTACAGTGGGCAACTTTTCAAACTGTCCCTACTTCAGACATGCAGGATACCATAATGTAACACAAATCTTTTTCCCTGGGCATAGTTATTTTCTGATTGCTCATGCCTCCAAAGTATTGGAAAATGGCTGTCACTCCACTCAAACTTTGCTTTGACTTTTGCCTAAGACAGCTTAGCGAAGATGTCTTGAAGGTGCTTGATGGCTGGGCTGCCAACTCATTATTTTGAGCTGTGACACACTGTTTCATAAGTCAGCAGCTTTCAGGTATTTTCAAGATGTCTTCCCAAAGCTGTTTTAGGCAAAGGTCAAAGCAAAGTTTGAGGGAAATAATAGCTATTTTCTATTCTTTGGAGACATAAGCAAAATCAGAAAATAACACTACCCAAAAACAAAAAACTGTTACACAGTGTAATAATCAATCTAACCCGGAATGCTGCCAAAAAACTTGTTCATATAAACTTGAGGCCTTTCCAAGCACATGGCATCACAGAAACATTGAAGCACACACTTATTAACTACCTATTAACCCATTAGGTCACTTCCTAACTATAGCCAGCTGAAAATGCCACCACCACAACAAGGTCTCCTGGCCCAAAGCTTTTCTAAACCCTCCAGTTGTTTGTGAAGCTTGCTGATTTTCTGGATGCTTTGTCGGTGGGATGTCAACTTATCACTTGTTCCTTGCACCTCTGTGAGGAGGGGATGCCAGATTCTGGCTTTGGTTCCCAGTAGGCCAAACAGAACTTCCATGACTGGTGTGACCGTGGAATAGGGAACAATCCCAGCAAGATAGCTTTTGAGAGCCACCGGGGCTCTCCCAGAAATGTCCAGTTAATCTCAAGTCACTTACTTTGGGTGTAGTGAGGCGATGAATTCCCAATTACGTCAATACAATTTATGTGCCCATTAGAGTTTCAAATGTTGTAGGTTACTTAAAAACATTTTAGGATGACATACACACCATAGGTCAATCTTCTTAGGATGATATGTGCACTCCAAGGGTTAAAGAAGTTAATTAGTGTATATGAATTCATATATTTTTCAGGGTGAAGAAGTTGATGGATCGATCCCTGTACCATTGGGCCCTGGTTTATCTGGAGATGGGCTGTCTGTTACTTCAAGTTATTCAACTCTTTCAAATGACAACTATCTTAAAGTAAGGAAATGCCATATGAAGGATTGTTAATTGATTAACTTTGATTTTCTCAGAGAAATATAATATCCCTAACTAATTTGATCAGAAATGCTGATACCATTAACCTTACAGGTGCTCCAATTACCATTTGCAATTTTTTGCCTTGATTTGTGAACTATTTTTTTTTACTACGCACACCACAGTGTAGGACTTTCATGTAGCTGAGCCGTTAAAGTACATCTCAGTTTTTACACGGTATAAATTAGAGTTGCTCAAGTGTAAGGGATATTGAAATGAGGGTAGCATTATAAGCAGCATGGAAGGACTTAGTGAAGCTAGGGCTAAAACATAATCTCAAAAAATATTATTTGATTGTATCATTTAGTGACGTAATGTGCTGAAAGATGTCAGCCCTAGTGCTTGATCTTTGGCCTTAATCTGTGCATGTCCTATCCTACTTAGTGCTGTAAAAGATATATAAAAAATTAACAAAACTTGTTATACTGTATGAGTGCAGTATATTGGAGAAATCAAAGGTTCAAGAAAGAAAGGACCTTCAAGGTTAAATGGTAAAGTTAAGAAGGAAACTTTAGAGGAAAAAGAGGACATAAATAGTGCTGAGGTTACAAGATGGAAAATCTGTACTGTAACTTTATTAAAACAAGGTAAAACAGTTAATGAGGAACAGTAAAAATATAGTTTTGAGTTTGATGCTTAGTTCAGTAAGAATGAAGGGATTTTCTATTAGAGTAGTATAACTGTTCAGTTGAGAAGAAGCTCTGAAATTGAGTTGGACAGTGTCAGTGATATGGGTGATAGAACTCAGATTGATTGAAAATACAGTAGTATAGTATATAGAGAGTGATAATTATTAATTAATTATATTATTATTATAATAATTATTATAATAATAATGATGTATTTAATAATTATTACTCTTCCTTCTTCTTGGTCTTGAAGGAAGCCTACCTTTGGCTTCCTTCAAGAAGGCTGTAACGATCTCTGTCTGGAATCCGTAGCTGCAGGACTGGAATGTCCACCTCCTGGGGCTCATGCGGCCCAAGCTCTGCTTTAGGAGGCTGGAGTCGTAATTTCCCTTGATGGGGTGGTTCTTCTCCGGCCCCAACCATGGTGGTCTCTGGGTTTGGAGTCCCTGTGCCTTCTTTCACCAATGTCAAGGTCAACTACGGAGCTTTCAGTTCCTGCGACGGTGCTGAAACCAATCGTATTGGTGTTTACCTTTCTATTAGAGACACTCGACGCCATGGAGAGGGGGGGGGGGGGACCAGCTGCTTGGGTAACAGCTTCTCCTTCATATCAACCTACCCTGGCTTTACACCCTGGAGAGGCCACTCCAGACCGACAACCAGAACGCAACTCCATAGTCTCCTGAGACTGATGGATGCCTACTACTATAGAGAGTGTCCTGGTAGTATAGTTGGGTTCGTTCTCGACTCGCAATCGAAAATTCTGGGTTTGAGTTCCGGCGGGAGAAAAATAGTTGGGCACATTTCCTATCACCTAATTCTCCGGTTCACCTAGCGGTAAATAGGTACCCAGGAGTAAGTCAGCTTGTTGTGTGGTTGCATCCTGGGGCAGGGTCAGTAATTCGACCCTGTGGGGGGGTGGAGGAACCTCAATATAAGCCTAACGTGTATGTACACTCTGGCTGCCTGTCCCTCGACACAATGAATCATTAAATTACTACTGTACTGTATTTGTAAAATATTAAATAAATACATCAGATATGCTGTTGATACATTTTGCAGTCTCCATGGCATAGTGGTAAGACGTAGTGGTCTGCCGTTTCGAGAGCACTTTGGCCTGGGTTCGTATCCTGGCCAGGAAGGATTTACTGTACGTCAATCCTTAACTGTCGCCTCTGTTTACTCAACAGTAGAATGGGTACCTGGTTTTATTAAACGATTTGGCAGGGTCGTTTTCCAAGGAATATTTGGATTAAGGACTTGCCCAAAATGCTGTGCGTGCTAGTGGCTGTACAAGAATGTAAGAACTCGTGTATTATATATATATAAAAACTATGCTACTCAAGACACAAGAATTCTAATGTTAAGTTTTCATTGGAAAACATTTTTTACTTGATAAGCTTTTTTGTTAAATTTGTTTATCAACGTTTATTTTTTGTTTACAGTATATTGTAATGTATTTTTGTATGTATTTCAGAGTGTTTCCAGAGGGTCATCTCGGGCTCAATCACCACAACCAGGTGGATCACTTCATCCATCCCCATGTCACACTCGATCTCCCAGTCTTACTTCAAAATCCTACACCCTAACTGCTAAGATTATCGATACAGGTGATGATTATTATAGCCTGATGAATCTTCATAGTGAATTAATATGTTGGTACTGATAATTAATGGTATTTATCATGTGTAGTACAGTGCTAAGTAAATAATGAAATAAAAAAAGTCCCATGAATGAAATACTGGGACTCCTTTGAACGCTAATTTTCCGCAATGGGCTTGTGCATGCTCTGATAACCTGGAGGAGAGTTACGTGCAGCTTGTGAAGTTTCTCATTTGCCTAAAGGTTAGAAACCTTAGTACAGAGTGTTCCATCATCTAGGAATATGCCTTGTGGTTCAAATGGTGCAAACAGCCTTGTCCTTTTTAATTGAATTCCTAATGTTTGTGCGTTGCACCAAAATTTATGTGAATCTAACCTGAAACTCAGATTAATGTTACATAATATGCAGTGGCAGCAATCTTTTGCTTGCAGTGCCAGATAAACTATTTGCCCCATCTTGTCCTGGAAATCTAATTCATTATTCTAATTTCAATGTACGTATTTAGGTAAAACTTAGTTTTTAAAGTATAAAATTTGTGCAAAATTATATAAATAATCAATGTGTTTGTGAACTTTGAATATCAAATTATATTAATAGATAATTATGCTTAAAGATATAGAGTATGTAATTTTGTTAGTAAACGAAGGCTGTACATTAAGTACTTAAGGGGGTAAATCAATAACAATCATTTTTAATTGAACTACTGTAATTTAAACACAATTGTAATGATGTTTCTTGATCAAATTCTTTGAGGGGTAAAGCTATTCGTTTTTAATATATGAGGTAAAACTATAACAAAATTTATCTACAGAGTTGGAACACAAATTAGGAGAGGGCATTATTGGGGAGATAATATTTTGCTGTAAAGATAGTTTTCTGGCATTTTCTACCATTAAGTTCCCATCCTAGTTTGGTGATTCATCTCTAATCATTGTCAGCACTACTAGGTCCTTCTTGCATTATAACATATTCATCTAGTGAAATGGGAAGAAACTGCAAGTTTCACATTAAGAGGTTATCAGGAGTATTAGGAAGAAATATTATTTATAAATATTTACATATTCAGTATAAAAAAAAGACTACAACAACAAAAATCTGAACAAATAAACAATTATTATAAACTTTGATGTGTAGCACTTGATACTGCACTGGTCAACCCCAGAATGCAAGTGTTAAAATAGCCACTAGTCAGTAGCTGTACGCTCAAGGAGATATTTAGATTAAACTTTGCTAAATGCTTTCTTCCCATTTTAGTTTAATGATCTCTTATGTTGTTCTGTTCTAGAGATTGTTCGAGAAGGAAGTAAATCGCATGCCATCTACATTGTTAGTGTAATGCGTAGAGATGCATCAGGGCAGGAAGATTTATGGCATGTATTTAGACGATATTCTGAGTTTTACGACTTTCATCTGTCAATTACTGCAAAAGTAAGTCTGAACAATATTATTTTCCTGTTTAATGTACACTAATTTTAAACGGTTCGTTGACAGTAAATGTTCTTTAAATCCAGTTTTTCTGGAAGAGACCACTCATTAGCTCTGCAAACTTAAATGCCGATACTGCCAAGCTTGGTTAATCACACCATGCTTATGAGATGCATCTTTGCCGCCCTGCAAGCTAGGATCAGAATTTGGCTCACTCTGCACGGTAAGAGAAGCTTGGGGTTCAGAAATCAACTCACAACTGAGGAAAATGCACCAGAAAGTTTAGGCACAACCACAAAAAAAAATGCTGATTAAAGGCATGGCTGGAACTTAGCTCAGGAAAGTATTGTGAGTCTTACTAGAAAAGAACATTTCATTACATTCAACACTTGATTTTTATTGTCTCTACAAAACTTGTAAATTTTCAGCCATAATTATAGTTAGGAAAATAAATGGCAGAGAAAATATAAATTAGTAGTACTGTACTGTATATGGAAAGTTGATTGAAAGGTAAATAATGTACAGTATTATCAAAGTACGCAAATAAAATTTAATGGCATTAAGGATATGGTTCAGAAAAGAATTAGTAATTAGTAAGGGAACTTCTTCTCATGTAAGTGGACTACTAAAACAATCTTCATCCAAAATCTGCGCCCAACTTTTTGTAAACAAAATTAACATTGATCTTGTACACAATACTAATGCTCAGTTGTGGTCGCATCCATATGTGGAAGATGAGGCATTCTCAATAATTGCTTTTATTATTACTTCCATGAGTAAGTAAAGTATAGTTTATTGGTGTTTTAGAAATTAGAAAATATGATATGTAATGCAAATTGTTTATATCTTATTTTGCACATAATGATAGTTCATTTGTGCATCCATCCTTATAATATGCTCTTTATATTTTCAGTTCATGGACTTGTCATCAGTATCATTTCCTAGTAAAAGAATGTTGAATAATCTTGCTGCCTGGTTCTTAGAAAAGCGCAAATCTGAATTAGATGACTGGCTGCAGACGGTCATGGCACCAGCTAACCTTCAATCTCATCCTGGGTTACAAGAAGCAATCCAGCGTTTTCTTGATCAAACCTCTTATCTGTCTTCACAACCTCAAAATCTTGCCAAAAAGGTATATACTGTACTGTACTATTGTATAACTCGTCATACACCTTATGCATCATTTTCTGAGAGTTCCCAAACAAAGTTAATATCTTGTTCAAACTCTCCCACTGCCAAGACCTTTATGATTTATGCAGAACCTGTATCATCATCAGGCTGTTATTACTTTTATATCCATGGGTCTTTGCAATTGGTCCTGTTATATATGAACGAAAAGGGAAACAATGGGGAATCTAATCAAGCCACTACTGAGTGCATCAGCTCACTACAATCCAGAATGAAAACCTTATGAGCCACATCTTTTGTCTGACTCATGTGGTGTATACAGCCTTTGTTTTCTGATCTTGTCATTCATTGCCCCAAACAAACCCCATTCCCTGCCCTTCATCTTTCCCAATGGATCAGTGGCAGGAGCTATGTGACCTCTTCAAGATTCTGCTGATCTTCACATGTGGAGTTAAGGGGCTTGGCTCCAAGGCTTCATGGCAACCGTAGCAAGTAGAACAGTTTCACAGGCTTGCTATTAGATTGCTGCCAATTTTTACAGGTAAAATAGATACAGTATCTTGGCATTTATCGCACCTTAAATCTGGTATTTATCTTTGAAGCATTGACTCTGGACATGCACATAATATATAATATTTTTCTTATATCTTCAGGTTGAAGACAATTTAGTAGCTCCACTGAAGCTGGGAGTCCACAGCATGAGCAAAGCTGTACGGTCAATGCCGGACACTGTTCTCAACACTGTAGATGGTATGGTTGATGGTATTTACAGACGTTTTGTGAAGCCAACACATCCTAGACTCACGGCCAGTGCTGATTATGCACATAGAGGGTCATTAGATCTTGAGGTATGTTGAAAATGTATTTTCATACCTGAAGATGTTTGTTATCTCATATTAATGGTTTTATAAATGTATGCTAGAGATTTTGTTACAGTATTGCTGGTATTTATGTACTGTGTCTAATATGAGAGAAAAAAAAGATACAGTCTAGTATACTGTAGTTAGTTTCTCTTGCCAGATTTTAAATGAGGCACATGAATTGGGAATTATATATCATCATTTTTATGAGATCACAACCAAACCATTAGAAGAAAAAATACAGTACTGTATTTTCTGAATTTTAATATAGAAGAATCTATATTTTTTCATTACTGTATTGATTTGATACAAATTACACATGTACTGTGCTGTATAATAGTTACACCTTGATCTTAGGAAAATTATGGACATAAGACAACGATTTAACAAGAAGTATGTACTGTAATTAGGAATATGATTATATAAGAAATAACATAATATTTTGTTTCACATTTTAAACCTTAGAGCACCAGTTTTTCAGATACGATCATGAAATAAGCTTTTCAGAATGATTTTATTGTGTTTCTGTATGAAACATGTTTATTTACAATTGTAGCATGGGGTATATGGCTTTTTCTAAGTTGTGCCAATGGCTTGCTCCCTAAGGCAAAAATATACTGCCTGAATAAAAGTTATTGTGGTGAGAGTTGTGTGGTTTTCAGTTTTTAAAAAGTGATTATCTTTCTAGGGTGATGAAAACATTCCATTACGCATCCTATTGCTACTGATGGATGAAGTATTTGATCTGAGAAGCAAAGATCAATGGTTTAGAAGGCGTATAATGCTCTTCTTGCGGCAAATTTTAAAAGCAATGTTCGGTGACATTGTAAACAGAAGAATTGTGGATTATGTTGCTTTTATTACTTCTCCAGAACAAGTGGCAGATTATATTAAAACTTTCAGGTAATTTTAAACTAGTAAAGATAGTAAATTTTAGCTTAGTATATTTTTTAGTCCTAATTAGTATCCCATCTCTCCTACAATTACACATTTCCATAACTTAAGCATTTGTGTTATATATTTTGCTAGAAATACCCCTTAGGGTTGGTCTGAAACACCCGAGCAACTTCCCTTTTTTTCCAAAATTGACTCTGATAATTTTGTGCATGCATCTGTGTCTGGTGTTTGGCAGACTGCATGTTTCCTGTCTGGAGCTTGAGCACCTATTACATTGTCTGAACTTTGTCTGTGTGTTATTTCTCTAGGACTATGTTAGGGTGAAGCATACTTGCTGCATTCTATGCTGGTCAGCCTTCAGGCATCTCCAAAGCCACACAGAGGACATGGGGACACACATGTTATGGGGACATCTCTGTACTCACAATTAGGTGAGTACAGAGATGTCCCTATAACACCTGAGATGGATCCTGCATTACCAATCTCCGTCTCAGATTTTTTGAAAAGCTCACTTCCTTGGCGTTCCCTCTCTCTGGTTCTCACGTTATCTACAATTGTGTTGGATATCTGCTGGGGTTTCTCTGGATAATGCTAAAGTGCATTCGTCTCTAACAGGGTCTGGCCAGTTGTCTTTACTTGATTGCCTCTTGGTGGGTCATTGCTTGAACATGGGTGGCTCCTTACAGTTGTTTTCCTTGTGAGAGTGGTAACTGAGGATAGCCTTGCTTTGGATTCTTGGGGATTAATCCTCAGTGCAGTTCTCATTTCTAGAGAATCAAATGTGTTCTTGGATGTTCTAGGTTATCATCATTAGCTTCCTAATCCAATCCTTTTTTTTTCCCCATCTTTTCGGATGACTAGTGTGGAGTGGTTTGTTATTTAATGCATTGATATTTTCCAAGAGCGTTTGATAAATTCTTAATTTCTAAACATTTAATGGGAGTGTTAGGTTTTGTGGCACTCTTTGTTATTGGTTGTTTTGCTTGAGTATTTGAGTAAAATCTTTAAAACATGCTGATTGCCTCTTTGAGGAGGCAAGACAAAATTGTTCCAATGGTTCTTGCCACTGGTAGGCAGAGATTGTCACAGGAGCCTGGCATGTGAATATGGCCTACAGCATCTTGGTCATAAGCTGAGGGAAGCTGCTGAGAAATGACTCTCCCTCCAAAAGAAAAGAAACATTTTATTACACTAAATACTGTATTTTACTGATAATTTTATGCATTTTTTAACAATGCCTGTTCAATGTGATGCCACCAACATAATTAAAAATACCTACACCTATATCATTAGGTAAGTTCTATGGCTCTTCCTGCCAGTGTGTTTGTGTGTGTACTTACCAAAATATATTTACAGGATGAGAGCTATGCTTGTGGTGTCCCATTTTTCCAGAATTCTTTTGTCATATGGCATTTTGAAGTTACCGATTGTATTGGCATCATCTGCCTTTTTAATTAACTTGGTCCAACCTTCTACAGTTTTCTTTGGAAAAGAGAATTTTTCTTAAATTATTTGGCACCTTTGTATCCTTAGCTTGAATATATGAACTTTTGTTCTTGAAGTTGCGTGTGTAATTACCTAAGTGTAATTACCTAAGTGTAGTTACAGGATGAGAGCTACGCTCGTGGTGTCCCGTCTTCCCAGCACTCTTTGTCATATAACGCTTTGAAACTACTGACGGTCTTGGCCTCCACCACCTTCTCACTTAACTTGTTCCAACCGTCTACCACTCTATTTGCGAAGGTGAATTTTCTTATATTTCTTCGGCATCTGTGTTTAGCTAGTTTAAATCTATGACCTCTTGTTCTTGAAATTCCAGGTCTCAGGAAGTCTTCCCTGTCGATTTTATCAATTCCTGTAACTATTTTGTATGTAGTGATCATATCACCTCTTTTTCTTCTGTCTTCTAGTTTTGGCATATTTAATGCTTCTAACCTCTCCTCGTAGCTCTTGCCCTTCAGTTCTGGGAGCCACTTAGTAGCATGTCTTTGCACCTTTTCCAGTTTGTTGATGTGCTTCTTAAGATATGGGCACCACACAACAGCTGCATATTCTAGCTTTGGCCTAACAAAAGTCATGAACAATTTCTTTAGTATATCGCCATCCATGTATTTAAATGCAATTCTGAAGTTAGAAAGCATAGCATAGGCTCCTTGCACAATATTCTTTATGTGGTCCTCAGGTGATAGTTTTCTATCTAGAACCACTCCTAGATCTCTTTCTTTATCAGAATTCTTTAAAGATTTCTCACATAATATATAGGTTGTGTGGGGTCTATGTTCTCCTATTCCACATTCCATAACATGACATTTATTAACATTAAATTCCATTTGCCAAGTGGTGCTCCATATACTTATTTTGTCCAGGTCTTCTTGAAGGGCATGACAGTCATCTAAATTTCTTATCCTTCCTATTATCTTAGCATCATCAGCAAACATGTTCATATAATTCTGTATACCAACTGGTAGATCATTTATGTACACAATAAACATCACTGGTGCAAGAACTGAACCCTGTGGTACTCCACTTGTGACATTTCTCCATTCTGATACATTGCCTCTGATTACTGCCCTCATTTTTCTATCAGTCAGAAAATTTTTCATCCATGATAGAAGCTTACCTGTCACCCCTCCAATATTTTCCAGTTTCCAGAACAACCTCTTATGTGGAACTCTGTCGAAAGCCTTTTTTAGGTCCAGATAGATGCAGTCAACCCAACCATCTCTTTCCTGTAATATCTCTGTGGCCCGATCATAGAAACTGAGTAAATTCGATACACAGGATCTTCCAGATCGAAAACCATACTGTCTGTCTGATATTATATCATTTCTCTCTAGGTGTTCTACCCATTTAGTTTTGATTAGTTTTTCCAATACTTTCACTATTACACTTGTCAATGATACAGGTCTATAATTGAGGGGGTCTTCCCTGCTGCCACTTTTGTAGATTGGAACTATGTTAGCCTGTTTCCACCCGTCTGCTACGATTCCTGTACACAGGGATGCCTGAAAGATCAGGTGAAGTGGAATGCTGAGCTCAGATGCACATTCTCTCAGAACCCATGGTGAAACGCCATCTGGGCCAGCTGCTTTGTTCTTACCGAGCTCCTTGAGCATTTTTTCCACTTCGTCTCTAGACACCTCTATGTATTCTATGTTGTTCTCTGGAATTCTTATTGTATCTGGTTCCCTAAAGATTTCATTTTGTACAAACACACTTTGGAACTTTTCGTTTAGTGTTTCACACATTTCCTTTTCATCTTCCGTGAATCTATTTCCCATTTTCAACCTCTGAATATTATCCTTTACCTGCAATTTGTTGTTTATGAATTTATAGAATAGACCTGGTTCTGTTTTACATTTGTCCGCAATCCCTTTTTCAAAATTTCTTTCTGCCTCTCTCCTCACTGCCGTGTAGTTGTTTCTCGCATCTTTGTATCGCTGGTATGTTTGGGGGTTCGGCCTCTTCCTGTATTGATTCCATTTTTGTGTCTTTCGGTCTCTAGCCCTCTCGCAATTTCTATTGAACCAATCCTGTTTCCTAGTTCTGCATCTCTGTTTTGGTATAAATTTTTTTGTGCCTTTATCATATATTTCACAAAACTTGCCATACATCTCATTCACTTCCTTGCCTAGCATCAAGTCTGTCCAATTATACTCACTAAAAAAATTTCTAAGGTCACCATAATGTCCTCTCCTGAAGTCTGGTTTTCCAACTGCTTCAACCTCCTTATTTTCTTCCAGCTTATAACGCATTGCATACTTTATTCCCAAAAAGACATGGTCACTTTTACCCAAGGGAGGAAGGTACTGAATGTCAAATATCTCTTCCTCCTTCCTGGTAAATATCAAATCTAGCATGGAGGGAACGTCCCCTTCCCTCATCCTCGTAGCTTGTTTAACATGTTGATACAAGAATGTTTCCAGGATGAGGTCTACAAATTTACAGGTCCAAAAATCTTCTGTTTTAGCTTCATATGCTTCCCAGTCTATGGATTTCAAGTTGAAGTCACCGACTATCAACAGTCGTGATCTATCGTTATCCGCTCTCGCTATAATCTCTCTCATTATTGTTATAAGACCTTCACGTTTACTATCTAGCTCCTCCTTTGACCATGTGCTGCTTGGTGGTGGACTATATGCATTTATCATCATTAGTTTATCATCCTCATAGCAGATCTCTAGTGCTATTATGTCAACTTCTTGTGGATTGGCAGTCATTATTTCCTTCACCTTTAGGTGTTCTTTTACCAGCACAGCAACGCCACCGCCTTTCCTAATTTTTCTGTCCCGTCTCCAAATTGAGTAGCCCCTCGGGAATATGACCTCATTTAAAATTACATCTTCAAGTTTTGTCTCCGTGAGTGCAACAATGTCTGGTGTCTGCAGCTGTATTACATCACTTAACTCCAGTATCTTCGATCTCACTCCATCTATGTTGGTGTATGCAATCTTCAGGAACTTGTTCCCCCTCTCCTTATTCTTCACTCCCCCTCTCTCTATTGATTTTGTTGGTTTGCCTTTATGTACCACTTTACTGGTTTGCCTACCCCTATCACTTTGTAGAAAAAAGAATTTATTTCTTCTTCATTCCTGCTCTCATTTAAATGTTTTGCCTCGGCGAGGTTCAGTTTCAGCTTCTCTCTATCTTCTTTTGAAAGATCTCGTCTTAATGACCACCCTTTCCCATCCTCATCCCTTTGCAATTTTCTAGCATTCCTTAGTACTTCTTCCATCTGTTTGGCACCGTTTAGGGTGATCCTCAAAGGTCGATCTTTCCCTTTTACGTACCTGCCTATTCTCCTGTAGTCGCACACATTCTCTCTGTTTGTAAGACCTTCCACGAGGCCAACAATTTTATCTACTACTTTAGCTTCTTCTACAGCTCTTTCTGACCTAGATGTTATCGCCTTTTCTTTGCAGCCAAAAATGATCAGGGACTTACTCATGTGTGTGTGCATGTTCATGCATACAGTGACTAGCAACTCTCTTGTGCTTTGTGTATTTTGTCTATATATTTATTCTTTTAGTGTGTGTGTATATATATCTAACTTTATTTTAAAATTTTATTACACAAAAAGGGTTACAACATTGGTTACATGCAGGTTACAAAGCTACTATTCTTTTATGTATTTATTTATATTTTATTTGTTTATTGATATACAGTACAAAAAGATACAATGGGTTGTGAGAGTACATAACATTGGTATTCTTACATTTTTGCAAAGCCACTAACATGCATAGCATTTCAGTCAGGTCCTTAACCTAACAGATACAGTAAAAGTAACAGTATTCATAGGTACACCGTGAATTAAATTATTAAAATTATTGATATCTGGTCACTTTTTGTCTTACAGGGAATCATTTTGGCCAAATGGTACTTTAGCTGCTCCGTCACTTGAAAGAGATAATAGTATCAAAATGAGAACCAGAGTTGCTGCCAGAACTTGTATGTTAGCTAGTATTTCAGGTAAGGTTTTGAACATTTTTAATTATATAAATAGCCATGCTAACTTGGTGAAATGTGCAACTTTTACTAATGAAAATTATACTGTTAAGCAATTTAGTGTTAAGACACTCAGATTAGTGTAGTGTTGAGAGAGAGAGGGAAATCTTACTTGAACATTACTCTTTCAATGGATATCTCTAACCAAAAGACAGTAGCAATGTATTCAGGTAGATCTCAAACAAACAGATCAAGCTTTATATATGCTGTTTAAGAGAATCTTAATTCATTTATCTAAATGTACAGATATATGTATAATATTTTTAAAATTTAAGTACACTGTACAGTAATTAATTATTTAAGTGGTGATTGCTGTATCTTACCTGTTACCTGTTGACTATTTATTGATGGTTCCGAGGATCAACTTCCCCATGATCAACTGGTTGCTGGTTTGATCAACAAGGTTGGTCGATGTGGCTCCTCACAGCCTGACATACGAGTCACAGCCTGGTTGATCAGATATCCTTCAAAGGTATTTGTTGAGTTCTCTTTTGAACACTGTGAGAGGTCGGCCAGTTATGCCTTGTATGTGTAGAGGAAGGGAAGGAATTATCAGGGAAAAGCACCAATCCATTACGACTATATAGCACTTGGAAGGGGGTCAGGATAAGGATTTGGGATGGAAAGAGGATAAGAATGGTGCCCAACCACTTGGACGGTCAGGGAATATGTGTAGGGGGGAGAGTGTTGAAAAGTCTTGGGCCTTTGATGTTGATCGAGTGCACTTTCCGTGTACCTATTGCAACTCTGCTTTTCAACGGGGCTGTTTTGCACATCCTGGCATGTCTTCTGGTCTCTTGTGCTGTTATTTTCATGTGCAGATTTGGAACTAGTCCTTTTAATATTTTTCAAGTTAAAATTATTCTCTCCCTGCATTCTAGAGAATACAGATTTAAAATGTTTAAGTGGTCTCAATAATTTTGATGTTTTATGGAGTGTATTCTAGCAGTAAAAGATCTTTGCATGCTCTCCAGGTCAGCAATTTCTCTGATTCTGAATGGGGCTGTTTGTATGCAAGGATACTCTAGAAAGCACTAATGTCTTAAAAAGTATCATCATTGGTGTGGCATATCTTGTTTGGAATATTCTTGTTATCTAACCTGTCATTTTTCTTGCAGTTGTGACAGCAACTTTGTTTTTCTTTAAAAGTTTTATATGTGGTTTCTGTTTTTATATTTTATATTTTCTATAGTGCAGTAATTGAAACTTATCCACATTAAACATCATGTTATTTGCTGGAGGAGGATTTATTTGCAAATCCTGCTGAAGGCTTTGCATCTGGTGATTTATGTACAAGGACAATCATGACATTTAGAATTTCTGTTTTGAGTATCAGCATTTCTGCCATATCATTTGTAATGTTAAGCAGCTCTGTGCAGATAAAGGTCTTTGATGCACAAGCTGTCCCCACCTTATAGCCTGTTTCCTGTCACATCTGAAAAGATTGAATTCTGGTATCAATATCTCATTGTCATCATAGTTCTTTGTGTGTTTCAGTCAAAGCTGCAAACATTGCATTTGCCTCATTTAAGAGACCAGTTATAAAGTGGACTTTGTTTTGTGTTTTGATGCTTTGTATGTTGTCAAATAAAGAAGATATCATATTTATGAAAGTGCTGGGTATTGTACTTGGTGTTAATATCAGTGGCCTTGGTAAGGTGCCCGTTGTCTTCTATAGCATTTGACCGAGTTGATGATAGCGTTTGGACATTTCACCCCCATTTTTTCTCTTCCTCTTACAAAAAATCTCCCTGGTATGTATGGGTGTTCCAGTATTCATAATGGCATTCTTTGGATTTTATTCCCATTGTCCCTTTGATTTGAAATGCTGGGCAATCTCTGTTAAAACATTCCTTCTTGTTTAGTGATTTTTTACACAGCTTTGGGTGGAAAAATTTGCAGCTTTCAGGGCATCATGTACCTCTATTTAGGATATTTCTGCAGTTTCTTGAGGGTTTATATTTACATGTTCCATTAGCTCTTCCTGATAGCCCATATTTGCATACACCCCATGCAAAATCATCCCAAAGCAATTTTCTGGTATCAGAGTAACAGGACAACAAGTGTAGATCAATCAAACTAACTGAAAAACAAATTCTTAAAATTTTTTGTTTATTTATTACCTAAAACATTTACTATTCTCTCATCTTCTATTTCCCCTAGATGAATTAAAGGCAATATTAGGTAGCCAAACAACAGCTCGGGGTGTACTTGGTGTGTACGATACGGTGCAGTGGACCTCCCTTAACAAGAGACTTGTATATGTGCTGCTGGAGGGTATTATTGAATCTGTTCTTTCTAATCAGAAGCAAATACCTCCTTTACTAAGGTAAGTGGACATTTATTATCATCATCCAATAAATTTGATCGAGGTCTCATAAGGTTAGGTTAGGTTTGTAGTTATTCGGTTTCACTTTTTTACATTTGTTTCACCTGGGGGAAGTAAACAAACTTGCTTTGCTGAGTCCTTTACCAGGCAGGAACAAAAGATTCACATTGCCTTTCTTGATCTTCAAGCTTCTTTTGACATAGCTTATAGGAAACTCATCCTGGAACAGGTAGCCTTTTTTTGGAGTCAGGAAAGATTTATTACAATGGATTAAGGGCTTTTGAAATAATAAAAATGTCTCGGTCATTTATAAGAGGGTTAAGAGTGGCTATAATGTCTCCTTTGATTTGGGCACACCTCAGAGAAGAGTACTCAGCCCTACGCTTTTCAATGTGCTGATGAATAGACTAATAGCTGACATACCTACACTAGTTGATGAAGCTGTCATCTGATAAAGTGATAACATTTGTCATTGCAAATAGTGGTAACTGGCTGCATACTCACCTTGATATGCTGGCAAATACAAGTAGATGTATTGAATATAGGCTTATCATTTCCACAGAAAATGGAAAAAATGCCCCAAAAAAACAATAACCATCTGTTTTTAAACTCAATGATCAGCTCATTGAAAACTTCAGGCAATACAAGTGCCTCAGTGTGAATATTAAGACAGAAAGAGCTGTATTCAAGGGTCTGTTCCTGATGCTTCAGTTTCTGTGATGTGTATTAAGTGCTTGAATTCCTGTCTTCATCCATTAGCTGTGGGTCTTATAGGATTTCAGTCCTATCTCTTGCAGGCACTGGCAGGTATACTGATGGAGGCTGAGAAGGAAAGGGAACTTATCAGGAGAAAGTACCAAGCCATTATGCGTATATAGCACTTGGAAGGTATCAGGATAAGGACTTGGGATGGGACAGGGGGAAAGGAATAGTGCCCAACCACTTGGACGGTCAGGGATGGAACACCAACCTGCATGAAGAGAGACCATCGCTCTACCATCCAGCCCACGTAGTTAGGCAGATGGAGGCTGGAGTGCAGTACCTCCATTGTATCTTGGAGGTTTTGCATTGGGTTTTCAAGTTTTTATAGGTTTTTCAGCTTCTCTTCTGTTGGTGAAAAAACCCTTTATTGCTTCTGAGAGACAGGGGTCAGCTTCTTTGCAACTGTTTGTTACATATTCATTGGCCATAGTCAGTTCCTCTCTCTTTAAAGTGAGGCCCAGACTGGAAGTGTCTTCCTCCAAGTATCACTTGGTTTATGTACCTTACTTAAAAGTAGGCATGGTACTGTTGCCAGGTGGTGGTGGTGATCAGTAATTAATGAGAACCCTCATTTAGTGGTTACCTATGACACTAAGAGAGGGTTTCAAAAGAGTTTGTGAGTTTTCATAAAACTCACTCATTTTGGTGGGCTGGATAGAGGGTGCTCCAGTGATTCCGTATCATCAGTAGTGATCCAGCAGGAACTGTTTGAAAAGTACTGGTGTCATTGCTGATATGTTGTCTTTCCTGACTGTAGCAGGATCCTATCCAAGAACACATGACCTAAACTTAAGGATCAACCAAATGATTCTACTTAAAACAGGTGCTTTACATACTAACTCAAAGCCTTTTTTTTTTTGTATGACTTTATCCATTACTTGGTTTATTTTTCAGATCATTACATACAGGATCGGCACGTATTGCTGCTAGAAATGTTCCCCATGGAAGGAAAAATAGAACTGACCGGTGATATGAATACCAAAAGACACATGATAGTGAAAATTATTATTTTCTTTTATTATAGTTTATACTGTACAGTACTTGATGGAATTATTTAAAAATACATGTACAGTACAATAATTGAAGTTGTATTCTACAGAAATCTGAAATGTGCATTTCTACATTGTGTTTTGTATCTCAATTTGAGATTTTCAGTACAAGTATTGTATTGGAGGTTGTATCTAATGTAATTATTTGTTGTATATATTTGATTAGAAATCATATTATTTTATATTTTATAAATGTCTGACTAGGTTTGAGATAATATATTTTTGGTGCAGATGTCTGACAAGTCATTTATTTATCTTTTCTGTGAAATGAGATTTTAAATGGAAAGCCAAGCATTCCACTGTTCACTCATATTTTGAAAAATAAACAAAGAACATTAAAGTATTATTGTTCTTATTGTTTTATTAACATCCAATAAGTGTCCTAAAGTTTAATACAGTACAATATTTGATTTTGCTGACATCAGTGTCTTGCAACATCCAATAGGTGACATTAGATGGGAGAAATTTTCCCAATTGAATATTAACATATAATTAGTACCTAATTTATAATATTTATATTGGTACCACACAGTCAACTACCGTATTGTACATCACTTTCAGCAATTTGAGATCCACTGAGTTGCTAAGACTTTTTAGGTATGGGGTATGCTTCCTCCAACCTGCCATTACAAAAATGCTGATTGTAGTCACTCAAATGAATTTTGTATTTCCTCTAAAGGCCTTAATGCATTAGGATCCAAAAATGTTATTAATGGCAAGCTCCATCTGGAGATGGAGCTGGAAATGGTTTTGGTAAATTTTGGAAATCTTGTAGAGTTTGTAGTATAAATTGGAATGGAAACATGTACATCACGAATGAAATAAGCATTTTCAGATTATCAGCGACCATGTCACCTACCATACATAATTTGCATTACAGAACAGTACCTGATGTTGCTATGGCCACCATATTTTGCCCTGTGATATGAGTTGGGGGCTTTCAGGCATTTCATATGCTTCTCTGAGCTTCTCGCCCAGAGCTTCTAGGGTTTTCTGGTCATTGGATCACATTGCCTGGATCCCAAATCCAGAGGCTCTGAGCCTGAATTTCGGGTCCCAACAGTGGGGATCTTCTGTCCAATAGCTTCTCTCTCTGGGACCTTTCTCTCAGTCAGCCAATGGTCTGTTCTTGTTCCCCTAATAAGAATTTCTAGATGCAGTTCAGGATTGATGCTTATGGCTGGTCCAAATGGGTGTTGACCTTTGGTTCTGTCTGCTGTGTTGAATTTTGGCATTTGGCATGCTGTATGTGCCTGTGTGCCTTGGGCCTTCTTCTGCCTTCTTGTTCCATGGGTAAGATCTGGCTGCATTTTTCTCTCACTTGATATGTTCCTTTTCAGACGTGCAGACCTCATCTGCCAAGGCACCATTGTAAGTATGCTCAGAAAGCTATTGAGGTGGCCCTTTGAGAAATCAAGAATTTAATGTAATGAAACTCCTTTTTCTGGTGCGGCTTTCAGTAGCTCCCCATGCTTGCCCTGTTCCATTCTTCCCATGTGGTGAAAGGATTCAGTTCAGGTGGTTTGTAAGGGGGGGGCAGAGGTTGAAGTGTTTGCCTACCTCCCTGGCAATGATCATTTGCCTTGCTACCTTTTGGTACCGAATTTTCTTCAAAGCAATTGTTTGTTTTTATGTGCTTGTGTTTTATGGTGGGGAATTTTCTCAAGTTTTGGGTTCAATATATGTACAGTGTATTAGTATGAATAAATGCATGGTGTGCTTATATTTACACACACACACATCTGAACATACATTTACTTTCAAAATTATACATAATGTGTCAATGGGGGGGGGGGTGTTCATTAATACAACTTGTTTGAACAAAATAAATAAGGAAAGTGATATACAATGGGGATTGAGACTTTTGCTTTGTTTTTTTGCTTCCTGTGTGAATTTACAATTTCAAATAAAAAACTTTCCATGACAATTTTTTTTGCACGCACTACAGGAATATCCCATTTAACATGTGTACAGTGCAGGGGTTAAGCAAGCACTTGCTTCCCCAGGAATAATGAATATTTGAGCCTAAATCAGTGAAACCTCTCAACTTCAGTTCTTAACGGGCATGTCATTTCTAAATGCCCTTGCCAAAATCATTTGATGGAAAGGAGAGACCCGAGAATTCTAATGCTTCTGCTCCCTCCTTCAATACAATACAGTAAAGAATGCATTAAATGTTTTTGTGTGTATGCATACAATACTGTCAAATACGCCATTTTGGGGAGGGTCAGGCCAAGGAACTACTCTAATGAATAACAAATTTTACTGAATGCAAATGTTTAAGTCTGCAGAATATGATTTTTTGTTTACTTTATAACATATTTTGATGTGTTCATTAAACCTGTAAACATTTAATTGTTATATTGTATCTTGTTTATAATAAAATAATTTGGGCGAGTTGATGTATAAATAATAGTGATAATGATGTATATATATGTAGTGGCGCCTCTATTAACGAGTTTAATGCATTCCGGCACCAAGCTCGTCATGTGGAAAACTCGTCTTGTGAAATTTAGCAGTCTCCGTGGTGTAGTGGTAAGACACTCGCCTGGCGTTCCGCGAGCGCTATGTCATGGGTTCATATCCTGGCTGGGGAGGATTTACTGGGCGCAATTCCTTAACTGTAGCCTCTGTTTAACGCAACAGTAAAATGTGTACTTGGATGAAAAAAACGATTCTTCGCGGCAGGGGATCATATTCCAGGGACCATAGGATTAAGGACTTGCCCGAAACGCTACGCGTACTAGTGGCTGTACAAGAATGTAACAACTCTTGTATATATCTCAAAAAAAAAAAATAACAACAAAACTGTGGTCGGAGGTGTCCGAGAACCAACGGGAACGCTCGTTAATCGAGCGAAAGCTCATCAGTCGAGACATATTTTCTGCGAGAGGCTTGCTCGTTACTCGAAATGCTTGTAACTGGAGCTGCTTGTCACTCAAGGTTCCTCTGTATTACACACATACGATACTGTACTGTATTTAGGAGACAAAATACGTCAATTACTGTACCATAGACCCTTGCAAGCAGGCTGACAGATCTTGGTGGGGGCAGGCAGGTGGACTGCTGTGCGGGCTGTGTACATGATGGGCTGGCACTGGCTGCGTACATTACGGGCTGGCACTGGCTGCATACGTGAAGGGCTGGCACTAGCTGCGTACATGACGGGCTGGCACTGGCTGCCGATCAGCCTGATTGGCTGACGTGTGCAAGAAGACAAGACTGACTGGATTTGCTAACTGTCACATACTCCACACATCTCTCCCTGGTCTCCCTGTCTCTACCATCCTCATGAACCCATTCCCTCCCTGCAAACCCCTTGCCAATCCTCCCCCTGACACCTCTCCTTTTTTCACTCCCTCAACCACTTCCTGCACATAATACCATATTGCTCCTGGCCAATTGGTGGCCTGGGGTACCTTATAGGCGAAATAACAAGCATTTTGAATGCTCGATTGTTAGCTTGGTTGTTTGTCTAAGTCCAGCTCATTACTTGTAGATACTGTTATATAAGGAGAGGGATACAGTATGTAGATCAATAAATACATAGACACATACAATGCAGAGACAGACAGACAGAATGTCTATTTCGTGAATGTTACTGGGCCTCTTTAACCTTGTGTCCTTGGGTCTTATCTCGTCTGGGGATTTCTTCTTCATCCTGACTACTGTGGTTTTCCCTCCTCCCTAGTAAGTTCTCATGTGTATTCTTCCATCTCCATTCATGGGTAGTTAGCTTCAGGGAGCCACAGGGACCTCCCCACTCTTAAGAAAACCAGCGCTGAATCTAATGAAATGCCTATTTATGGGTTAACCCCAGTGGCTCCCTGATTCTCCTGGCTTTTCCACATAGCTGGGTTCGACCTGTTTGTGCACCTGCTCCAGAACTGGCAGCTTAAACTCCTGGAGGAGGTTGGACTCCTTTCCCCTCTTCCCAAATGATTGGGGGAGGTGGGTCAAATGGGCTCATACCAGTTTCGATCATTTGTTTACATAGTTGGGGAAGTTCATTAGGTGGGTAGTGAGGCTTTGATCTCTTTTTGAACTCAGCAGTGGTTTGTTTCGACTCCCGAACTTTCTGACTGCCTTCCTCGGTGAGGTGGCAAAATGTCACCGCTTCATGCACCTCTGTGAGGAGGCCAGGTTCTGGGCTGTGGTTCCTGGTAATCCTAAGAACTCCATGGATGATGGGGAACATCTCATTGTATAGCTTCAGAGAGCCACTGGGGCTTGCCCAGAAATAGGCGTTTCATTACATTCAATACTGGGTTTTCATTATTTTCAAGACGGTGCTTGATTAAATTTTTGTGAGAATTGAGATGCAGGACTATATCTCAAATCAGACACAATTATATTAAGAAAAAAAAAATTAGATTTAAAGTAGAGAAGAATAAATGAAAAGAAAATCAAAGTTTTCTTTCTTAGTCTTTTTCTATTTTTATATAAAAATTAAGGAAGATTGACTTAAGATGTGAGAAACAGTAGGTCACATTAAATTCAAATAAGGGTTATACTACATTAAAGCAACATGGTTATTTAAAATGGATGTTGCCTGTAGAGCTACTGATGCATTAGCCACATTCTAAATTGTATATTTTTATGTATATACAGAACTATTTGTATATAAATATGCATTTATTTAATGAAAATATGAAACAGAAGTCATTGTACAAGTAATTAGTCATTCATATATTTCTTTGATAAGAATTAGCCTTTCAGAAAAAAAATTTGAAACTGTAGTGCTCTTTATGTGGAGTTCCCACATAAGCCAAATTCCTTTAAAAATTAAGTTTCTCAGTAATTTTTCTAATACCGTACCTACATTGTTCAGTACATTGAGCTCAACACAATTTAAATGTAATTTTCAGATTTTGAATCAAAATATGAAAAATACAAAATAGCTTAGTAACCTCATCTAACTTAAATATTCCCATTATTCTTTATACTGCCTAATGTAAGTAAAATTCCACAAATGTTAAGTAGTGTCTCAGATAATTATTCAAATACTTTGTTAATATCATAACTTTTTAGAAATGCACACAGCACAGCAAAGAAAAAAACTGTCTATTTGGCACATCGAGCCTTGCTTACTAATCCAAGTAGGAGAGTTCTGCTTACAATGCACAACAGTATACATTAATTGGATTTTCTGTCAATATTTTATTAAGATTTTTAGTGAATATTATTGTAGATAGGTTTAGATATCAGTTATAGAATGCAGCAATAAATTATATGGTACCACAATATAATGTACAACATAGATAATAGTACAGTATTATAAATGTGTAATGAATTGTAATTAATATATCATCTTTGTACAGTATAAAAAATGTTGGTAAATACCCAGATTTATATTCTTTAGTTGTACTACCTGTGATATGTGATTTTGCGTATTTTGTTTTTTTTTATATATAAAATGGATAGGCCCTTTCCTCTGTAAAATTAAATCAACAAAGATCACATAGAGCTTGACGAGAAAATTCCAATAGAATCTCATTTTGCTAAATTTATTTTGGTAAAACAACTTGATTTATGAGTTAATATTATTACAAGTTATATGCTGTTATTTGTATATGACTAAAATACTTTTATAGTTAAATAAATTTTTATCAAAAACTTTTTACATGTTTTTCTTAAGCCTCGTACAGATGTACAAAGGTAAATCAGTAACTAGTGGAAATTATGATATTTTCCCAATCCAGAGGGAATTTGTTCCAAGGACGACCAAGTCAAAGTAACAGTCTGTGTAGCCTATGTTAAACAATACACAGTGTATATAAAATGTTACCCTTTTCGATACAAAATTCTTTTCCCCATAAAATATAATTGATAATATACACCGAGAAATCACATTAATGTGATACAGTATTTCAAAGAACAAATTCACAGAAGCCTTGATTAGGGTTCAAACCAATGCGCTGAGTGTTCCCAGACGCGCTCTAGTCAACTGCACCACGACATGGTAAAAGAATTGCAACCTGAAGTGCTACTGTATCCATGAGGGTCCTGAGGCTTCCACTGAAGCCTAACCAGGGTTTCACACAATTCCTCCTTACACTCGGGATCTGTCAACCAGTAGTACTACCTCTGACACTCCTACTTCAATAATTATATTGATGTCCATGTGGCAACTCGCCACATTTTTACAAAAAAAAAAAAAAGTTCTCCAGGCCACTACAGCTAAATTACAAGAGGTGGATACTTGGTTTTTCTTGCTTCCTGGGTGCAAATTAACAATATTAGTACAAAAAATACTGATTTTGGAACAATTTATTTTCGGCGTACCATGGGAATGGCATTATAAAAGGTACACAGTGCAGGGGTTAATGAGGTGTGAAATTAGTATTTTTTCAGTAATTATGTTGCCAATGCGGAGAAAACTGGATGTCGAAGTATGTGGTAGTCTTATCATAAACCGTTATACACTTTACTAGAATCCACTCAATAAAACATTTAAATTATTGGGACAGCTTAAAAGTCTTATGTCTATTTTCGCTAGTGCAGGTGGGAGATATATAATAATTTACACTTGGAAAATACTAGGACTGATTTGTTCACCGATTCCAATTCTGTACACAGAAATAACACCACATGAGACAAAAAGGCATGGCAGGACGTGCAAAAATAGCTTCATTGAAAAGGAAAGGTGCAGTAGGTCTGGTCGGCCTGGTCGAGGACCAGGCCGCGGGGTTGCTAAGCCCCGAAAACACCTCAAGGTAATCTGAAGGTAGGTACTCTGGGGGAGATCTCGATCAACATAAAGGGGCCAAGACTTTTCAACACTCCCTCAACACATTTGGGGGATAACTGGCCGACCTTCCTCAGTGTTCAAGAGAGAACTTGATAAACACCTTCAACGAATACCAACCCGTCCTCGACTCAAGTCCATTACATCCAGCGGTCGACCCCACAGACGCATTCACAAATTTTGACATGCTGTTAATTCAAAACGGGAATTTTCTCAAATATAAATTAATATCATAATATATTAGCATATTGTGCATATATAGGCATAGGTTAGGTTAGGTGTTTAGGTTCTGTTGACGATTATTTATATTTGTAGTACCTGAGTGAAGCATTTATAGCGCTGTGGTTCGAACAAAATTTGTCAGTGAAGCACTTGTTCCGGAAGTGTCCGAACGTCATTAGTTGTGAGTCGTGTGTAAACCGTTTTTCATTCATAAACAGGAGGTTTGGCTTGTGCATGGAATCACTTTTGAGTCTTTGTTTGGAGGACGGGCTGCTGATCAGCTAGGCAGTGACTAGCTCATACGTCAGGTTGTGAGCAGCTGTGTCGAACAGCTTGGTTGACCAGACCACGAACCTGGAGGCCTGGTCAGAGACCGGCCCGCGGGTACGTTGATCCTTGGAATTGTCAACAGGTATCCTATCCTATTATAGTGCTGTTTGAACTTTCCAGAAGGGACTCATATTAAGAGTCTTGGGGTCACTAATTTCTAAAGCAAGCAGACTTCTTTGGAGGCATGTTACTTCGTGTGAAACACTTTGATGGTAATGAAGAAAACATCCTTCTTCATGAGAGCCCTCAGTGCTAATACGATCACCTTGTTCAGCCTTGTCCTGGAGAATGAGCCTATTCTGCGATAATTAAGGATGATGATATATTTTCTTCTGAAAATATTACTATTGTAATTTTGCAAAAAAAAAATCCAGTTGCATGAATTGTATAGATATACTGTAGTCCCGAACAAGAAAATAGTTTTATGAAGCACATTTAGAATTTCGATCGTGTGTTAATTGTCGTGAAATGTTAATAATGACATGCGGAAAAATTAGTCTTTGATAAGATAACATATAAAAACGAAATACTGTAATCATTTTGCTATATACATCTCTATTTTTACAATCATAGCAAGGTACATCTGTATTATTAACTAAATAAAAGATTAGTGTGTGACACACTCACTGGCAAGCTTCGGATGCATTATGATGATATCATTAAGACCACAATTTAATAAAGTGATAGCAAAGCACCAGGTACCTCATACTAGGAGGTCTGAAGGATCCAATGACTGGACTTTCGATAATGTAATGTATGAGACCTTGACCCAGTTCCATCTTTCAGAGTTTGCACATAGAGTGGTCAGGATTGTGAGATTCGTCGCCTGTAGCTACCACTTAACGACAGCCTAATCTGATCCTGGCAACCACTATGCTGCACTCTCTGGCGGAGGTTTTGTGCTGTCCATATACATAGGTTTCGGATCTAAACAAACCCTACCTTTTTGTACTAGTGACTCGGTGTTATATTCATAGTAGAACACTCTGCGGACTTACAATGTCTGGTTTCACTGTTACTCTAAGATATTTAGTCACTACCAAGTAGCATCTTTCGAACTTCAACTCTGAGATATTAAATAATTAGTGCATAAATAAGATTTTAAATATATATCAAAGTCAGCATTGCATCAAGATCAAGTTGCAGGAGTTTGGCCATTCTATCAGTACTAAACTCGATTTAAACTGATTTTCGGGAAGACAAGTTAACCAAATAGTTTTTGACAGTGTAGATGAAGATTGCATGCAGCCCATTCTTCAATAAGATAGTCCCTGTAGTGTTTGAGACGTGTTGAAACAAAGCTAATCTAACTTATCCTAGGACTAATAAATTTATCCTAGGCCTAACCTAATATTATCTGTGACACTCCTTGCCCGAAACGCTATGCGTATTAGTGGCTTTAGGTATTGTATGTACTAGCTCCATTTATAAATCCAACAGTATGTTTGTAACTCTGCATCTATGTATGTGCTTTTCCTGAATAAATTATTATTATTATTATTATTATTATTATTATTATTATTATTATTTTCTACCCGACTTGGAATATCATCTTTATCATACATTTTGTTGGTTCCTAACACTTGTAAGATTTTGGAGAAACAGACAAACTATTCACTTAAAATAATATATTGAATGTTAATAAACAATGTTGCATTCTGGAAAAAATATTGATAAGTATATACAAGAATTATGAAGTTTACAGGTTTTTTTATAATTACTTGCACTGACAATAGTTAATTGCATAACTATAACGAGGAGTAAACCACCTTAATAAGATAGAAATATAGTAGAATAGAAATAACGACTAATCAGCGACGTGGAAAAACTTTACAATCCTCGTGGCGCAGTGGTAAAACACTCGCACTTAGAAAGCGGCGAGGAAGGTAAGTGTATATGGTTGCATTTCAACACCCGTAATTATAATAATTGCCAAATGTGAATAATAAACTTTATCAGAAATTCAACGATGTCAGTATAACATTTAAATTTACGTGTAAACAAAATAAGATTTTAACAGCTTATATTTATGGGTTAAAATGGAGAAAGCCCAATCGTTGTTAGCACACTGATGATGGCTTGGTTATTTATATGAAAAGAGAACTGGTAGAGAGCGGGCGTGTCTCGTCGTGTTCCCAAACTGGCAGTTTAGGCTGTTCGATGAAGTTTGTTGATTTCTGCGCCCAGCCAGTCGTCCCAGGGCAGGGGCCGACAGTGGTATCAATGGGGTCCTCTACCAGTGTGGCTAGTCGCTGTAATACGGTGAGACTAAGGTTCACGTGTAAGCCAGATCACCCCTTGGTGAGCATTGCCCTGTTCGGCGTCTTACAAGCCAAACCTAAGACTTTCGCTATTGTCCCGCTGTTATCTACAAATTGGTGGTTTGGAACACCTGCGCCGTTCAATGCCTACATCGACAAATATGAAGGGCGAGTGTTGTCCCTGCCTGGGAGTCTTGAGACAGTCTGCCTGGGAGTCCGTAGACAGCGCAAGTGGAAAATGATAGCGTCCGAGTGAGTTATTTATCCATCGGATATAACATTCGGGACAATAACAATTGGAACAAAGGTACACTTTTTGTGCCTGCAGAATCGAGCTATTAGCTCTTGGACCCCGCCTTTCTAACTAATCTATCTTCCTCTATTATGTCTACTACATATATTTATCTCCAGCACATGCAATATTGAATTCACTATGTCGGCGAACAGGAAGCCTGAGTGTATTCATACACGTTTGACTTTTATCGAGCCCCCCCCCCCCAAGGCCGAATTACTGCTCCTGCCCCAGGATGCAACCACACAACAAGCTGACTAACTCCTGAGTACCTACGCACTGCTAGGTGAACAGAGGCATTATGTCAAAGAAAATGTGCCCAACCATTTCTGGCCCGCCCGCGATTCGAACCCGGAATTCTCAATTGTGCGTTGAGAACGAACCCAACTTTATTACCGGGACAGTATAACATAACATATTAAATATTTCGGTTTGTAACCCGTCCTCTTAACAATTGCGTGGCTTTTCGCTCGTATGCGCACTCAGGTTAAAAACCGACATAATTCAAAATGAAATCGACTCACGAAAGTGACATACTGTCCCGTTTTCTGTTTTGGGTCCTCTGGGTTATGCTGATAGGTTAGGAGAGGAAACATTAAATTAATGGTTTTCATGACGTTTTGAAACCTTAGAACCTCCTGCCCTACTAGCTTATCAGAGGACCCTTAACTTGCTGCTTGCGATCAGACCCGTCGATTTTTCATTACTCGATAAATCGACCCATTTCCACCCAAGAAAATAATACATATACTGACAAAAGCAGAGATTAATAAGTCCGGGTATGAGTTGTACATCTGGCAACCAACTGGCAATAAATCTTCGATGCGGTCTTAATATAAAATTATATCTTAATATAAATTCCTTGTTATTATACACAATATTGATATTTATGCATAGTTTACTACCTATCTTTAGGCTAGGCTGGTTCAGGTGGCGGCCGAACTCAGAGACGCATTCATTAATGTTTAACGTATTGCTTATTCAAAATTGTTATTTTCTCAAATATAACGTAATATTTTTCATACTTAAATCTGCTGAGTTAGTTAAGCCTAACTTAGGTGGTTAGGTTCTGTTGGCAGCCCATCCTAATCCATAAAGGATAAATGCTAGTTAATCCAACCACAAAATTGCGTCATTAGGTGCGGACGCCGCCTGGACGAGCCTAGCCTGAAGGTAGGTTGGAAAAATACATACGTCATCAGTTGTGGGTCGTGTGTAAAGTGTTTTTCAATCTTAAACAAGGGGTCTGGTGGCTGGATTAACAAGCATTTGGCCTTTGTTGATGAGGAAGGGCTGGGCGAATTACAAGTTTGTTTTGCTCAAGACATGCTTCATTCTATAGGGTCTCGTGGGTAATATGGGGATAGTGTCCATGGCTATATTAAAGTCCAGGTGGGGTTACGGTGACATCTGATATATGGTTCGATGTTGTTGGCACATTCATGAAGAATTCGTTTGGATCATTGATCTTCAATGTGTTCAGGGGTACTGTAGACTCAGTATTTCACTTTCTTTTTTCCTTGGAGTCATCTGTGAAAGTTTCATCACCTTTGCACAAGGGCCCAATGCTAAATGTAGTTTTTGTTCTAGAGTTTGCAAAGAAGAAAAAGTATTTTCGATTCCTCTCTATTCACTGATGGTCTTTTACTCTCTGCAAATTTCATGTAATTCTTGTAGCTTTAGCTCAATCGTTTCTTTTTCTCTGCACACACTTCCTTTTCGTTCTTGGGATCGAGTGGAGCTTTTGGGATGTTCTGCGATTTTTCTTCACCTATAGAGGGAACGCCGTTCTCGTTTCAGTTTGCATCTTTTACTCTTTTTTTTCCTTAGTGGTATGTAACGCACATATTTCTAGTTCCACTGTGCTTATTTTCCCAAAGCACTAGTTTAAGTTTGCATTATCTAACTGTTCTTCCTAGAATTTTTCTGCGGGGTCTTGATTTATTTGTTTCCAGTTAATCAGTTTGTAATTAAAATTGAAGTTGCTGAATTCTCCTATATATATATATATATATATATATATATATATATATATATATATATATATATATATATATATATATATATATAATATATATATATAATATATATTATATATATATATTATATATATATATTATATATATATATATTATATATATATATTAATCGCTTCTTCTACTGTATATTATTTTACTTGGTGTTAGTACCTGTGGTTCTGGTAAGTGTGCCTGATTTGATTGTTGCCGCCGAACGCGGCTAGTTTATTGTGCACCCCATACTCATCTTGTGAGCGGTAGCGCAAAAGCATTACAGAGGGCACAAAAGGTCTTTATCAGACCTCATCTTAGATTATTACATAAACAATTTCATCTCTCCTTCATACCTTATAGTTACAATGTCAGCTAGTTACAGAGAAAGTGCTATTTCAAGAACTATATATTTACAGTAAGTCATCATACATTAATGGTAGGTGTTATCGCTAATACATAATAGTTTGACCAATGGGGATATTACAGAGTCATAGGAGAGCTTCTGTTTATTATTAGTCCTCACAATACACTACTTGTTTCTGAATCTCTTATGTCGTTCATCTACTGGAAGCAAAATGTGGATACAGTGCAAGGATTTCAGGTAATTTATCCATGGTAATAAGATAGATTGCCATATCATACAGCGTGAGCTTAGATTTATCTATAAATGGCTCAATTTTACTACAATCCAATGTACAGTGTTCGAGTGTGTGTCCCTGTCTTTGTCCACACACTTTACACTTTACTTCATCTAGATCCCTATACAAGCCGAACTGCCAGAGATACTTGTAGCCAAGTCTTATACGAGCTGTGACAACATCTGTTAGTCTACTGACTTTGTTACTTGCCCCATACACATGTTTTACTTCACACATTTCATTGTGATGAACAGTGGACCTGCTAGTTCCAGTTTGCACTGTTATACTTTCTTCAAATTCATCAGGAGTTCTCGTCTAATGACACTTTTAAGGGACCTATTTGATAACTCAAGATTCCGTTCAATACTGTCTTTATTTACTGCAGCCTTAGCAAGGGCGTCAACTTTCTCATGTTCCTGCAGGCCAATGAAAGAAGGAATCCACAACATTTTTATATTTACCCTCTTGCTAAGTATTCTTATATATCTACGTCCAGCTTCGTGTGCCTCATTATCTGTGTCCTGTCTAGCACCTGGCCGAGTTGGTGGTAAAGTTTGGACATTTCCTGCCATTCTTTTTTTAGCTATTCGATTTTAGCTCATTTAAATCTAACGCTGACTAAATAAATATATTTCTCAGAGTATTGCTTGATATACTTTAAACAGACATTACTACAGAATCGTTATTAAAAGGATGGCATGTCATATGGTAGTAAATGACAACTTTTATTAATAATATTAAATAATAGCTAATATTATACCAGCATTATATGTGGCTACCTTAGTTATTATGAAGGGGTCATAGTGTCTAGGTAAAAAGCTTTCCGAATTCAACTAATATCCCATATTTACAAGATAGAGGATAGTGACCTTTCTATATTTAGACCTATATAATAGTTTATCGTTGGAGGTAGACTTGATTTTGATCATTTCGTAATGCTATTTCTCACACACGGGACGTTTCGTCCATAAATTCACTCATTAAAAAATATAATTATGATTTTGCAGCCATTTTATATACACACTATACAAAATACTTGGTAGAACCTTAGTATATATAGTGTGGGTTAAGTTGGGTTAAATTAGGTTAGGTTATATGTGTTATATCCATGTGCGGTGTACGAAAGTGAGATGTAGTACCCGGGGCGGCCAACAGATGCCACCAGTGTAGTCGTCTGCTGTGTACGCCAGTCTGTGAATTCGATTACCGCGGATATTTAGCCAATTGTGCACGTTATTTACAGCCAAGGTGAGTGATTTCTTATGTAAAACTGGCGCCATAAATGATTCTTGTGTGGAATATATCGAATGGTAGGAGTATTATTGGTAAAATTCAAGGCGATCGCCGTTTATGGTGGGTGTTTATCTTGTGTGACAGCTTGTGCGACCTTGTCCTTGCCTCACGAGGCCTCCCACGGGCTTCGCCAACTCTATAATCCTCAGTGTCTGGTCTCCTTAATGTATGCCAGAGCTTAAGGTGTCGAGGGGCAGGTGTTTCGAGTCTTACATGACCCGATCCTCACGTTCAGTAGCCTGGCAGGCCTTCACCTCCACCCCACCATTTCATATTTGTGGTTATTTCCAATGTCTTATATCTTACTACTTTATCCTTGAATAAAGCATTTAATTTGGGCAATTGCATAGCTTCAGACAAATTAATTATAATTCAAAAGTTAATAGCATTGCTTATATGTTGGTAGTACACTTAATTGGCTTAGGGTCTTAGGGTCACCTAATCTGCCATGTGTATCAAGATCACTTAAACTCACATTAATGCAGCTGATATGTTAAGGATCATTTGACTGATATATGATTTAATTTGTATTATCTAAGCCCATATAGTTATATGAACATTCCTTATAGGAATTAAATTTTGTCAGTTTTGTATTTTTTTAAGCATTTAGGATACTGTTCATTCAGGAGCTGGTGAGATGATTTAATATACAGAACTGTACTTGAGAAATCCATTCCTTAGTGATATTTTATGGAATGTTAATTTATTAAATTGCAATTGATCCTCCTGATTATTTTCTACTTTTTATGTCTTTGGCATGTTTCTGCAGTCTGAGCTGTAGAAGGTACAGTAGTAATTTAAGTGTATAAAATGAATACCTGTATATTGCACAAGGAGTAATTGGTTAAATAAAATGTGTTCTTTAGAAGTTTTTATATATATATATATATATATATATATATATATATATATATATATATATATATATATATATATATATATATATATATATATATATATATATATATAGTATATATATAATATGTACTGTATATGTATATGTATGTGTGTGTGTATACTGGAACAATACACTTATTTTCTTGCCTCATAAGAATGAAGATCACTTTCCAGGCAGTGCACAAAGTTAAGGCACATTTTCTTTCACCTGATGATTCTGTTCACCTACGAATATAATAGGCATGGAGGAGTTAGAGAGATATTGTGGGTTTCATCCTGGGAGGAGGGTCAGTAGTTGGCCCAGAGGCACCAGGATAAGCCTAAACACAGGCTTACTGTTCCTAACAACAGGAGTTTTAATAGTAACAGTTAGACTAGATTGTTGGTTTATAACATACCTGTATCTAATCTTGTATGAGGGAGACTCGAGTCTTATCCGATCAGTCAGTTCATTGAAATTTATAGTGCATGTGCATTATGTGGTATAGTGCATGTGCATTATGTGGTGTGCATGTGCATTATGTGGTGTAGTGTATGTGTATTTTGTAGTTTAGTGCATTACAGTGTAGTTCATAGTTTATCAGTGCATTTTACAGACAAGATGTCAAATATGTATGACATCCAATAGAGTTTAGTTTATCAATGCTATTATCTCTATGCTCATTACTAAGAGGCTTATCATTTTTCAAGGTTAACCTTAGCTTATACTCTAAATGATATATATGTCTGGTTAATTTTAAGTTTTTATGAGTACAGTATAATGAATTGATAATTTAATCACATAGGTGGCTAGATAACACTTCTGTAAATATCATTAACTGCACTTTTGAAATTGATAAAATATGCATCATTTGTGTATTGTTTTACTGTGAAATTTCCTAAATTTTTCTACTGTAAAATAATTTTATTTTTGAGATTAAAACAATTATGTACAGTACGTGCATACTGTATTTTACTGAGCTTTGTAAGAGAAAGTATGTTTACTGGTTTTCAAAAAATTGTGAATTCAGTTTCAATGGATCTTAAAATTCCCATTATTGGTGACAAAAAGCCTTCACTTTAGTTAATCAAGGTAACTCTTAGTCTTGACCTTCCCCATGATGCAACCCACAAAATTTATTTTAACTCTTGGGTACTCATTTCTGCTAGTTGAATAGAAGCATCTCGTGAGAGGAAGCCTATTCAATCATTTCTCTCCAGCCCTAGGATTGAACAAGGGTCCCTGAGACATTTTCTGATTGCTTGATAGTTAGTGTGTTAAAAATCCAACCCATTCTTCAAAAAAATGATAGTACAGGACTTACAGCAATTATGGGTAGAACCAGTACAAATTGTTGTACCCCTCAAAAAAGTTGGAATAGCCAAAAATATTGGATGCTTCAAATGGCATGGCAAAAAGTGAAACAGTAACTATCAACATAACATGTCCTATGCCTAGATTAGCAATCCTAGACCTAATATACAGTATAAGAAGTCTACTGCTAAATAAGCATTCTAACTATAAGGCACAATGTTTTTCAGTCCATCATAGCTCTGTATGTTAATAAATGTGCAGTGTGTACATGTAAATGTAATACAGTAGTATGTACAGGGTGTGTTAATAAACTTAGATTTATTTTAGAGTAGTGAATTTCGTTTGTGGAATATCCTTGTTCTTGTGCTAAAAAGAACCCATCTTTGGATTTTCTTGGATTATTATTAGTGAACAAAAACAATTCTTCCAGCTTTTTGGTAATGTACTGCAGTGAGTTTCTTAATTCTTTATTGCTCCTCAAGATTATAAATGTGATGTTTCGCTCAAACAATTCACTAGGTTCTGTGACTTTGTGTTGTAGAGGTAATTATGTAGCAGCAAGATATTATATATTTTATTTGTGCAGATATTTTGAACATGTTTTTGCACGTTTTTTCCCCATGTGTTATTAATTTATTTCCTTTGCATTCTCTCTGTATGCAAAATAAATGTATGTAATGTACTATATTCTATACCACCCATTTTTTTAAGAATTCACCATTAAGACTATAAATATTACAATCAGTTTTATACCCAAAAACCAAAATGACTGAAAATTGTCTTGGTCCCCGTCCAGGAACCAGCATTGATCACCAAAATGTTCAATGGTTTGTATCATGTGACACAAATGGACATTACACTCATATATTTATCTACAAGATAACATGGTGTGTTAGCATGTATTGTGGCATACAATGCATATTTACATACTGTTTAATTCAAATCTTTATAAAAGTTTAACATGCTTAATTTTAGACTTAGCAAATACAGTATTTTGTAAGACTAGTGTGTTATCATTCACCATTTGAACCTGTTTGAACATATACAAATGAGTACAAGTTGAAATACATACAATATTGTATCTTCATGTATTTTCCTTAATGGGATTTTAAGTAATTTTGAACATTTGTTTGTCGTTGAGCTTGTCATTTAACCCCCTTAACCCCCATTAATTAAAAGTACAGTATTACATCAAGGAACACCTGACTAAAAATTGTTTAAAAACCAAATGGGGAAAATTTTTCCTATAATGGATTGGAAGAGGGTAAATGTAACACTGGGTTCTGGTACTGTCCAGGCTTGCATGCTGCTACTAGGACACAACTAGATGCCACAAGGATCCTCTTTGGGGCCCAGCCCCCTCCAGAAATCTGTATACATGTGAATACTGTATACATTTACTGTATGTATGTGTGTATATATGTCCCCTTGTTCTGTGTGTGTGTTTACACTTTACACACACACACACACAAATAATTTTTATGTAATATTTTAAGAGAAAATTAATAATTTAGTTTTTATCCCACAGAAACCTTCAAAAACTTCTCAACGGGCACTTCAAAAGTAAGTAAAGCTATTTTCTTGTGTAATTACATTTGTACAAATACACTTAATATAAGACTAAATTGTACCCAGATAAGTAGTGGTTACAAGTAACATTTTTAGTTATAATTTTTTATAATATAATTTTTATAATTTTTGTATAATTTTTATAAGCAAATATTTTAGAGTACCCAGTATTATATTATTAGAAGGTAGCTGTTGAAATGAGAGAAACGTTATCACTAAAGTTTTCTCTCAGTTTGGTGCTTTAACTGGATATTGTTGTCAGCATTTGGCTTGCTGTGTGTGGTTTTGCCACTTCAGCAGCAACCAAGGAGTAATGTTCTCAAATTGCCAGTTCACTTGTTAGTTTTCATACTCAAGTGATGCCACATAAGTGGTTTCCAATTTTGGTGACATTCCTTGACTTCTTTAGTAATCCTGTAGCTATGCAGGATGGCAGAAAAAAAAGTATACATGCTGTGTCTTGTACCTTTTGATCTTGTTTATACAAATACTTATATATTCTGTGGTGTGGTGAGATTTAATCCTATTGGGATGTCTATTCAATGGTCTCTAGTTATTGCACAGTATAAATCCTGAAGAGAGCAGGATTAATGAACAAGTTAAGGCTACTCAAGTTGTCTATAAATCAATAAACAACATTAAATGATGCAAATCCAAGCACTTGGCATTTTGCTTTAATTTATCATTCATTCTTTCAATTTGATAATGATTCGATTATCAAAAAGGAAAAATACACCTTCCTATCTACAGTACGTATATCTAAACCTGTATAAGAAAATGTGTCTGTCTGTTTATCCATCCAAGGTTGGAGGCCAGACGTTTAGAGATTGCCTTACACAATTTTCACACATGAAGCATGTGAGGTATGATAGTTTCATAGGCCAGTACAATACTTTTAAGAAATACCGGCATCTGAACCCCCTTCCCCATGCAATTTTCATGAACTCAAGTCTGAAATATTGGTCGGGTTGTCCGTAGACTTACTTAGCACTGACATTTCTTTATATCCTAATTATGCACACACAAAATTTGGCTGTCTATCACATGGTCCTGTATGACTGACCTTTCCGCGGTTGGGGGACTTTTAGCATCACGTAGACTTGTTGACATACTCTGTCCTCTACTTTATATAGTCTAGGATAGCTGCACAAATGCAGATGTACATAACTGTATTAATAAATAATTGTTACTGTACGTAATTGTTCTGAGAGAAAGAAGTGAGATAGGGAAGGAAAAAGAATGTGAGTGACGTTTAAGGAGAAGGAAGGAGAGAGTGGGGAGAGAGGTGACAGATGGGTGGAAAGGGGAGGTGAGGGGGATGTATATTGAAGGAGAAGGGTGAGAGGTGTGGGGGGGGGCAGAAGAACAGAAAAGAGAGGTGGGAGACTAAGAGAGAGGGGAAAGGGGGGGAGAGACCCAGGTGCACCCGCATACTCCCTCTCCCTCTAGCCAGTTTTTTAAATTAACAAGAAAAACTGCATAAATAATCAGTAAATATACTGTTAAAAAAGGCCACAGCTTCATATTACTGTAATAAGATGCCACAGCCTCATATTACTGTATAAAGTGCGAATAAAAAACAATAGGAAGTCCTTATGTACATTTGAATGATAGATAATTGGAATAGATTAAAAAATGCCCATAATCACACCCATTCATCTCCTACCACATCAAACCACCAACAAGTATACTCACCCGCCCACCTCCCCAACACTCATCGATTGATTGATTGATTGATTGATTGATAGAGATCAATCTATCTCTGTCAGAGATTAGGTCACCCAAGAGGTGGCACAGGTTTTTAAATAGCACGTAAGACCCGCTCACCATACCACCAACACCTGTATACCCACACCACATCTTTTATCCACCCACATCTATCTGGACCTTCAAAGGCTTTCGACAGAGGTCTACATAAGAGGGTGTTCTGGAAACTGGATCATGTTGGAGGGGTGACAGGTAGGCTTCTAAAATGGATGAAAATTTCTGACAAAAATGAGGGCAGTGTTCAGTGGCAATATATCGGACTGGAGGAATGTCACAAGTGGCGTACTAGAGGGTTCATGTCTTGCACCGGCGATGTTCATTGTCTACATAAACGATCTACCAGATGGAATACAGAATTATATAAAGACGTTTGCTGATGATGCTAAGATAATGGGGAAGATAAGAAACTTAGATGATTATCATGCCCTTGCCACCTCAGCAAGGAGGTGGATAAAGAAGACGACCTGGATAAAATAAGTATATGGAGCACCACTTGGCAAATGGAATTCAATGTGAATAAATGCCTGGTTGATACCAGGTTGATGGGGTTCTGGGAGTTTTTCTACTCCCCATAAATATGCCAAAACTAGAAGATAGAAGAAAAAGAGGCGATATGATCACTTCGTACAAAATAGTAACGGGGGACTAAAATTGAGAGGAAAGAATGCCTGAAACATGAAACATCAAGAAGATGAGGTCATAGATTTACACTAACTAAACAAAGCTGCCTAAGAAATATAAGAAAAGTCACTTTCGCAAACAGAGTTGTAGTCGGTTGGAACAAGTTAGGTGAGGTGGTGGTGGAGGCCAAAACAGTCAGTAATTTCAAAGCGTTATATGACAGAGTGCTGGGAAGACGGGACACCACGAGCGTAACACTCATGTAAACTACACTTAGGTAATTACCACCACACCCACGCTCCAACCAGCTGTATTCCCACCCACGTGCACCAGCCCACCCCAACCCCACCCACATACACCAGCCCACTCCACCCCAATCCCACCCACATACACCAGCCCACTCCACCCCAACCCCACCCACATACACCAGCCCACCCCACCCCAATTTATACGTCAAAATGCGGTGTACTATTCCAGAGGACGGGTTGGTTCGTTACATTACCTCATTTAATGGGCCACAGTTGTAAATTGGTTATCAATAAGCAGTAACTTTAAATTATATTGAAGAGTTGTAGCTTTTATTGTGGACGTATATCATGTGACTCCTATTGATTCTGGGAACCTTGTATGAATGTCATTATAAATGGGTAATTCTTATGAGCGCGAGAAATTGAAAGATAATATTTGCTTACCGCAGTATGATTATAGTGAGTGAGGAACCACCCTCATTACTGCTGATAAAAATGCTTCCGAATTAATTCCCCCCATTCTCTCCACCCTTACGCACCATACCTTAATACTTTCCTAAGTTAACCTCCTTCATGACGATCTCTCAAACCCCACTTCCCGCACAGTTTTGTCTTGTTTTGTATAGCAGTGGTGGATGAGGTGAAGTATTGGGGTGGTTATCTGTTCACACACAAACACACGCGAGTTAATTTTTTTCACTTATCCAACTTCTTTCCATGACGCCTAATGTTGGCACGTGTGGCCAGAAACATGAGAGAGCAGCTCTGGCTCTGCTGGCCGACACACTAGTGGGCAAGATTAAGTATACAGTACAAACATTTATTCATTCCTGTGACGGTACAAGTCATGAATGGCGTCAGTTACTTCTGTGGTGACGTAGGTAGAAGCATTTTAAATTGCCTCAGGGTGCACTCCTGGTAATAGTATACCAAAGCTTGGTAGCAAGGGCAGAAGGACTAGGCGTCTTGACAGTGTGGTACTCTGTTGTAAACGTGTGATGACAACTACTATTAAATTGCAATTATTATTTTCTGATTACATTTCATGAACAAGTCGTATAATATTAATTTGATATTGAAATTATATATATACTACAAAATTTGTACAGGTAAGGAAGGGTTAGGTAGGTTACGCAAAATTGATACATAAATCTAACGCTTATAACCATCAGAATTACAATTCTTGGCAACGTTGCTGATTGCTAGTTACCATAGCAACCTAGAGCCGAGGGGTTGACAAGGGAATTTAGCTTTTAAGCAGTGAGGTTGTGCGATTACAACATTATAACAGACGGCCTACGACGCTCTTGTGCCGACACCAGTGTTGGAACGAGCGCTAACGTTAATAGCATCTAATACCTGCACGGGCATGAAAATAGTGACGTCGTAGTGATTTCCGGGCTATTCATGCCCGTGCCACCTCTTGGGTGGCTTAAATCTTCATCAGTCGTCATAGTGATGTCACCTCGTACATATCATTTTATATATATATATATATATATATATATATATATATATATATATATATATATATATATATAAACATACCGTTTTATCTCCTATTGGTAACAAGTAGCACAAGTTACAGCCCCGCTCCTGTGCCAGGTAAGACCACTACGGGCTCACCATAGTCCGTGCGACTTAGAACTTTTTGTTCCAAGTCGCGAATCTTAACCAACAACAACATAATATCTGTTATTTTTGTTAGGTTGGGCTCGGGTGGGCTGGGTGTGGTTTAGAGAGTGGCGATGACGTAGAGGGATGCATACTTGTCTATTAAAGCTTTAGACCTTACTAATGTGAATCGTAAGGTACTGTGGTAAGTGGTACGATACCTTCGTGTCATGTCACTGTCTTGATAACTAGACGACTGCGTCAAACAATTTTGGTGCAACATTTCCAGCGTCAAGTTTGCAACAATGATGCTGGTGTGCACGAGGAAATGATGGACGATATTCGATTTAGGTTCATTGTAGCATTAATATCATTAACCCCCCCCCCCCCGTGTGTGTTAGGCTTGCTGCGGCGCTTCTGCCCGTGGCGTTGCTGGACGTGTTTATCTCTAGCGGATGCTCACACTGGCTTGCGTCTCCGGCTTTGGGGAGAACGTTACTACTGTGGCAGGACACGGGTCTACAACTACAAATCGAAATGTTTGTACGTTGAGGCTCGGCACCTTATACACTGACAAACGTCATTTTCAGAAATAAGCAACAAGAGTGCGTGTGATGGGGAGGAAAAAATGCCGCTTCAATTAATAATATAATAGTATGTATGGAGAATCACAGATTGCGTGATGCAAGAGTACCGTTGTACTGAATATACTGTCTTGAGGCAACTTGGGAACCTGGCAAATTTTACACCCTAGTTCGAATCCCGCAACACCATTAGAACTGACATATAGATATTGGTGTCCTTGTGTCTTGTTAAACCTCAATATAACTCATAAGGCAGCTAGCTGCTGCTGACTTGGGTATTTGATAAAACTTGAAAGGAACTTAGATGTCATTTTAATATCTAATTTAAACAATTTAGTAAATTTAAGGCAGACTAAGGCTGTCTTTCTATGTTGTCAGAGTAAGCAGCTTTAATAAAGTACAGAGGGGGCAGGGACGTGGGACATTGAGAATGCCACAGGTGTAGATAGTTACATCAGTGAGCATGAGGCTACCCCCCCTCTGGCTACGGGAAGTGTCGCTACCTCTTCATATCTTGCCTCCTAGCTTTTTGTATCTGGCGCGTTTTTAAATCTCATGACGTTCGAGCTCCGCGTCGAATCGCAGGACGAGTGACAACCTGTGCTCGGACCAAGCCCATTCGTCCAGCGGTCGACCCCGAAGACGCATTCATAAATTTTAACATGCTGTTCATTCAAAACAGGAATTTTCTCAAATATAAATTAATATTATTTTATATTAGCATATTGTACATATTTAGGCATAGGTTATGTTAGGTGTTTAGGTTCTGTTGGCGATTAATTGTATTTGTAGTACTTGGGTGAAGCATTTACAGCGTTGTGGTTCGAACAAAATTCGTCAGTGAAGCACTTGTTCCGGAAGTGTTCGAACGTCAACAGTGGTGCGTCGTGCGTAAAGCACTTTTCATTCGTAAACGGGGTTTGGCGGGTGCATGGAATCACTTTTGGGTCTTTGTTTGGAGGACGGGCTACGAATATCATGACGTTCGAGCTCCGTGTCGAATCGCATGACGTTCGAGTGTAATGTACTTGGATCGCACTTGACAATCCTTACAGGGTGCAGGTAATTCCTTGTGCCTCTTCAACTCGAGTGCGTTTCAGGCATCCACCTATTTTCATCGGTAATTCGTCGACTGCGTCGAAAACTGAAGATCTTTACTTTCATTTTTAGTGTATGTAGCCAGTCACCAGAACACACTCAAATCTATAGAAAACTTACTGCCATGTAAATGCACGTGGTAAATATTCCCGTAAATATTTTGTTTCACGTGGAAAAGTAATGAAAGTGTCACACTTCAGACATTTCGTCATTACAGAAAAGGAACGCACCACAGAACGTGATTTAGCTATGATGAAACCATCATGATTCAGTCGGTAGTACATGTGGCTTGTCTCTCCAGATTTGGGTTCGATCCCATCATACGGCTTTTAGTATTATACGAATCCTTGTTCATTGAATTCGCCATCAGATTTACAAAGGATTTCCCTCGTCAGATGGTATTGTCTGAAGTGTACTATTATGTAAGCTTTCGTCTGGATTGCCTTTTCCAGACGAAAATCTGGTTGCAAACATCTCGGTAGTGAAACAGCGGGCACATTCAGCTGTACAATTTTTTAATGAAACCATTGAAAATTTCTTTCAAGAACGGATACACTTGACTGTTAAGCTTTCAATTGGTATCTTTCACCAGTTTTGTGATAGTTTGCTGTTGAACAGGTGGCCTTGCAAACGCTTGCATTGTAATCCTTTAATGTGATTATCCTTGGTTTTACATTGTGGTTGGTTGGTTTGTTTGGTAAGATTATACTCTCCCAGGACTGTGTGGGCTCCATGTTACTTATACTCTCCCAGGACTGTGTGGGCTCCATGTTACTTATACTCTCCCAGGACTGTGTGGGCTCCATGTTACTCAGCCTTGTCGCCATACCGTCATGTTTACTATAATTTAATCCAGAGTTCTACATATTGTTTTGTTCCCTTCTGTATATGTTGTTTCCCCCTGGTCTCATAGTAATTAAGTGACGGTACTTTGGCAACAACAATGTTAAACATGGATACAACATATTTGGAAAACCACTTAAGACATGTGAAGATTTAGGTTAGGTTTGGTTGGGTTAGGCTTGGTTAGATTAGGTTTGGTTAGGTTAGGTTTGGTTAGGTTCGATTTGGTTGCGCGCACATTTGTGTGTTTTCCCCACAGTCAGCACTGGAGCATGACCACGTGTGCCAACATGTCAGTCAGGGAAGACAGCCGTGGCAAAAGCGCAAGGCAAGACAAGCAAGCAAGCAAGCAAGCATGTATGTGTAATCTGAATATGAATAGGTCACGCGGCCGAGGCAAGACCTTCGTGGCGCGGGAGGACACGTGCTGCTCGGAGAGGGTGACTAGCACACGTCCACAAGAACGGAACCTTAAAAGTTCACCGGATGTCGGTATTATTCCCACGTTATGATTACAGAAATTAAATATTTCAGCATCCGGATTATGTAGATCTATATCTATTACCGTTATAGCAGTTCTTAGAGGGGGGGGCGCAGTGGGGGCTGACTCGTTTCGTGAGTGATTTAGTCTGAACTTGGAAGATTGACTGGGCGCCAATCTTTAGCTGTTCGCCCCTGTTCACACAGCAGTAATTGGGGGATCTGGGTGTAAACAGATTGGCGTGTCATGTTCCAGAGGTAACTAGTATGATAATTATTGACATGAGCTATTCGACTGCAAAGCTCTAAGCTTGCTAATTGGAGTCACAAGTCTTATGATGCTGCTGTACCCGCTCCGCCTGTCCAAAAAAAAAAAAAGTCACAGACTACTGAAAGTGTGTATAAACCCCCAGGGCCTTTGTTTTACCGATTGTTGTCAGGGCCGGAGGGGCTCTGGTACCCTTGCCCCCACCCTGTCTGACAAGACTTTGTAGCCGACCTGATCCCCCAGGCTTTGCTTGCTGGCAGGTCCAAGTTCGACGTAACCACTGCACCCGGCCACAGATCCTTAATCCCTCGGTGTGTATGGAACTGGATGTTGTTATTTTGTGTTTACCAGATGGTCTCGACTTTAATATTTTAATTCTGTCGTCTGCTGACCATCGAACAATTTTTCCTTTTTGTGGAATGGAACTATATCGGCCACCATCCGAAAGGAGGTCACAGTTCTTGTGTTTTAAAATTAGAGTTAAATGTGATGATAGATGGTCCACACAAGTTCGTAAGCCTGTGACTGACGGTACTTGACCCCCATTTAAGTTAATAGGGGCGGGGGACTTTATTTTGCTAATGTCCCCCAATAACAACTTGGACACACTTCTTGGAGCTGTGGAGGTTGTCATTCTGGATCGGAAACTTTGATCTAGGCAGGCAAATTGGCTGCCATTAGATCGTCGTCTTTAGGTAAGTCAAGTCTGTTCCGATCTTACAAATAAAAACAATTGAATGAAATTGCCGCTTAGCTCTGTTGAAATCCATGTCCCACCAACAAAATTTTTATTTAATTAGACTAATGGTTTTATAAGATTGTGGTTTCATTTACTTTTATTAGACCTAATGAAAGGCACTGAAATTAGGATTTTATTTCGAAAACGAGAAACACTGTTTTTACACAAATTTTGACAAGAGTAAATCCACCATTGTCAGTTTTTATTTAATTTGGCATGTGTACACCAGGAAGCTATGGTTTGAAATACGTGTTTTATATGGAATTATTTAAGTGGTACGTTGAATATGGCAGTTTTTATGGGTGTTTTATGTGTATTTCCTCAAAGGGATTTTAGAATGTTGTCAAACATGAAGCGAGTCATTAACGTGAGGCCCTCCGCAGGTGGCCTATCACCATGGAGACGTGGGATGAAGTTACCTACACAGGGTCGCGCGTCACAAAGTGAGACGTTGAGGGTTTTCAACCTTGAATTTTTTGTTCGCATGTGACTTCGTTCTGGGAATCTCTGCTATCGCAGTAGTGTAATGGCTTCATTCTTCAAATGAAGGTGTCGTCAATTTCAATCACCGAGCGGGGTTTGAGTTTCATTTGATATATAAATTGCTGAGGAAATTGCATCTGATGGTAAGTATGTAAAGATCAACAACATTTACGTTTTGTACAGTTTGAATGGCAGCCTAGTTTTTGCTATATATTTTGTGCTGTTAAGGAGCTTAGCGCAGAAGAGTTTTTAACATAGAGGTCGACATCAGCCTGTAAACCTTTACATTCCCGCCACACATCACATGTACTTTAGTGTCCATATTTCATGTCATAGTAGTCCTCTAGTGACGGTTGCAAGCTATAGACTCTTGTAATAGTTTATATTGAGAGATTTCCAGATGTAAATATGTGAGAGTGAATTTAGAATCATTGCGTGCTCAGCATTTCTCAGAGACGGCTGTAAAAATCTTGGTATTTCTTATTATTGACTTGGCTAAAGCACAGCTTGGACTGTCCTCCCTGAATTGTGCTTGTAGGGGGTTGAGCTTCGTAGGCGTCCCCGCTCTCATCTGTCAATAAACTGGTGTATAGGTTCCTAAGCCTGTCGGGCGTGTCTCATGCCTGCATTTTAAATTGTGTATGGAGTCTACCTCCACTGTGTGGCTGTGATTGTGTCTAGAGTGGCTCGACTGTCCATCGTATGGTTCAATACCCATGATTCCTTCCATAGGGAATACTGGATATCCTATCATGTATTTCGCACTCAGTGGTTTTGTTCATTATTTTGGATGAAAATGTTTGCACGTTTAAATACGAAAATATATTCGCTTCTGATGAGAAGAGTGTTGCCAGTTGCAGCAGTAGCAAGCGAGGCTTCACGGGTGTGTCAGATGTTACAGTATTAAAGTGCGAGGGGGAGGGGCAGCATAAATAGGCTACGACATATGGGAGCCGCAGCAGCGGTAACGTGGTTTGTTATGAGGCAGGCCAGATGAGTGTCAGTTGTTGACACTTACATTAACATGATTCATTTGTTAGAGCTGTTGGCAGCCCACGTGTTCCCCCCCCCCCCCTCCCCGTCATGGACTAGTGTTAGTGTTCCCTGTGGAGGTGTCGTCCAGTCCCACCTCGCTGTTCTCCCCTAGTTTCTTACACCCGGGGAAATTGCTAGTATAAAACATCGATTTTTTGTTGTTGTTAATTACATTTTACCATTCTGTAAATTTGTATTTGCCCCTTTTTTTGTATCCCAGAAGGGTACGAGAGAGCTAGCAAGCTGAGTGCTCTGGCGACATTTGGAGCCTTATTTCTATGAAAAGAATTCGCATAAACTGTCCACCAAGCCTAAACCTCTCGCCGTACAAACGTTTCATTCTGGTTAGGTAAACCGTATAAACGTTTGCTGACTGGTATTTAAGTAGCATTCAGAGTTTCTGAATATTGATATTGGATATGATATTCTGAACATAATACTGGAAAAAATCAAACTATATATATATATATATATATATATATATATATATATATATATATATATATATATATATATATATATATATATATATGTATATATATGTATATATATATATATATATATATATATATATATATATATATATATATATATATATATATATATATATATAACTGAAAACTCACACCCCAGAAGTGACTCGAACCCATACTCCCAGAAGCAACGCAACTGGTATGTACAAGACGCCTTAATCCACTTGACCATCACGACCGGACAAAATGAGGTGATAGCCGAGGCTATTTGAACCACCCCACCGCCGGCACTCGGATAGTAATCTTGGGCATAGCATTTTACCAAATCACCTCATTTATAGCCTCGGCTATCACCTCATTTTGTCCGGTCGTGATGGTCAAGTGGATTGAGGCGTCTTGTACATACCAGTTGCGTTGCTTCTGGGAGTATGGGTTCGAGTCACTTCTGGGGTGTGAGTTTTCAGTTGCATATTGTCCTGGGGACCATTCAGGCTTGTTCGCATATATATATATATATATATATATATATATATATATATATATATATATATATATATATATATATGAATAAAAACTCACACCCCAGAAGTTACTCGAACCCATACTCCCAGGAGCAACGCAACTGGTAACTACAGGGCGCCTTAATCCACTTGACCATCACGGCCGTCAAAAGGAAGTGATAGCCGAGGCTATTTGAGCCACTTCCCCGACGGCAACTCGGATGGTAATCTTGGGCATAGCATTTCACCAAATCACCTCATTCCTCTTCACCTCGGCAATTCTTCGAGTTGCCGTCGGGGAAGTGGCTCAAATAGCCTCGGCTATCACTTCCTTTTGACGGCCGTGATGGTCAAGTGGATTAAGGCGCCCTGTAGTTACCAGTTGCGTTGCTCCTGGGAGTATGGGTTCGAGTCACTTCTGGGGTGAGTTTTCATTCGCATATAGTCCTGGGGACCATTCAGGCTTGTTATTATTATTATTATTATTATTATTATTATTATTATTATTGTTATTAGACAATAATTGGGTGACTTTATAGGCTTTCATTTATTCCACAATAAAAACATGTCTATATATGGACATGTTTTTATTGTGGAATAAATGAAAGCCTATAAAGCCACCCAATTATTGTCTAATAAAGGTGTTGATGTATAGTACTGCGAGTGTCATTCATCCAAATAATCAGTCATTAGCGTGGGATTTGTTTGTAAACATTGAGCACGTGACTTTCGTATCAGTACTGATTAAACGAAGGTTCGTCTATAGCTATTAGACACAAGAACTTTATATAATTAGAGATTAGCCGCGCACACGTGGTTCTTACCTGTTGATAGTATCGGGGACCAATGCCCTCGCGGCTTGGTCTATAACCAAGACTCCTTCCTGGTTGGTGGTCTGATTAACCAGCCTGTTAGACGACGCTGCTCGCAGTTTGATGCATAGCCCGAGGTATCCTTTGTAGGTATTTATCACATCATGATAAATAAATCTTTCTTGAATACCGTGAGAGGTCGATTATGCCCCCTAATGTGTAGTGTTGAAAAGTGTTCGGCCATTTGATGTTGATGGAATTCTCTCTTTGCGTACCTGTTGCACTTCTGCTTTTCAATGGGGGTTATTTTGCATTTCCTGCCATGCCTCATGTGCCACGAGGAGTGTTTTCCGTGTGCAGATTTGAAACCACGGTTTATATGTTTCTGTGAACAAATGTGGCTGGCCGAGGGCGGTCGAGCGTGGGCCTGGCCGAGGGCGGGCGGGCGAGTGCGGGCCTGGCCGAGGGCGGGCGGGCGAGTGCGGGCCTGGCCGAGGGCGGGCGAGCGCGGGCCTGGCCGAGGGCGGTCGAGCGTGGGCCTGGCCGAGGGCGGGCGAGCGCGGGCCTGGCCGTTTTACTCCTACAAGATGTAGCGGCTAACACACACACTGGGTTGATTACGCTGACATCACTTTAGAATTTGCTTGGGGAAACACTCGAGGCCACTTGCCAGCAGCTTTGTGATGAGTGAAGCGCCTTGTGTATTGACGTATGGGGCCACTCCACGCCACTTGCACCTCTCGCCACGATGGTGTTACAAGGAGAGGGAGCTAAAGGTGCACACTCGCGCTCGAGGGCTCTTGTGTGTCCGTCACTTAACTCAAACTGTGTATGCTGGGTTTTGACCTCGGGCAAAAGTCACATATTTGACTTTAAATCAGTTTAAAATGTACGAGGATTAGGAATTGGAAAGATCACTTTCATTCATAATTTGATTGTTTTAATGGGTTATGTTTTAAATATGTGAGTCTGATTGGTATATTTATTTACGTCTGTGACTGTAGGCGAGCGAATGGCAGAGTGATTAAGGAGGACCGTAGGACTATGTAATAGATGCGAATGATCTACCACCACAGTTAGCTTAATCAAGGTAGTGAGAGTGGCTCCCTAAAGAATCCGACTGCTTCCTCAGTAGCAAATCTGACGATTTGCTGCAGCTGGAGAAGTGCCGACCGTGGGAAAATACTTGAATATGAACTGTTGTGTACAAAAACACCAGGTGATTAATGACTAGAGGTGTGCGGGAGAGAGCGTTGAGTAGGGGCGTGGTGGCCACTCACAGCGGTGGTGGGAGGGAGGGAGGGAACAACCCAGCGATGTACCATATTTACTACCCCCATTGCGTATCGTACCGTACCGCTTTCCCCATTGAACATTGAACTGTTCATTTCAATTCTCACTGTGTATTCACAGGGGATGTTTGTTTCAAGTCTGTTCTAAATGAGCGCAGCAGTAGTGTAGTAGTAGTAGTGGTGTAGCAGTATTATGCCAGTGTAGTGTTATGGTTTCATGGTTGTGCTGAGACGAGCTTCCTGGAAGAGGAAAAACGAGCAGTGTTGCTGGAACATCTTCGGAGTCCCTGCGGGGTGCTAGTGGCTAGTGCTGCCTTTTGAATAACAGCTCCAGCTTTAACACCTTTGTTGTAAATATTATCATTAAGAGAACGATATGCTTTTAGGTTAACTTTTGGAATTGTTTTGGCTGTCAGAGTAATACTGTAGTCGGCGTTATGATTTAAATTTTATCATGTAACATGTGTGATTTTAATGTGTGTGTGTGTGAGTTGGCCGGTATGGTGGTAGCCTAATTGGGTGTTTATTAAGCTGGTTCATTAATCACAAATTGGGTTAGTTGGTTGAAGGCGAAATGATACAAGTTTTGAATGAAAAGCCTAGCAAGGTAAATGCAAAACGTAGCCTACCCACCTACCTTGTATAGCTTCCTGGGATCAACGGCCCCGCGGCCCGGTCTTCGACCAGGCCTCCCCGTTGGTCGTCTGGTCAACCAGGCTTTTGGACGCAGCTGCTCGCAGTCTGACCTATGATTCACAGCCTGGTTGATCAGGTATTCTTTGGAGGTGTTTGTCGAGTTATCTCTTGAACTCTGTGAGAGGTCGGCCAATTATATTTCTTGCGTGTAGCGGGAGAATGTTGAAAAGTCTTGGGCACTTGATTGTGATAGTTCTCCCTCAGAGTACCTATGGCACCTCTGCTTTTCAACGGGGGTATTCTGCACATCCTGCCATGCCTACTGGTCTCATGTGATGTTATTTCTGTGTGCAGGTTTGGGACCAGCTCCTCTAATATCTTCCATGTTTAGATTATTATGTATCTTTCGCCTGCGCTCTAGAGAATACAGATTTAGAACTTTTAATCGGTCCCAATAATTAAGATGGCTTAGAGTGGACTCTAACGGTAAAGGATCTTTGCATGCTCTCCAGGTCAGCAATTTCTCCGGCTCTGAATGTGGCTGTTAGTGTGCAACAATACTCCACCCAGGACAGCTTAAGTTTCATTAAAAAAAATGCATTTCCATTTATTTTCTCGAGATGACTAACCTAATGCTATACTTTAACGAGTAGCTGAACACTTTTACTTCATAATGAAACTGGTTTCCCCAAATTCTCTATGGAAAAGGGTAAAAATTCGACCTTTACACACACTTAAAAATTATGCCTAATGTAGTGGAGGGTGTGGGAGTTTTAGGTGAGGGTTATGGGCCAGCCCGTCCTCCTAAGATTTCCCAACGTCAAGAAACTGCCGTGCTAAATTACCCTTATCCTTACCCACCAGAGGACCTAAAACAGAAAACGGGACAGTCTGTCAATTTCGCGAGCCGCTACCATTTTCTAGTACGACAATTTTTGGCCTTAGGTAAAGTATACATCAAAATGCGACGTACTATTAGAAGGTTGTATGGACACACTTCCCCTCCACCCGGGTGCCTGAATTTTCGTTTGCCTCGGCACCTGCTTCTCGCAAACTCACTGGGGTTCGATCCCTCACCATTACACTAGATTGACGTCGCACTCCAGGTCCCCTTGCGATGGTGGGGGTGAGCGGGGTACTCGTGTTACCTAACTCCTTATTCCCGGGCCCCAGTCTGTAACCAGCCCTGGTAGACGCCCTGATCAACCAGGCTGGTAGACGCCCTGCTCAACCAGCCCTGGTAGACGCCCTGCTCAACCAGGCTGTTGGACGCCCTGCTCAACCAGGCTGGTAGACGCCCTGCTCAACCAGGCTGGTAGACGCCCTGCTCAACCAGGCTGGTAGACGCCCTGCTCAACCAGGCTGGTAGACGCCCTGCTCAACCAGGCTGGTAGACGCCCTGCTCAACCAGGCTGGTAGACGCCCTGCTCAACCAGGCTGTTAGACGCCCTGCTCAACCAGGCTGTTAGACGCCCTGCTCAACCAGGCTGTTAGACGCCCTGCTCAACCAGGCTGTTAGACGCCCTGCTCAACCAGGCTGTTAGACGCCCTGCTCAACCAGGCTGTTAGACGCCCTGCTCAACCAGGCTGTTAGACGCCCTGCTCAACCAGGCTGGTAGACGCCCTGCTCAACCAGGCTGGTAGACGCCGCTACACCCAATCTGAATCACAGCCCGGTTGATCAAGTACGCTTTGGAAGTGTCTATGAAAAGTCTTCTAGTTATGCCCCTTACATCAAATATATATTAGATCCTTGCCACTGGGGCGATCTTATACACAGAGAGAGATATAACCTGCAAACCGTTCCTAAAAGGTACGTAGTGGTTTGAGCAGTCGAGGCTGGAAAGCAGACATCAAACGAAGTGTTTATCTATTCTCGGGGGAATTTAATTACCAAGTTTATCTGAATCGTTCGGAGAGCAACTTAAATAACCATAATTATTTTGGCACTTTTTCATGTATTTTTGTTTTAATATTTGTGATATTTTATTGAACTATCATACCCAGGAATTTATTTTTTATTTAATATTAATTTTTTTACGAGATACGAGAGTTTAACAAAAATTATATTTAAATGTACAGTTTTCCCTCCCCCCCCCTTCCCCATCTGGCCAAAGTGGAGTGTGGGCGATGGCTTTTTTATTGCGTGCGCGCGCTACCTGTGTAGTCACCTTTATGACTATATTACAGCTGCGTTCATGCGCGCACACAAATATATTTGAATTGCAAAGTCCATCCACTTGAACTAATCGGTACATACGGCGATGGCCTCGCCTCTTGTAAGGTCAGTGTTCGATTCCCGAGGGTTTAAGTGGTTGGGCGCAGTTCCTTCAATGTATCCTATCCTGTCCTCGTATTCCTTCCAAGTGCTGTATAGTCATATTGGCTTAGCGTCTTCTCAAACTGACCTGATCTCGCAGTCAAACAATATATATGTGGTTGAAAATACTCCAATATTGTACATTGTGTGTGAGAGGCAGGGAGGACGGGAGAGAATATAAGAATCTTAATTATCATTCCTATTAGTTAAGAGACAACATTTGTGCAATAAAATCTATTCATATATATGCGTCAGATTGCCTGTTAATTAATTGGCATTGTCTACAACACCAGAATAGAGTCAGCGAAGACCAGGGGTGCCATAGGCACAGAGAACACTGGATGAACATCACAGGTCCACGGCTGTTAAATTTCCTCACAGTAAGTATAAGAAATATTGCCGGAAATAAAGTTGAAATCTTCAAGAAAAAAATGGATAGTTTTCTTCAAGAAATGCCAGACGTAGTAGGCTGTGGTGGGTATGTGGGCCTGCGGGCTGCTCCAAGCAACAGCCTGGTGGACCAAGCTCTCACAAGTCAAGCCTGGCCTCGGGCCGGGTTTTGAGAGTTAGAAAGACCTCAGAGAACCTAATCCAAGTGCCTGCAGGTGTGTCTTGTTTACACCACCAGCATATGCAAATATATTGTTTACAACACCTGAAGTTAGCTGTTGTTTACTACACCTGCAGGTGTCTATTGTTCAAACAATTTATAGTGTTAAAACTACTATTACTTTCTGAGATTGTTAAATATAGGCAAGTCAGGTTACCTTAACTCCTTAAATTACTATTAACTTACCTTAAATTACTATTTGTGTCTGCAGAATTAGCTCTTGGACCCCGCCTTTCTAATTAATCTATTTTTACTCTATTATATCTACTGTGTGTGTGTGTGAGAGAGAGAAATCAGCACTACATCAATACTGGTTAATTGGAGGCGTCTCACACGAACTGTTACATTGAAGATGGGTGATGGAGAGCGAGTCTGGGAGTGGTAATTTGTCTTAGTGTGGGGTGGCAGGCGGCTGGTGTCTTGCTCTCATTACCATCTCAGAGACCCAGCTGATGCCTTGACTAATGACAGGCTGGCTCACACCGCCCGTCACCACCTCACTAGCAACATCTAAGGCGCAAACTTTTCTTCCTAACAACTATAGCATCTGTAGGGTATAAACGTTTCCCTCCCTTCAGCTATAACATGTGTAGAGAACAACCGTTCTTTTCCCTTCAGCGGTATCATTTATCACAGCAGTAACATAAGAAAGAATGTTTCTTACCTAGATCAATAATAATTGTAGGGAATAATGTCCTTTATATCGTGTGTGGGAAACAAACTTTTTTTTTCCCTTCAGCAAATAATGTATGTTTGGACTATCCCTGTCAACGGAGAGGATACCAGTGTCCCGGAGAGAGGATACCAGTGTCCCGGAGAGAGGATACCAGTGTCCCGGAGAGAGGATACCAGTGTCCCGGAGAGAGGATACCAGTGTCCCGGAGAGAGGATACCAGTGTCCCGGAGAGAGGATACCAGTGTCCCGGTGAGAGGATACTGGTGTCCTGCCTTCTAGCTACGGGTATTTTCTATAGCACGGGGCTATGTTCAATCCCTCTAAGTACTCTCTGTACATTACTTGTGTCAGCCATGCCCCGCGTAATGATAAATATGCAGAATAACATTTTTGTGTATATTAATAGCATCAGTAAATAAGTAACTACATAACCATTAAATAATGTGTCCTTAAAAATTAAACAGCAATTGTGAAAAGACAAATATAGGACAATTTCATGGCCAATCTTCTGGGTTTTAAATGTACAAAAGCTTAGCCATCTTCGGAAAATGTTTCATACGTAAACTCCTGCAAAACAGAAGGAAAAGTTTGTTGGCGATTATTTGTGTTCCTAGTACGTGGGAAACCCGTCCTCGACTCGAGTCCATTCCATCCAGCGGTCGACCCTACAAACGCATTCATAAATTTTAACATGCTGTTCATTCTAAACGGGAATTTTCTCAAATATAAATTAATATTATAATATATTAGTATATTGTGCATATATAGGCATAGGTTAGGTTGGGTGTTTAGGTTCTGTTGGTGATTATTTGTATCAGTAGTGCGTGGGTGAAGCAATTATAGCGTTGTGGTTCGAACAAAATTCGTCAGTGAAGCACTTGTTCCGGAAGTGTTCGAACGTCATCAGTTGAGAGCCGTGTGTAAACCGGTTTTCATTCATAAACTGGGGGGTTTGGCGGTGCATGGAATGGACTTTGACCTTTGTTTATGAGGACGGGCTGGCTGGCGAATATTTGTATTTGAAGTACGTGAGTGAAGCAGTTTATTATTTCTGAATAATGATATAAGTGCTTGAGGTAAGTGCTTGACGAGTCCTGGCTCCTTGTTTTCGCTCTTGTAGACCAGACTTCTTACGCGATAATGCTTATCGTACCAAGGATACTGTGCTACTCTCGGTAGGATTCAGAGTACTTTCACACAAGGTACACATGTCCTTCAGGAACACCACCGTCTTTCAAGAAATTACTTAAGCACTCGTGAAAGCGCTTGCCGGTCCGCGCGATTATTCATCTACCCTCTTTGACGACATCGATGCTCGCGCCAAGGGTGCTCCCAGCGCTCTCCAGGGGCACTTTCCTCCTGTTGACGACTCTGATCTTCCGACATATCCTATAAAGTTCATATAAAGGCTCTCGCGTCCCTGATACTTAATGATGACACTCCTCAAGATGACACCTTCAGTATGCCTATATCTGTCCTAAACTTTGTCACTCCTGTGTGTACACACACACACACACACACACACACACACACACACACACACACACACACACACACACACACGCACACGCACACGCACGCACACGTATTAGAAATGTTGCCGATTTTTTTTTAAGTCTTCAAGAAAAAGCTGGATACTTGTCTGACAAGTGCCGGGCCAACCGGGCTGTAGTGGATATGTGGGCCTGCGGGCCCCTCCAAGCAACAGTAGGTATTTTGAGGTCGTGTGTGGGAGAGGTTTTCAGTATTAGACATGTTAACGTGGAACAGGCACTGCCTCTTCTTATCAACACGCGGGCATTTACTTCATACTCACTGTATCCCCCCCTCTTTCAGAGCGGAATTAGTTTTGTGTATGTAGATTTGCAACCAGTGTAGAATACACTCCCGCTCTTGTCTTTCTCTGCACGAAGCTGATGTATTCACAAGTAGTTCTTGAGACGGCTGCCTGAGGAGGTTCTTGGGCAGTGGTGCTGAGGGCGCATGTTTTACACTCCAATTTGCAAGCATTGCGTGTCCTGACCTAGTCGTGAGTTGGGGGGGGGGGATGATCTCCAGTGTCATCTCCAGACCCAAGTCTGGAGATGACGCCATGTTTCCATCTATGCCCACTCGCTCTCTTGTTTCCAGCTTTTTAACCACATGATTTCTTCATACAATTACGTATATGTCTATCCTCATCTCAAGAACGGCTACTGTTGCATGTATTTGGGATTTTTCCTTTTTTCACGTGAGAGTTTCATGCCTGGGCTAAATGTGTGCGCGTGTGTGCGCTCACCTAGTTGTGCTTGCGGGGGTTGAGCTCTGGCTCTTTGGTCAGTGTGTGTTTATTATTTGTGACTGCAGGATCGAGCTATTACGCCAGGGACCCAGCCTTTCCAACCGTCGGTTGTCTAATAATCCTACCTATTTTCCCCTCTTATCGTAGTTACTACAAATATTTATCTCAAACTCTCACGCACATCCCCAGGATGCAGTGTGTAGCAGCTGCTTAATTCCCAGGTGCCTATTTATTGCTACGATATCTGCTAAGTGAAAAGGTTCATGAGGTGAAACAAACTGCCCGTTTGTTTCTGCCTCGGCCGGGAATCGATCCCGGGCCCTTAGGACTACCAGCCCCAAGCTCTGTCCGCTCGACCCTGTGTGTGTGGGGAGGGGGAGGGGGATGCTAAAGGTGGTACTCACCTAGTTGTGCTTGCGGGGGTTGAGCTTTGGCTCTTTGGTCCCGCCTGTCGGCAGCTAATCGACTGGTGTACAGATTCCTGAGCCTACTGGGCTTGTATCATACCTACACTTGAAACTGTGTATGGAGTCAGCCTCCACCACATCACTGCGTTTGTATGATGTAGTCGAATGTTTTATAACTATCTATGGACTACAGCAGTTCTAACCCTGTCCTTGGAGTACATAAGAAAATTTATTCATGCTGGTTAGCATTGTATGTATAAATGAACAGCTTCGTTTGTGCTACAAAATAAAGTAAAAAATTAAATAAAATAAAACTTAAATAATTTGTCTCAATTTGTATGCTTGTACACTTTGTCAATAAAACGACCTGCATAGCAAGGAAATCAAATCCTTCGAATCTTAATTTCGAAGATCATAGGATCTTAATTTTAAACTGTGGTGACCAAAGTGGATTACAGCTGGTTGGCCGAGACTCAATTAGTCACATATACCCCCACAACGCCTAATACTCATCCCCGGTCTACTCTCCGGAAACGATATTCGTCAAGGAATGTAAGAACGCCATTATCAACGACGATCCCAAACTATTTCCAGAAGAATCGGTTTCGATTGGGGGGGGGGGGTTATTATTGAGGAAAGTTTGAAATTCGCTGACCCGGGTTTTCTCCGCGGGGAAGGAAGGCGGACAGTGGAGAAAACCGCTTACGGCATATAATAGGCTTTTCGCCGCATAAAATCTGTAGACTTTTATCAAAAGGAATAACTCGCGTAATCTGACAAACATTTATTCTTGTGAAATGCTTAAACATTTAATTAGAATTTCACGCTAAAGTTTGTCTGACTCTTGTCTATCGCGAATTGTTTTTAACGGCATTTTGTGTGTGTATGTGTGTATATATATATATATATATATATATATATATATATATATATATATATATATATATATATATATATATATATTTCTTCTCCGAGGCTATGGGTCCCTACACTTGTACCAGAGGTGGTACCCCCTTCTAGGTATTAAAAATATGTATATATATATATATATATATATATATATATATATATATATATATATATATATATATATATATATATATATATTTAATTTGGGTTTAAAATATAATTTGCAGTTTTGATTTTAATAGTGATGACTCTTGCTGTTGTAAAACTTCCCCCACAAAGTTTGTTTGTTTTCCTGTTAGAATGAATTCATTTGGCTTCACTTACCGCTTTATTTTATTATCTTCATATTTATGCAGTCTTAAACCTGGGATCATTCTTTCCACTGAAACAAATAAGCTTCCTTTCAGCTTTTAAGGAAGGATATTGTTATATTTTGTGTGAGTATTATAGCCAGCTATAAAACACAGGGCAATTTTGCGGGTCATGGAGTTTACTGTTTTCCCGTTAACTTTATTGAGTAAATCTCCGTGCCCTCTTTCTCGGCTTTGTTGTCAATTTTAACCCATTTCTCTTGTTTTGTGTTAAATTTTATCTCCCCCATTTCTCTAGTTTCGTTGTCAATTTTACTCCTTTACTCTTTGGTCATCTTTTGATCATTCAGAGGATGAAGGTGCCCGTGGTTCACTTTCTGACCAGTGATGAGGATTCGAACCTATGAATGGGTAGGAAAAGAAGCTTTTCTTACCCACATGTTGCAGTGCTTCTAACCCTAGTTTATATTTGTGTAACTACAATCTGCCAAACAGGGCATGCAAACAGACGCTCATGCCGAAACCATTTAGACTGAACTGATTTAATGATACATGAAAGTGCAGTCGCAATGGTTGAGGAAAGGAGGCACAGGTTTCGTAAATGTGTGTGTGTGTGTGTGTGTGTGTGTGTGTGTGTGTGTGTGTGTGTGTGTGTGTGTGTGTGTGTGTGTGTGTGTGTGTGTGTACATAAATCGTGGTCCAGTGCAGAATTAAAGGGTTATCTTGAGAGTTATCTTGATGATTTCGGGGCTTTTTAGTGTCCCCGCGGCTCGGTCCTCGACCAGGCCTCCACCCCCAGGAAGCAGCCCGTGACAGCTAACACCCAGGTACCTATTTTACTGCTTGGGGAGTGTAGTGCACATTGTATCAAACGCGACAGTCAGTAGGTGATAACGAGGAACGTGATGTTGCGTTATCATGGCTGGTTTATTGCCCTTTGTAAATGTTCTTGCATGGTCTATTTTTAGCGTCATTATGAACACTGGTAAAGAACAGCTAGGCTGAGTGGCCGTTTTCTAAAATGGTCACTTTCATTGTAGGCGAAAGTGACCGGCTACCGGTTGATCGGTTAAACGTCAACGTCAGTTCAACGTTACACATGCATATTGTGCACGCTTGGGACAGACCGATAATGTTATCACATCCAATAACAGACTGACAAGCTGCTGTCGTCACCAGATTCTAATAACAGACCTACACAAGTACTGTCACCGTAACAGGTCATTAAGGTACTGTCGACATGAACAAGTCGACAGTACCTTAACGTCGACAGGTTGAAGATGTCGACAGGACATCTTCAAGAGAAAACTAGATAGTTTTCTTCAGAAAGTGCCGGACCAACCGGGCTGTGGTGGGTATATGTGGGTCTGCGGGCCGCTCCAAGCAAACAGCCTGGTGGACCAAACTCTCACAAGTCAAGCCTGGCCTCGGGGAGAAGAAGAACTCCCAGAACTCCATCAAGCAGGTAAGTATATGTTTTTGATTCGAGGAGTTGAAAGTGGAGGTTTAATAAGTAGACACACACGAGACTCGTCGAATTGATCATGACGCCACTGCCTCCTCCGTGTAATGTATTGGCTATGCAAATTGCTGGGATTAATCAGCTGCAAATGTTCGTGTCGGGACTTTAATGCTAAATGTGATCATAGAAACTTTGGGTGCATAAGTTAGGTTGTGGAAAATGCCCATTATTGACATATCAGATTAAGACAACATTTCAGGAACGTGACGCACGTTTGCGTGTATTCACCTAGTTGTGCTTGCGGGGTTGAGCTTTGGCTCTTTGGTCCCGCCTCTCGTCTGTCAGTCAACTGGTGTACAGATTCCTTAGCCTATTGGGCTTTATCATATCTTTATTTATTTGAAACTGTGTATGAAGTCAGCCTCCACCACATCACTTCCTACTACTTTCCATTTAGTGAGTGAGAGTTTGTGTGTGTGTGTGTGTGTGTGTGTGTGTGTGTGTGTGTACTCACCTAATTGTGCTTGCGGGGGTTGAGCTCTGGCTCTTTGGTCCCGCCTCAACCGTCAATCAACAGGTGTACAGGTTCCTGAGCCTATTGGGCTCTATCATATCTACATTTGAAACAGATCTATTTACTACTATTATATCTACACTTGTGTGTGTACTCACCCGCCTTTGTGTGTGTGTGTGTGTACACACAGGGGTGAGAAAGTTTATTACAGATATATAGGCATACTGAAGGTGTCATCTTGAGGAGTGTCATCATTAAGTATCAGGGACATGACAGCCTTTTATATGAACTTTATAGGATATGTCGGGAGGAACACCCTTGGCACAAGAGTGCTCCTCCCCCCCCCCCCCCCCCCAAGAAAAAAGATATTTGAAATTGGAACTGCATGTGATTGGTGTAATATGGCGAACGGTATGGGAATACGAAGACAGAACGGTCGCTTCGTTTTGTAACTGTTGCCCTTGTTTTGAAATTATTGAAACTATTGCACTCGACTTGAATGGAGCTTGGCAGTCATACGATCATGCGGATATGATAGGAAGTATGGTGATTGGCTGTGTATGGAAGTAGCGTGCATAGGGTAATAAAGACGCACACACACACGCGCACACAATGAGGGAAATAAAGGCCGCCTTATGGAGAAAGTTGTGCGTGAGAGTGGGGGGGGGGGGAGGGGGGAAAGTGATAGCGAGATGGTGCGAGAAAATAGACAGGGCGCCGCGTGGAGGAAGGGCGGCCACCTCAGTGCCTGGCTGGCTGGCTGTCTGTGTGGTTGGGTGCGCGAGTGTGTCAGTGCTGAGTATATAGTGTGGTAGCCGCCGCCGCCGCTCACCAAGTGTTTCCACCCCCGGTACCCCACGCTCTTGTGATCTCTCTATCTCTCTACAGCCATATATATCTCTCTTCTCGTCGCTCTTCCATCACCCGTCGTCAGCAGCCCGCGGGTCTCTCCCAGGATCACCAGTCTCAATCTCTCACGGTGTGTTGTGTTACTGTCTCGTGTGTTGTTGACCACGCGTTCGACTCGGGGGGCCACCGCCCCCCTCTCCCTACCTCCCTCCCTCCTCTCTTCCAACACCTGTACATAGTGCAGGTACACTCTCCCCACACCCCCTTCTACACACCACCTGCACCACTCGCATTACCTACTGGTGTGTTACACCTTGAGTACTTCTCCCTTCACTACACCAGTACGTACCGCCCTACACCTGCACGTACCGCCCTACACCTGCACGTGCCGCCCTACACCTGCACGTACCGCCCTACACCTGCACGTACCGCCCTACACCTGCACGTACCGCCCTACACCTGCACGTACCGCCCTACACCTGCACGTACCGCCCTACACCTGCACGTACCGCCCTACACCTGCACGTGCCGCCCTACACCTGCACGTGCCGCCCTACACCTGCACGTGCCGCCTACACCTGCACGTGCCGCCTACACCTGCACGTACCGCCCTACACCTGCACGTACCGCCCTGGAAGACGAGCAAAACACTGGTTAGGACCACTGTGGTGGCATGGCTGGGTTTGAAGGGTGTGGTATTCCACGGTACCGTTCCCCCTGGCTGATGCTGTGTTTACTTTCTTATGCTCACTACACATTAGCACATCCAACCTTGTTATTCCCAGAGCCTTCGCGGCTCGTTTTCCTTCCGCGAGAACAATTGACTGCGTCTCCTAGCTGTTTTTATTTTTTTAACTGCCGGCAGTTTAAGTTCCTAAGTTTGTCCATGTCTAAATATCTGGACAGGCGCAGGTGTAGTGATGTATGTGGAGTTGTAATTCGGTTTTGAAGTATGGTTCAAATTCCAGGTATGTTGGAGGTGTTGTGCGACGTGTGGAGGTGTTGTGCGACATGTGGAGGTGTTGTGCGACATGTTGGAGGTGTTGTGCGACGTGTGGAGGTGTTGTGCGACGTGTGGAGGTGTTGTGCGACGTGTGGCGGTGTTGTGCGACATGTTGGAGGTGTTGTGCGACGTGTGGAGGTGTTGTGCGACATGTTGCAGGTGTTGTGCGACATGTTGCAGGTGTTGTGCGACATGTGGAGGTGTTGTGCGACGTGTTGGAGGTGTTGTGCGACGTGTTGGAGGTGTTGTGCGACGTGTGGTGTTGTGCGACGTGTGGAGGTGTTGTGCGACGTGTGGAGGTGTTGTGCGACATGTGGAGGTGTTGTGCGACATGTGGAGGTGTTGTGCGACATGCGGAGGTGTTGTGCGACATGCGGAGGTGTTGTGCGACGTGTTGGAGGTGTTGTGCGACGTGTGGAGGTGTTGTGCGACGTGTGGAGGTGTTGTGCGACATGTGGAGGTGTTGTGCGACATGTGGAGGTGTTGTGCGACGTGTTGGAGGTGTTGTGCGACGTGTTGGAGGTGTTGTGCGACATGTGGAGGTGTTGTGCGACATGTGGAGGTGTTGTACGACATGTTGGAGGTGTTGTGCGACGTGTGGAGGTGTTGTGCGACGTGTGGAGGTGTTGTGCGACGTGTGGCGGTGTTGTGCGACATGCGGAGGTGCTGTGCGACATGTGGCGGTGTTGTGCGACATGTGGAGGTGCCTGACGTATGAGTCACAGCCTGGTTGATCAGGTATCCTTTGGAGGTGTTTATCGAGTTCTCTCTTGAACACTGTGAGGGGTCGGCCAGTTATGCCCCTTATGTGTAGTGGAAGCGTGTTGAACAGTCTCGGGCCTCTGATGTTGATAGTTCTCTCTCAGCGTACCTGTCGCACCTCTGCTCTTCAACGGGGGTATTCTGCACATCCTGCCATGCCTCCTGGTCTCTGTGCGATATGTTGAGTTATTACCGTGTGCGCTTTTTATATTTTTCGTTCTGTAGTGTGATTTGACTTTGTTTTGTGAGCTGTTTCTGTATTTTAGTTCAGCTGCTGGAACTCAACTTCACGAAACATGTTATTTTCTGTGGCTCCTGAAATTCGTGATTTACATCAGATTTTAGGTTTGCTGTGTCCTCTGTGTTGTCTACTCTCATAAATATCCTAGTGTCATCTGCAAAGGATGATAAGGGAGCCGGTCTGCCGAGCGGACAGCACGCTGGACTTGTGATCCTGTGGTCCTGGGTTCGATCCCAGGCGCCGGCGAGAAACAATGGGCAGAGTTTCTTTCACCCTATGCCCCTGTTACCTAGCAGTAAAATAGGTGCCTGGGTGTTAGTCAGCTGTCACGGGCTGCTTCCTGGGGGTGGAGGCCTGGTCGAGGACCGGGCCGCGGGGACACTAAAAAGCCCCGAAATCATCTCAAGATTTAGTACTGTAGTTTGTATCCTTGTGTTTGTATCCTTGTATCGGAGCAAGCACAGTACCCTGGGGGGAGGGGTGGCTGTGCTTGTCACAGTGGATGATCCGGGTTTTACCGTATTGACTATTACAAACAGGGTTCTCTTCGTTAGGAAGTTAAAGATCCATTTTCTTTGTCAGTAATTCATTTTGAGCGTTTTTTGTGTCGTAATGAGAGTTTTGTCCAGAGTTTTGTAGACCCTATTGATTCCCTTGCGGCCTACCCTCAGACCCGTTGCCTACCCCCCCCCCGGCCCCGTTACCCCTTGCCGTTGATAATTTAATAATACTTCCACTGGGGATATTGTTGAAGTCCTTACTTACTCTCACACTTATTCCTCCAGAAAAATTCATTTATGCAGCTGCCACTTTTCCCAGATGCAAACACGCTAGTTTGCAGCCGTTGTTCCCTGTTGTTTGTCGAAGTGGAGACGGTAGCAAGTTAGGATAAATGTGGTTGTAGTGCGGGGACTTTAGGTGGCGAATGGTGGCTTTGGGTAGGATGGTATTGGGTTATCTTGAGGTTATCTTGAGATGATTTCGGAGCTTTTTAGTGTCCCCGCGGCCCGGTCCTCGACCAGGCCTCCACCCCCCAGGAAGCAGCCCGTGAGAGCTGACTAACACCCAGGTACCTATTTTACTGCTAGGTAACAGGGGCATAGGGTGAAAGAAACTCTGTCCAATGTTTATCGCCGGCGCCTGGGATCGAACCCAGGACTACAGGATCACAAGTCCAGCGTGCTGTCCGTTCGGCCGACCGGCTCCCTGGGTGGGTGGGTGGGGGGGTGTAACAAACTAGGCTGTTGTAAGAATTATCCAGAGTGGTTTATCGACAAAAGAGAATGGGAAGCTGAGCCGCATGGTGACCTGACCCCCAGGGGAATTCGCGGTGGAAATAACCAACGCTTTGTTCATAGCTGCGTAAAATGAATCATCCTATAGTATTCAGTAATTTAGAGAAAATTAGCCTTTATTCATTTTGCATTAAAATTGTATTGTATAATAGTACTGGATACAATATCAAGAGTATTCTAATTATTGAGTTTAAGTCACCATCAGTGACGTCACGAATCAGATCTAACTTTTGAGGCGGAGTGACCGGCGGTCATAGGTCAGCAGGGTTGACATGTCTAATATTTCTCAAAGTTTTAATAACCATTTTTGTGATCGGGAACAGCTCTGCCGTTAGAGGCTTGTGTAATTTATTTCAGTAAAATAATTCAACTAGTCTGGATCAATTAAGTACAACCGAGTTTAATTGTTATAACTTAAACCTTGCTAGTAACTGGGTAGAACTTTGACTAGGCGCAAGGATACAATGTTCTGTCTGGGGGAGACGAGACAAGGGAAAAATCAGTGTGAATACGGGAGCAGCTGGGAGAGGTCAAACATCTTACCTCTCCCCAAGACCACCCAACACCTAGAGCTGTGGTCGCCCAAGGTATAGTTGCTATTGTTAATTATAGGGATAGTCTTCTCATTTGCCACTCAGGTCAAGTAGGGAGTGTTAAAGTGATAGGGAGTGAACACATTTAGATTTTGTTTTAGTTTTCTTTTAATAAATTAAATTTGTTATTAATTTGCATTTTATTGTTTCCATGTGTTTTATGTGTATACTTGTCCTGGTCACGTGGTCCACACGAGGCAGAGTTGCATTGGGCGCCGATTCTAACATCGAATCGGAATTATCATTACCGTGTAATTTATTCCACACTCAAGGTCATCGTTTATAGTGGGGATCAAGCCCCTAGGTTGATTAATTAGCGTGATCGATCCAGACCTCGATCATTGCTCTTGTATTACTGGTCTGGTGGTGGCAGCAGAGGTGACTCTAGGGTTTTGTTCAGAGCTTAGGTCACGTCATACTGGGTGTAGAATCCTAAGTCGGTCAATCGTCTTAGGACCACGTGGCGTGGAGTTGGCTTTGGTAAAAGTTTTGGAGTCCCTTGGTAGAGAATAATAAGTAAGAATACGGGTAGAGGGAGTAGAAAGAAGGAAGTAAAGAGAGAGGAACCCAAACCCGTGTTACAGGGGGGGGAGGGTTAGGTTGTGGTAGCGTGTGGTTTGACTGGATTGTGGTGACGTGTGATTGTGAGGTGGTTGTTATAGCGGCTTGGTTGTGATAGGATTGTGGTGGCATGCGGTTGTGGCCTCGTTATGGTGTGGTTGTCGTCGGGTTGTTGTAGCTGTGATGGTCAGAGGTTGTAGTAGCTTGTGTGTAGGGGTTGTAGATCTACTTGGTGCTATATATTGTTGCTCTGTGTTGAAGTGATAAGGGAGGAGGTGGTGGTGGTGATTCATATAATTGTGGGTTTGAGATATAGCCGTCAACTCCTGGGGCGCGTCGCACCTCTTATTATTAATTATCTTTATTTTATAATAATGATTAATAACGGCGATGGCGTGGTCGTTATTAATAAAGTAATGGCAACGATGTTAGGAGAAAATCGACAGGAGCCGTGATGCGGATTCGAACCGATGCGCTGGGGTGTTCCCAGACACAGGGTGTGGACGCCACCACATGGGCCAAGAATGGCAACCTGAGGTTCTGCTGAACCCTCGAGGGTTCCCGAGCTCTCGGTATTCCTCTTCTTCTTTACAAGTAAACTCAGTATTAATATTTACAAGTAAACTCAGTATTATTATTTACAAGTAAACTCAGTATTATTATTTACAAGTAAACTCAGTATTATTATTTACAAGTAAACTCAGTATTATTATTTACAAGTAAACTCAGTATTCTTCTTCTCTTTACAAGTAAACTCAGTATTCTTCTTCTTCTGTATTTTATCATTATTATTCTCATTTCCAATATGTGTGTCTGGGAGGGCATCCATGCCCACATTATGCATGCCCATGCCCACACATGCCCTCCATACAGTAGTGTACATGTACATACGTACCTTAACCTCGTGCCGTGTGAGCACCTTCTCGCCCTTATAGCCGCTACCTCAAACTCTTTTAACCTATCTATAAAACGTTCTAACCCAAGCAACCCACCTAATAACCTTTTGAGGTCGATGCAAAACGTTAAGCGGTGTAATTTGTACTGGTAACGTCGCGTTTGGAACCGATTCGTACATTCCGTTATCAATGGGCGATTGTGTCAAGTGGGAGGACGGGCCTGGTCGTGTAAACATGAGCTGGATACCTGGGTGTTTGTTGTTGTGTGTGGGGAGAAAAGATTTATAATGGTTTTGTCTTCTCTCGCGTCTGATGATGGTGATGCTCGGTGCAGCATCCCGGGATGTTGACCTTGGGTGGGGGGGGGGGGGTGAGGGGGGGCTGAGTCATTTGTCTGTTTGCTTTGTCTTTTATTGGCAGCAAGTGGTGGTGGTGGTGGTGGTGGGGGGGTAGGTATAGTATGGTGTGGTAGGCTGTAGTTTGGTGTGGTGAGGTATGGTGTGGTGTGTGTGTTTGATAGTGTATGGTGAGTGGATCTGGTAGTGTGTGGTGAGTGGATCTGGTAGTGTGTGGTGAGTGGATCTGGTAGTGTGTGGTGAGTGGATCTGGTAGTGTGTGGTGAGTGGATCTGGTAGTGTGTGGTGAGTGGATCTGGTAGTGTGTGGTGAGTGGGTCTGGTAGTGTGTGGTGAGTGGGTCTGGTTGATACCTGGTTGATACCTGGTTGATGGGGTCTATTGTGGTGGGGTATATATAGTCTTATGTGGCAGGTGTAGTGTGGTGTATTCACCTAGTTGTGCTTGCGGGGGGTTGAGCTTTGCTCTTTCGGCCCGCCTCTCAACTGTCAATCAACTGTTACTAACAACTAACTAATTCCCCCCCCCCACCTGCACACACACTCGTACCCAGGAAGCAGCTCCGTAACAGCTGTCTAACTCCCAGGTACCTATTTACTGCTAGGTAACAGGAGCATTCAGGATGAAAGAAACTTTGCCTGGTTGTTTCTGCCTGGTCCGGGAATCGAACCCGGGCCACAGAATTACGAGTCCTGCGCGTTGTCCGCTCAGCCACCAGACGGTAGCTGTGTGGCGGGTATAGTGTGGTAGAATATCGGACTTTGAAGGAGGAAATATGATGAGACAGGAGCGGTGAGGTTGAGGGACGGGGTGATGGACATTAATGACGAGGCTGTCACTATACGGCACGTGACAAAGCTGTCACTTACGGCACGTGACGAAGCTGTCACTTACGGCACGTGACGAAGCTGTCACTTACGGCACGTGACGAAGCTGTCACTTACGGCACGTGACGAAGCTGTCACTTACGGCACGTGACGAAGCTGTCACTTACGGCACGTGACGAAGCTGTCACTTACGGCACGTGACGAAGCTGTCACTTACGGCACGTGACGAAGCTGTCACTTACGGCACGTGACGAAGCTGTCACTTACGGCACGTGACGAAGCTGTCACATACGGCACGTGACGAAGCTGTCACTTACGGCACGTGACGTAGCTGTCACTTACGGTACGTGACGAAGCTGTCACTTACGGCACGTGACGAAGCTGTCACTTACGGCACGTGACGAAGCTGTCACTTACGGCACGTGACGAAGCTGTCACTTACGGCACGTGACAAAGCTGTCACTTACGGCACGTGACGTAGCTGTCACTTACGGCACGTGACGAAGCTGGCACTGTACGGATGTGACGAGGCTGTCACTGTACGGCACGTGACGAAGCTGTCACTGTACGGCACGTGACGAAGCTGTCACTTACGGCACGTGACAAAGCTGTCACTTACGGCACGTGACGTAGCTGTCACTTACGGCACGTGACGTAGCTGTCACTTACGGCACGTGACGAAGCTGTCACTTACGGCACGTGACGTAGCTGTCACTTACGGCACGTGACGTAGCTGTCACTTACGGTACGTGACGAGGCTGTCACTGTACGGCACGTGACGAAGCTGTCACTTACGGTACGTGACGAGGCTGTCACTGTACGGCACGTGACGAAGCTGTCACTTACGGTACGTGACGAGGCTGTCACTGTACGGCACGTGACGAAGCCGTCACTGTACGACACGTGACGAAGCTTGCACTGTACGGCACGTGACGAGGCTGTCACTATACGGCACGTGACGAGGCTGTCACTGTACGGCACGTGACGAAGCTGTCACTGTACGGCACTATTCCGATTTAAAGAATACAGCTTAAGCGGATCATCACTGGCTTGCCATCTCGTTTGGAATGTTCTTGTCCATCAATCAATCAGTCACTCCAAGATGCTACTCTTTTGGGGCATTTTACCTCATAATTTTGTTCCTTGGATCTTCAATAGAAGATATACAAGTCACAGTAACGCGGCGGGAACACATGCACGTAAACCCCCCCCCCGCAGTCGCTAACGGAGAGAAACTGACAACGTTTCAGAACTAATTGAACCATTGTCGAGTCTTGACATGTAAATAGTTCAGGACATTCAGAAACGTGGTCTGGTTCTGTCTTCACAAAACTTAACTCGACATATTGGATATAAATTAGAAAAGTTTTAGATTCAGGAAAGACCAAGCTAAATAACTGGAAATCGGGTTGGTCATTGATGAAATTGTGTAACATAATAGACGGGATCGCTGGATTGTCTCACAAGTTGGTATATAATCTTGCGGATACCTTGTGGTTGTTTCCGAGGATCAACGTTCCCGCGGCGCGGTCTCTGAACAGCACCTCTTGCTTGGTGGTCTGGTTTAGCAGGCTGTTGGACGCGGCTGCTCGTAGCTTGGCGTATGAATCACAACCTGGTTGATAAGATATCCTTTGGAGGGTTTTATGGAGTTCTCTGGAGAACACTGCAGTGGGAGCGTGTGTACAATCTTGTGTCTTTCATGCTGATAGAGTTCTTTTATCAGAGTACCTGTTGCACCTCTGCTTTTCAACGGGGGTATTCTGCACATCCTGCCATGCCTCCTAGTCTCATGTGATGTTATTTCTGTGTGCAGATTTTGAACCGGTTCCTCTGATATTTTCCAAGTTTAAATTATTATGTATCTCCCGCCTGCTCTCTTGAGAATACAGATTAAACATTTTAATCAGTCCCAATAATTGTGATGTTGCATTGAGTGGTTTCTAGCAGTAAAGGATCTTTTGCACGCTCTCCAGGTCAGCAATTTCTCCATCTTCGAAATGTGACTGTTGTTGTGCGACAATATTCCACTGTGGAGCGCTCTAGTGTCTTGAAGAGTATCATCATTGGTTATGGCGTCCCTTCTTAAAGGTTCTTGTTATCCAACCTGTCTTTTTTTTTGTTTTCTTGCAGTCGTGAAGGTTACTTTGTGTTCTTTAAAAAAAAGGTAAGGACCTCAGACTTTTTTTTTTTTATTCCCAGACCCTTTACATTGTTGTTCCGTTTCAAAGAACGATTTTAATCCGATTTATATGTGGCTTCCGTTTTTATATTTTCGTTTTTTTTCTGTAACGGAGCTGGAACTTATCTTCATTAAACTTATCATATTTTTGTGGTCCATTGAAAGATCTGATGCACATCAGATTGGTGGTTTGCTGTGTCCTCTATGTTGTTTACGCTTCATACAAATTAACAATATTGTAGTTTGTTTATTTGTCTGTCCGATGTGAGAATATGAAAAGTATCAGAGCATGCACAGTACCCTGGGGGACTGAGCTCTTCATGGTGGATGATCCGGATTTTATTTTGTTGACTATTACACTCTGGGTTATCTTCGTTAGGAAATTGTAGATCCATCTTCCTATTGTTCCAGTAATTCCATTTGTGTGCATAGTGTGTGCAAGAACACCATGGTCGCATTTGTTGAAAGGTTTTGCAAAGTCTGAACACACATCAGTGTGTTCCTTGTCTTCCATGGCAGCTAAGGCCATGTCATAGGGGTCCAGCAGTTGTGAGAGGCAAGAGCGCCCTGTTTTGAACCCGTAAGGTCCAGGGATATGTAGACGCTGTGATTCTATGTTTTTTCTGATCTCACGTCTTGGCACTCTTTCAAAGATTTTCATTATTTGTGATATGATATCGGTTTATATTTGTTTACCGTCTGCTTTATTACCTCCTCTATAGAGTGGTGCTATCACCGTTGTTTTAAATATGTCAGGGATAACACCAGTATCCAGACTCAATCTTCCCCTCAAAAAAAAAATTTAAGGGCTTGCGATAGTGTTATATTTTATATATTTTTACAAATCTTGATAAATAAGGAATTTCAGTAATCAGGGTCTGGTGAATAGTGCATAGGTCTACTGTCTTTGGCTACTTCAAAATCAAGGGGAGTTAGGGTGTCATCTGATATATGATTTGATGTTGGTATCACATTCATGAAGAATTTGTTTGGGTTATCAATCTTCAGTGTGTTTAGTGGCTCGCTGAAAACGGAATCCTCAGTATTTCACTCACTTTGTTGTCATCTGTGAAAGTTCCATCACTTGCGCAAGGGCCGAATACTAGATGTATTTTGTTTCTTGATTCTGCATAGGAACATAAAGTATTTCGGATTCTTCCCGACTTCACCGAAAGTCTTTTTCCTATCTTTGCCGCTCCTGGATTTTATGTGGTTCTTGTAGCTTCAGCTCCGTCGGTTCTATTTCTCTACACATCCTTCCATGTCGTTCTTGAGAGAGGGCTGGGCGTTTAAGTTGTTCCGATATGTCTTTTCTTGCTCAATAAACGGAACGCCGTTCTCGTTCCAATCTGCATGTCTTCCTTCTCTTCTTTAGAGGTGTGCGGCTCGAACATATTTCTTGAGCTACTGAACTTATTCTTTTGAGGCACTGATTTTAAACCTGCATTTACTATCTGTTCTTCCCAGATTATTTCTGTAAGGTCTTGGTTTATTAGTTCTCAGTTAATGTATTTATTATTAAAATTTAATTTGCTGAATTCACCTCTTCTGGAATTTGGGACTGGCTGCGTAGGTCTATTGCCCATGCTTGTCTGAACTTCAGTAAAGTTGTGATTTGAGTAACAGATATTTATAACCATTTTATTCCTGATTAGTTCATCGTTATTTGTGAAAATAAGGTCTAGTGTGTTTTCTAGTTGGTTCTACCAATTGCTGGTTTAAGGCAATCCTGTCACACATTCGTAATAGGTCATTTGTGTCTATTTAGGCAGAATCTCACTCAATCCACTTGATATTCCACTCAGTAAATCATCTCAATTACTGGGACCGATAAAAATGCCTAAATATATATTCTCTAGAGCACAGGCGGGAGAAACATACAATAATTTACACATGGAAAATATTAGAGCGACTGGTTCGAAATCTGCACACGGAAATAGCTCCTCATGAGACCTGGAGGCATGGCAGGAAGTGCAACATAACCCCGTTGAAAAGCAGAGGTGCATCTGGTACGCTGCAAGAAAACTCTATTAACATCAAAGGCTCACGAGTCTTCAACACACTCCACCTATACACAAGGAGCATAACTGGCCGACCTCTGACGGTGTTCAAAAGAGAACTTAATAAACACTTCGAAAAGATACCTGATCAACCGGACTGAGACTCACACGTCAGGCAGCGAGCAGTTGGGACTTAGAACCTGGTCGACCAGACCACCAACGAGGAAGCCTGGTCTCACGGACCAGGCTTGCTGACCATGATTTCAGGACCATGATCTCAGGAATCAACACAAGATGATGTGTATTCACCTAGTGAGTACACACCACCCTGTGTGTGGCAGGTATTGTGTGTTGAAGGAGAGTTGAGTTTGCAGATGCATGAATTAGTATGTAGTGTGCTGGAGGAAGTGTGGCGCAGTGTGACGAGGTTTCCCAATGTCGGGAGTAAGAAGCCTGCTAGACTCTCATCCCTTAGGGCTTAGGGAGTAGAACTACTGCCAGAAGCCTCTCCAGGTCCCGCTAGGAGCCTAGACCAACCACTGACCTTCCCCAAGATGCAAGCCACTACAGTCCACTATTATGCGGTGGAGCGGATTGGTATTCATGTACATAGTGCATGAATACTCCAACGTATGCACGTAATGTATACTCCAACGAGAGAGAGAGAGAGAGAGAGAGAGAGAGAGAGAGAGAGAGAGAGAGAGAGAGAGAGAGAGAGAGAGAGACTGAGAGAGAGAGAGACACTGAGACTTTAAATGTATTAATAGAATCGACCATCCTTTTCCTTGCCATATCTTCTTGTGAAACTATTTTAACTTTGGTGTGTCCTGAAATGTTTTCCATTTAAGGTTCTCCCCTAATATCCCACCGAGTCATTTGTGACTCAAGTTTCCAGCAATGTCCTATTGTTCTACCTTGCACCGAGCATGCTTTATTTATTGGCCTTATTTCTCCAGAGAATGTTGTATGGCATTACCATGTCTCTGTTGTTTAATCTCCCAAGTGAGGTACCTTCGAGCTCCCTCGGGGTCTCCTCATAGTGTAATCCATGCGGTTGTTGCACGAGCCTCGTGGAATACCTCTGGATAAGTCTTGCTTGACGACTCACTCTTACATGGACCTCACGTATGTCTTTATAGTGTTCTCAAGGTCCCCTTACTTAGCTTCCTAACTTGCTATTGTTTGGTTATACCAGTGTCGCATATGCTGATTATTATGAGGGGGGCGGGGAGGATGTAGTGTGTGTGTGTGTGTGTGTGTTGGGGGGGGGGGTCACGCGGGTGGCCGTACCATCACACTCAGCTTTAAAGAGTCACGCATCACACTTGGTGATGCTCACCCTTGCCCTTACCTCTACACTCCAGCAGCTCTCAACACCCTTCACGCGCGTGCACACTCACCCGAATGCACTCTTTAACTCAGTGAATGAAGCGGTGATTGAGACTGCGATTTGAGGGTGATTTTGTCGTAGTATTTTTACAGTCGGCAGACCATTTAGTGGTACTTTTAGCTGCTTCGTTATTGTACAGTTAGGTATTGTTGATAATTATTAATTTGTGATAATGTCATTTGACAAACGTATCACCCTTAATATAGTCTAGGGTAACGTTATATTAAACAAATCCACAAGGGCCGTGACGAGGGCTCGAATCTACGTCCGAGAGGACCCCAGACGCTGCCTTAATCGACTGAACTACGACATGGTAAAAAGAATTGCAACCTGAAGTTCTACTGACCTTACTCTGATCCTGCAGCCTCTCCGAGACACAAACCACGGTTTACACAATTCCACCCCTGCACCCGAGCTGTCACTAAGCTGTTCTACCTCTTCGCCCTTACTTCATTACACACACAAATCACGATAGCGTGATCTATCTTGAAGTTATCTTGAGATGATTTCGGGGCTTTAATGTCCCCGCGGCCCGGTCCTCGACCAGGCCTCCATGCATCAAATGAATAAACGTTTTGTTCATTTGATGCATCAAGCTATTGTGATTTCTGTGTAACCCTGTATTACGTTGCTAGAGCGCTTGACACAAACATATCACCCGGCATATAAGTTAGGGGGTTTCTACATCTGGCGTATAAATGCAGATATACCTTAGCAAAAAATTATCATCACTTTTCTGGGGGTCGCGAATTGTGCTGGATCTACTTCAAACTTGAATGACGCTGGAGATAATCTCGCTAATTATCGTAGTTTTGGATTCGAGTGCTTGTGCTTGCTTGCTGCAGTGGAAGCTGATTACCTGATAGTTTTTAGGACCAAGCTACGGCTCCTGAACCGAAGCCGCGTCCAACAGGCTGGTTGACCAGTCCAGGAAGCCTGGTCTGAGACCGGGCCGCGGGGACCCTGATTCCCGGGAATCAACGCAAGGTTTCTAGGTTTCCACATCTCCTCTATTTCTTCTTCCAGTATCATTAATATCAACACCCTCTGTTCATTCTCCTTGCTTGCTCCTCTTATACAAGGTTTTCTGGCGAGCGTCTGTAATTTCTCATTCTTCACAATTATGTCTTAGGATGATTTGTTCAGTATTATTATTTGATATTGATTATTAGTTGATATTACTTGATATTAGATTATTAGATAATCATTTGATTATTAGTTGATATTGGGGGCATGGTCGAGGACCGGGCCGCGGGGTCACTAAAGCCCTGAAATCATCTCAAGATAAACTCATGATCCGAGTTTTAATAATCTTATCTCTTACTGGCCGTGGTAAGTTCTTGCCTTTCATTATGTATTGTGCCTCTGACTTCCTTAGCCACGTTTCCAAACTCACGAACTTGCACTTGTCTTCGTTGATGTCCAGTAGCCATCTGTCGAGCCTGACCCCGGGCCGGGCTCGGGGAGCAGAACTCTTGAAACCCTCTCGAGGTATACCTCTCCAGGTATGTCCAACTATTTCACCAACTTGTCTAAATTGCTGTATTAGATGGGGGTATATGTGATTCTAATCACATAGGTATAATCGTGTTTCTGAAAGTGAGACATATTTATGGATATGACACCCTCGACCCTCTAGACACCCTCGACCCTCTTGACACCCTCGACGCCCTCCACAGTGCCACAGCCTGGAGGATCACAGTAGCACACTTTGGAGGATTATGGGGACGTAATTAAAATGCTCGGCAGTTGGATGTGCGAAAACCAAACAGGATTGTAATATTATCTGATAGAAGGGGTGATGCCCCTTTTATCAGATAATATTTTAGTTGGGAATTCTTTCCACATGTTTATTTCCCCGATGGGAAGGAGTTTGTGGATTTCCTTATGATCGGTGTCCAAACACTTGTGACGCCATAATTTGCAGTATTGCCGTTTCCCTTGTTGCTGTAGAGGAGCCCTCGTGTCCCGTGGTCTAAATATAACCACATCGGCCTCGAGATTTTAATATATAAATAGGTATGATCCGCGTGGTTCCATTGTTAACAGCGGTTAACAACTGGTTTATATGGTTTCTACCCATAAACTCGTAATATTTTTCACAAGTGGATATTTGTCATAGATGGGTTGTGAATCACTGTGGAGCCTCCTTACCTTGCGATTAACTTACGATGATTTCGGGGTTCAACGTCCCCGCGGCTCGGTCCCCGACCAGGCCTCCTCTTTGCTGGTCTGGTCAACTAGATTCTTGGACGAGGATGCTCGCAGCCTGACGTATGTATCACAGCCTGGTTGGTCAGGTATCCATTGGAGGTGCTTCTCAAGTTCTCTCTTGAACACTGTGAAGGGTCGGTCAGTTATGCCCCTTATGTGGTCAACCAGGCTGTGACTCATACGTCAGGCTGCGAGCAGCCGCGTCAAACAGCCTGGTTGATCAGTCCAGCAACCAGGAGGTCTGGTCGACGACCGGGCCGCGGGGACGCTAAGCCCCGGAAGCACCTCAAGGTAACTTCAAGGTATGTGTAGTGGAAGCGTGTTGAACAGTCTCGGGCCTCTGATGTCGATACTTCTCTCTCAGAGTACCTGTTGCACATCTGCTCTTCAACGGGGGTATTCTGCACATCCTGCCATGCCTCCTGGTCTCATGGTGTGTTATATCTGTGTGCAGGTTTGGGACCAGCCTCTCTATTATTTTCCACGTGTAAATTATTATATGTATCTCCCGCCTGCCCTCAAGTGAATACAGATTTAGGCATATTAGTCGGCCCCACTGAAGAGCAGCGTTTATTTTTAAAATTTTCAGTGCATTTCGGATCTTGGGTTGAGAAAATGATGCAGTGGTGCAAGTTATACTTTGTGCTCCAACTAATTTATTTTGGAAGAGCACATAGTTGTGACGGCAATGAAGACATTATTTTTAAGATTACATTATAAGCATTATTACATTATTTTTGAAGGAGCAAGTGGCAGTGAATTTTGAAGCGAAGACACATGTAGAAGAGGTTGTGAAGGGGTGGGTGGGGGGTCTAGTATGCTCAAACTTTTCAGTCATGATTGGCCTTTTGGCCTCTGCTCAACAACAGCGGATCATCTAGGTTGTTCAGTCGGTCAGATCCCTGTTCAACAATAGCTGGTTCATCTGTATTGTTCAACCTGACAGTTAATCTGGCTTCATCCTCCGTCCAGAGAAGCTGATGACTTGACCCACTAATGAAAGACTCTTGTCTGCTTCGATCCACGGGTCGAAAACATTCATGTGGCACAATTCCCCATGTCACAGAGCCCCGCTCCTGTGCCAGGCAAGTCCACTACGGGCTCACCTTAGCCCGTGCTACTTGGATTTTTTGTTCCGGGTAGCTGAATCTAAAACGACCCTACGTCACATATCCTGCTCCCTTTAGCTTGCTTGGCAGGACAACGATCTCGTATTTCTGAGGCCCTAGTTCGAATCTTCGATGATCCAGTGAATAATTATACCAATAATTAAATCTAATGTAGTCTAAATAGCCAATAAGAAATAAATTCGTTTCAGCCAGGAAAGGTCATGTAGATCGACCCTAACAGTCGGAGAAGCTCACCTCTCTCATTTGGCGTTGCACAGGCAAGATAAAGGTTATCCATTAACGTGTCATTGAGAATTAAGTAGTATAACCTCAATATTTGTCAGTATTAATAGCGCTATGTTTGTTGTGCAAGAAGCTGGTAAACTGTGGGTGCTGTTCTGACTATATTATGTGTGGGGGACGGGGAAGAGAGAGATATATATAAACTGAAAACTCACAGCCAAGAAGTGAATCGAACCCATACTGCCAGGAGCACTCTGCTGCCGTACAGGATCCCGTAACCGGTCGACCAACACGACCGGACAAAAGAGGATGGTAGCCGATGCTATTTCCTTCCCCTCCCCCGGCACTCGGTTGGTAATTTTAGTTGCATATAGTCCTGGGGACCATTCAGGCTTGTTCGCGCATATATATATATATATATATATATATATATATATATATATATATATATATATATATATATATATAATATATATATATATATATATAATATATAATATATATATGAAAGAGAGATAGAGATAGAAAGCAAGCAGGCGAGAGAATGAATGAACGGGACGCGTACGCAGTTAAAATCACATGTATGCCTTCATTCATTGAAGTTGGTGGCGGGAATGAGTACGTACAAGTGCTCTTGACCCCTGAGTGTGGCTCACTCTGTAGTGAAGTGTTACGCTGGCATTAGAAGACGCCTCTTCTTGGCCCCCGTGCACACGAGGAGTGGGAGGGGTATATATAAGGACGCGCTCCAACCATTAGGTTAATGGTTTACGGGCTCACCATAGCCCGTGCTACATGGACATTTCATTCTGAGTAGCTAAATCTAAAACAACAACAAACAACCATTAGGTTGTTTGTCTCTACCGTGGGACCTTAAGGTAACGAAGGTAGAGAGCTGGCTCCACATCCCAGACTGCGGGAGTACAACAACCGTAAATCATCAATAGATAATTCGACTTGAAATGTGATGCAGTTATATGTGATCTTAAACTAATCTTTATGTTGAAAGTGGGTCGTGTAGTCCCAGATAATGTTAGAACAAGTCAGGGAAAAAGAAGGCAAGCCACTCTGAACTTCATTTATAAACAAAAAAATAATTAACCGGCATAATTGACCTCCATTTCCTTCAAACTCACATTACTGAAACTACAACGATATCAAAGTGTCCAAACTTCTTTTGTTTATCTCTGTGTAGACTGGAGAGCTTGCAGCAGGAACAGAAGTCTTCTGATTTGTTTGCTGGCAAAAAGCTGCGATCCGCCAGTCGCCTTCGAGCCAGATCCCCCAATTACCGGCGGGTTCACAGGCGAACAATGAAAGCATAGTATTGAAAGCCATTATACTGCAAACACGCACCAATAGGCGGCTTTCTCCAAAGACTGCTTGATGCCACCAAGCCATTTTATGCACGTGAATTTAAATTGCCTTTGTGTGTGTATTCACCTAGTTGTGTTTGCGGGGGTTGAGCTTTACTCTTTCGGCCCGCCTCTCAACTGTCAATCAGCTGTTTACTAACTACTTTTTTTTTCCCACACCACACACACCCTCAGGAAGCAGCCCGTGACAGCTGACTAACTCCCAGGTAACTATTTACTGCTAGATAACAGGGGCATTCAGGGTGGAAGAAACTTTGCCCATTTGTTTCTGCCTCGTGCAGGAATCGAACCCGCGCCACAGAATTACGAGTCCTGCGGGCTATCCACCAGGCTACGAGGCCCCCCTCTGTGTGTGTGTGTGTGTGTGTGTGTGTGTGTGTGTGTGTGTGTGTGTGTGTGTGTGTGTGTGTGTGTGTGTGTGGTTTTAATGTCTCAATAGGTTAGGTGGGTTGCTTGGGTTCTTACGCTTGAGGTTGAGAAAAGAAGCTGATCAGCAACTGCTCCACTATCAAGTTTTAAATTCTCGACAAAATTTGTCTTGGCCTCCCTGACAGCTCCCAGCTGTCAGGGAGCCTGACAGCTGAGAGGACAGCGCTTCGGATTCGTAGTCCTGATGTCCCGGGTTCGATCCCCGGTGGAGGCGGAAACAAAGGGCAGTTTCTTTCAGTCTAATGCTCCTGTTCACCTAGCAGGAAATAGGTACCTGGGAATTAGACAGCTGCTACGGGCTGCTTCCTGGGGGAGGGGGGGGGTGTAACAAAAAGGAGGCCTGGTCTAGAACCAGGCCGCGGGGACGCTAAGCCCCGAAATCATTTCAAGATAACCTCAAGATAGCCTCGTAGGGGTTTTATTGATAATGTTATGGATCTAATACAAATAATGGTATTTGATAATAGGTTATAATACATTTTATATAATATTTAATAATATTTATGTAATTAATATATAATATTTAATATTTATATAAATAATAATTTATTTAATATTTGTATATTTATGTAATCATATTATAATTTAATATTTTTATAATACATTATAATATTTATTTAATATTTGTTTTTGTTATGCTTTTATTGATAAAACTACTATTTTCTTTTTTTTTCTTTTCAGGTAAGTTGTATTGGACGTGTACGGATAGAGTAGTGAAGTGTTGGTCCGGCAAGAAGTGTCGGACCAACCAGGTTGTAGTGGATATGTGGGCCTGCGGGCCGCTCCAAGCAACAGCCTGTTGGACCAAGCTCTCACAATCAAGCAGGTCTCAATGATACATTTTAAGATATTGTTGCTCTTTATTGCACACTAATAGACCCATTCATAGTTGGAGAAATTACTGACCTGGCGAGTGTGCAAGGATCCTTTACTGCTGGAATCCACGCGATAAATCATCTAAATTATTGGGACCGAATAAAACTTTTAAGTCTGTATTCCTCTTGAGCACAGGCGGGAGAGATACATGATAAGTTACACTTATAAAATATTAGAAGGACTGGTTCCAGATCTACACACGGAAATATCACCAAATAAGACCAGGAGGCATGGCTGGATTTGCAAAAGCTGAGAGAGAACTATAGCTTTCTCTCAGCTCTCAACTTTGCCGTGGAGAGCTGAGAGAGAACTATATCAACATTTCCTCTACACATGATGGCCATAACTGGCCAGACTCTCAAGGTGTTCAAATAAGAACTTGATGAAATCCTCCAGTAGATACCTGATCAACCAGGCTGTGATTCATGCGTCAGGCTGCGAGCCGCCGCGTCCAACAGTCTGGGTTGACCAGTCCAGCAACCAGGAGGCCTGGTTAGAGACCGGAGGCCGTGGGGATGTTGATCCCCGGAACCCTCGCCAAGGGTTATCTTGAGATGATTTCGGGGCTTTAGTGTGCCCGCGGCCCGGTCCTCGACCAGGCCTCCACCCCCAGGAAGCAGCCCGTGACAGCTGACTAACACTCAGGTACCTATTTTACTGCTAGGTAACAGGGGCATAGGGTGAAAGAAACTCTGTCCATTGTTTCTCGCCGGCGCCCGGGATCGAACCCGGGACCACAGGATCACAAGTCCAGTGTGCTGTCCGCTCGGCCGACCGGCTCCTGTTGAGTAGTTGAGCTGTTGTCAATCCTGGTCATGAACCGGGGTAGTTGCATAGTGCATTGCACGGTCACCGTAACCTAGACTAGGAGGCATCTTCCTCGGGGTCTGCAAGCCAGAGGTTATTGATTGCCAGTTTCAAAGGTCAGAGGTTAAGATAACTGCGATCCCAACAGGGGGAAAATGGCTGCAGTTGGCCATTTTTTTTTTCATTTCCCGTCTTGATGGAAGTTGTTGGGAATATTGAAATTATGGGAATGATTATCTGATCACTAACAAGCTCGTCACTTCACGACTCGGCTGTTATCGTGGAGTTAATGATCATTATTTATTTCTCCTGTTAATGAATGTGATTCTATATTCATTTGTATTAGTGGGAGAGAGGGCTAATAATAGTATATGTACTGCCGAAGCGAGTGCAGGGCTAATAATGGTATTGTTGATAACAATTGTAATATCCGGAGAGAGGGCTAAGTAAATGAATTAATGTGTGCTTTAGCTGGTTGACTGGTTGTTTAAAAAGCGAAGAGGGGTTACAGCATGGAGAAAGGGGTGCTGTGGATAGAACTCGTACTGGGAGAGTAGGGGGGTACTGGGAGGGGAAGGGGGTCATGGGAGGGAAAGGGGTATTAGGAAGGTTGGTGGTGGTAAATGGGAAATTAACTCCCACTTCCCTACGGTGTTGTCCCGTCTTGAGTACTGCTCAGTACTCACTCCCCCCCTTCAGAGCAGGAGATATTGCTGAAATAGAGAGAATACAGAGAACATATACGGCATATATAAACGCGATAAAGCACCTACATTATTGGGATCGTTTCATAGCTCTCCAAATGTACTCGCTAGAAAGGAGATATCAAATAATATACACATTGAAAATACTGGAGGGCAAGGTCCCAAATCTACACAGTAAAATAACAACGTACTGGAGTGAACGATATGGAAAAAATGCAGAATTAAACCAGTGAAGAGCAGAGGTGCCATAGGCACAATCAGAGAACACTGTATAAACATCAGAGGTCCGCGGTTGTTCAACGTTCTCCCAGCGAGCATAAGAAATATTGCCGGAACAACCGTGGACATCTTCAAGAGAAAACTAGATAGCTTTCTTCAAGGAGTGCCGGACCAACCGGGCTGTGGTGGATATGCGGGCCAAGCAACAGCCTGTTGGACCAAGCTCTCGCAAGTCACACCTGGCCTCGGGCCGGGCTTGGGGAGTAGAACTACTCCCAGAACCCCATCAAGCAGGTGCTAGGTATGCTAATTCGCCTTCAGGTGTTTTAAGTTCATACATGTTGTCGTATCTATATTTTTATTCTACTCTTGTTTCTCTTAGTAATATGGCTTGGCGAATCCTCTTGGTGGATGTATGATTATTAATTCAGTGCGTGCACGCGTACCTACCAGTACACATCCATTCACCCTGGCATTAAAGCATGCAGGCACGTGTGTGTTCCTTCCTTCTCTCTCTCTCTCTCTCTCTCTCTCTCTCTCTCTCTCTCTCTCTCTCTCTCTCTCTCTCTCTCTCTCTCTCTCTCTCTCTCTCTCTCTCTCTCTCTCTCTCTCTCTCTCTCTCTCTCTCTCTCTCTCTCTCTCTCCTGCCCCCCCCCCCTCTCTCTCTCTCTCTCTCTCTCTCTCTCTCTCTCTCTCTCTCTCTCTCTCTCTCTCTCTCTCTCTCTCTCTCTCTCTCTCTCTCTCTCTCTCTCTCTCTCTCTCCTGCCCCCCCTCTCTCTCTCTCTCTCTCTCTCTCTCTCTCTCTCTCTCTCTCTCTCTCTCTCTCTCTCTCGCTCGCTCTCTCTCTCTCTCGCTCTCTCGCTCTCTCGCTCTCTCGCTCTCTCTCTCTCTCGCTCTCTCTCTCTCTCTCTCTCTCTCTCTCTCTCTCTCTCTCTCTCTAGAGTAGATAGAGTAGCTCTCTCTCTAGAGTAGATAGAGTAGCTCTCTCTCTCATATATATATATATATATATATATATATATATATATATATATATATATATATATATATATATATGTATCACATACCACTTCGTACTTACCTATCAGTGACTACGGGGAAGTGAGGTCTTAGCTCTTTGTGCCCACCTTTTAGCTTTGTTAGTTAGTACACCTGTTCCAGTATAATTTAAGTATTCCGTTCGAATTCAGGTACGTTTATTGAGATCATAAAACACATCTCAAAGGGATAGAGTAGCTTAGGATATTTCTACCCTCCTCTACTTCAAGTCCCTCAAGGAGCGCACCAATCCAGTGAGTACAAATCCACATATCTCAGGACAAAAATCACGTTTTACATTGCAGGTTAATATAGTAAATAACAGCATATAGGTGTTACACTCTTGGAGCAAAGTGCTTATAGCGTTAAGTATTCTGTATATCATACCATTATCACACATCCATACTCGGTTCGAATTCTTTGTATAATCTGGCCTTAAAGTTGTGGATTAAGGTGGCTTCCACAACTTCGTCTTTCGCTGCATTCCACTTGTTGACCACCATACAAGGTGGTCCTGTGGTCCCGGGTTCGATCCCAGGCGCCGGCGAGAAATGATGGGCAGTTTCTTTCACCCTGATGCTTCTGTTACCTAGCAGTAAATAGGTACCTGGGAGTTAGTCAGCTGTCACGGGCTGCTTCCTGGGTGTGTGTGTGGGGGGGGGGGATAATTAAAAATAGTAGTTAGTAACAGTTGATTGACAGTTGAGAGGCAGGCCGAAAGAGCAGAGCTCAACCCCCGCAAGCACAACTAGGTGAATACACGTAGAGGCGCGCATTTTTTTTTATCTTTTTCTTTGTTTTTTCTCTCCTTTCTTACTTTCCCCCCTAACCATCCCCCTCCCTTTCCCTCCCTCCCTCACGTCTTTCTCTCCCTCTCTCACGTCTTTCCCTCCCTCCCTCACGTCTTTCTCTCCCTCTCTCACGTCTTCCCCTCCCTCTCTCACGTCTTCCCCTGGCAGTGTTCCTCAGCAGAGTGGACTGGGTGGGATCCGCGGGGCGCTGCTGCTGCTGCTGCTCTTGATTTTTATCATTTTGGGAAATGATCAATATTCATTTGTCGTGAGTGTGAGGCGCTATCAATGGCCGGCGTTTGTTGGCAGGCGCATATTGCTGGTGATTCAGTAATTCAAGACGCAATCAGATCTTATCACAGAACGGAAAAGACATGTTAAAGGGCCCACGAAGAAGGATGTCTGACGACCTAACGTTTCGTGATGCCATTCCAATTATCAGACATTTCAAATCACTTGTGCTGTTGAGGGGGGGGGGGGGGTTGGCTGTAATATGCCGTTCTGTACTCCACATCATCCTCCTGTTTAGGTAGTCATTTTTGTAACTATGCGCCCCATCGTACATACATTGACGTGATGGACAATTATCGTGCATCTGGTACTATTCACTTTATGGAGCCCGGGAAAAAATAAGTATAAAACCAAAAGTAAATATTCCTAGGCCTAGTATAGCGCCATATCTGGACTATATTAGGACCTCAGATGAGGTCCTAATATAGGACCTAAGGACCTAACTAGGACCTAATATAGGTGTATTAGGCCTTGGATGGTTAGGTTAGGTCTTATTAGCAATATTAAAACTTTTTTTTCCATTTGTCCAAATTCCTTTGTACCCATTCTGCTTTTTAAGTGTTCATTTACATCAATATATGTACAATGGTCCCCGTCGTTACTGTCTAAACAGACGGATGGGACGGCTATACTCGCCTCGCCTCTCACGGCAGATGTTCATATTCGAAAGAAAATGGGATACAGTCGAATAAAAAAAAAATTATATCGCTCGAACTAATCCGGATTTACTATAGTCAAGTTTACCTGTGAAATTTGTCACATTCTGCCTATTTACCACCAAGTTCTAATTATTTTCCTTAAAGCAGTTGATAACATACATGTTTACGCATATTTAGACACACACAAACATACACACACACACACACATTATATCAACTATGATTGGGAGGGAGAGATTAAGGGATTGGGCTGCCGAGCTTGAAGGATTGAGGGACTGGGCGGGTTGGATTGAGGGATTGGCAGGCAGCCGTATGACTGCTTAATTAACAAGGAAACAGCCAACAGGTAACCTTGCCCCACATACACCCTCCCTCCCCCCCCCCCCCCCTTCCTTCCTGGACGGAGCGAATACCATATGAATTAGTCCCCCCCCCCCCACAGTGAAGACAGGCGTGGATCCCATTCTCCACCGTCAACAAAAGCCAGTATGGTTAAGTACAGTATTTTAGAGTTGAATTCTATTGTATTTCTTCGTTATTGATGCTTTGACAGCCTCGATAAAGTCATTTGTTGCCAGTGTTACCTTGTGGAGGTTCCGGGGATCAAAGACCCCGCGGCCCGGTCTCCGGGCAGGCCTCCGAGCCTGTCGTCTGGTCAACTAGGCTGTTGGACGATGCTGTTTAAATCAAATAATATATTCAGCAACAGTAATGACACAGGTCACATCACCAACCACCACATGACTACCTGTCTTCACCTGGAGGTCTCCTCTTACACACACACACACACACACACACACACACACACACACACACACACACACACACACACACACACACACACACACACACACACACACACACCACACAGGGGGCTGGTGGCTGAGTGGACAGCCTAGGCCCACGTTATCTAGACTTGTGGATCTAGGGACCGTTCGATCCCCGGCACCGACGGAAAAACAAATGGGCAGTTTCCTTCACCCTAATGCACCTGTTACCTAGCAGTAAATAGGTACCTGGGAGTTAGACAGCTGCTACTGGCTGCTTCCTGGGGACGGGGGGGGGGGGGGGTTGTGTGTGTTTGAGAAATAGTAGTTAGTAACAGTTGATTGCCAGTTGAGAGGCGGGCCGAAAGAGCGGAGCTTAACCCCCGCAAGTACAACTAGGTGAGTACATTACACTCTCACGTTATTGTTATATATATGTCGTACCTAGTAGCCAGAACGCACTTTTTGGCCTACTATGCAAGGCCCGATTTGCCTAATAAGCCAAGTTTTCCTGAATTAATATATTTTCTCTAATTTTTTTCTTATGAAATGATAAAGCTACCAATTTCATTATGTATGAGGTCAATTGTTTTTATTGGAGTTAAAATTAACGTAGATATATGACCGAACCTAACCAACCCTACCTAACCTAACCTAACCTATCTTTATAGGTTAGGTTAGGTTAGGTAGCCGAAAAAGTTAGGTTAGGTTAGGTAGGTTAGGTAGTCGAAAAACAATTAATTCATGAAAACTTGGCTTATTAGGCAAATCGGGCCTTGCATAGTAGGCTCAGAAGTGCGTTCTGGCTACTAGGTACGACATATATATATATATATATATATATATATATATATATATATATATATATATATAAGCCTATACTTGCATAAACCACAAGTGAAGATAAACAATCTTTGGACAACACCCACCAGTGGGACTCGAACCCAGAAAGCACAACTACCTTCCAGTAGCTGGCATAACTAGTATGCTTTAACCCACTACGCCATCAGACCTTACAAAAGAAGTAGATAGTTCGAGATATATATCTCAAACATCTCTACCTCCCGAAGGCACCAGATGAGTGAGGGGTCAGTCTGCATTTTTCGTCAAGCCACTGTCAATGTGAGAGAACTCGTGTCCAGCTTATAAGCCTATACTTGCATAAACCACAAGTGAAGATAAACAATCTTTGGACAACACCCACCAGTGGGACTCGAACCCAGAAAGCACAACTACCTTCCAGTAGCTGGCATAACTAGTATGCTTTAACCCACTACGCCATCAGACCTTACAAAAGAAGTAGATAGTTCGAGATATATATCTCAAACATCTCTACCTCCCGAAGGCACCAGATGAGTGAGGGGTCAGTCTGCATTTTTCGTCAAGCCACTGTCAATGTGAGAGAACTCGTGTCCAGCTTATAAGCCTATACTTGCATAAACCACAAGTGAAGATAAACAATCTTTGGACAACACCCACCAGTGGGACTCGAACCCAGAAAGCACAACTACCTTCCAGTAGCTGGCATAACTAGTATGCTTTAACCCACTACGCCATCAGACCTTACAAAAGAAGTAGATAGTTCGAGATATATATCTCAAACATCTCTACCTCCCGAAGGCACCAGATGAGTGAGGGGTCAGTCTGCATTTTTCGTCAAGCCACTGTCAATGTGAGAGAACTCGTGTCCAGCTTATAAGCCTATACTTGCATAAACCACAAGTGAAGATAAACAATCTTTGGACAACACCCACCAGTGGGACTCGAACCCAGAAAGCACAACTACCTTCCAGTAGCTGGCATAACTAGTATGCTTTAACCCACTACGCCATCAGACCTTACAAAAGAAGTAGATAGTTCGAGATATATATCTCAAACATCTCTACCTCCCGAAGGCACCAGATGAGTGAGGGGTCAGTCTGCATTTTTCGTCAAGCCACTATATATATATATATATATATATATTGTGTGTGTGTGTATCACGAAAATAAACACGTTATTAAAAATGTGACAGTGTCAGACCACGGAGGAAAAATGAAACAGGAATTTCCTTAAGTACTTTCGTATATTAATACATCTTCAGAAGGAGTGCTTCACTGTCATATAATATATATAGTATAATATAATATGGGAGAATGTGTCGGTGGCACCTTCCTCACTGGGAACTATGCGAGGGAGCCTACTGACAGCAACCGGCGTCTTGGCAACACTGTGACTCGTTGTTGCCAGAGAGAAGGAGCGAATGTTTCCTTTTTTTTTTTTTTTTTTTTTTTTAATGTTGGCTCCTTTCTCTTGCCCCATTCCACGGTGGTGGTTGTGTGTTGCGGTGCGGCGGCGAGCGTTTACCGCAGTACATGAGGGACCACCCTCAGCCGGTCGGCCGAACGGACAGCACGCTGGCCTTGTGGTCCTGGGTTCGATTCCCGGCGCCGGTGGAAACAGATGGGTAGGGTTTCTTTCACCCTATGCCCCTGTTACCTAGCAGTAAAATAGGTACCTGGGTGTTAGTCAGCTGTCACGGGCTGCTTCCTGGGGGTGGAGGCCTGGTCGAGGACCGGGCCGCGGGGACACTAAAAAGACCCGAAATCATCTCAAGATAACCTCAAGAAGAACCCTCCGCCTGTCACGGGCCTTCTAAATGGCTTTCCTCCAGGGAGCTGGTATAAGGGGCCTGACGGCTGAGTGGACAGCACGCTGGTTACCTACTACTGTGGTCCGGGGATTCGATTCCCGGCGCCGGTGGAAACAGACGAGTAGGGTTTCTTTCACCCTGATGCCCCTGTTACCTAGCAGTAAGTAGGTATCTGGGAGTTAGACAGCTGTTACGGGCTGCTTTCTGTGTTTGTGTGTGGGGGGAGGGGGGAATTAGTTGATTGAGAGTTAAGAGGCGGGCCGAAAGAGCAGAGCTCAACCCCCCGCAAGCACAATTAGGTAAATAAACTCCCTCACTTCTTCCCTCCTTTTCGCCTCCCCCCCCTCCCACATATCTATCCTTTCTCTTCCACATACTCTCCTCCGTCCCCCACAAACTCCTCCCAAAAACACACTCCAGCCCCCCCCCCCCCATCCTTTCCCAAATACATACATACACTGTGATTGCTGTGATTGGCAAGCTAAGTCAATTCAGTAAATATAACACAAGGTTAAGGAGCATGGACGAAAATGCAATTTGATGACAATTATTTTGCATAATTAACCGACGATCCGAATTTCACCGCGTATTGTTATTTCTTTTAAGAAATCCGAATTTGGAGGGAAAATCCGGTGTGCATGTTTGGTCCGGATTTTCGCGAAAACGTGTGTATCGTGGCGTCACTGTATTGAGGTCCTATTCTCTTCGTACAGACGGAGTAGAACACCAAAATACAACCACTCGGACCATCCTATCTTGAACTAAACAGAGGCGAGAGTGAGATAACATAATCTGTACGTGGAAACCGCACAGGTTATCCTCTCTCTGCTATCGAGACGAGAAAGATTACATCATCTGTAAGTGAAAGACACTTGTTAGTCCGGTCCCAAATATGCACAGTAAAATAATGTATTGGAACGATAGATATTTATTGGAGAGATAAATATTTGATAGATATGGACGTGTACAATCGAACAGCCCATACACACACACACACACACACACACACACACACACACACACACACACACACACACACACACACACACACACACACACACACACACACACACACACACACGCGTACACTGTGGATATCAAGAGGCCCATAAGCTATTTACCTTCTACCAGGAAGTGTAAGATATATTGTGGGAACAAACATACGTTGAAACTTTTCAGAGGGAATTAGTCTTGGAGTAAGGTTCCAGTGAGGCCTGGATCTTGTGGCTAGTTAGGCATAGGCCTCTAAAGGTTTGCCAACGTCAAGAAAACGGTCTATTTAAAGTGTCCTCTCCTAACCTGTTGCCAGAGGACCCAAAACAGAAAACGGGACAGTACGTCACGCTCGCGAGCCGCTTCCATTTTCTACTACGACAATTTTTGGCCTTATGTAACGCATTGGATCTAAAAACGATGTTCTTTATACGACGTTGTTGTTGTTTTAGATTCAGCTACTGGGAACAAAAAGTTCCAAGTAGCACGGGCTATGGTGAGCCCGTAGTGGACTTACTGGCACAGGAGCGGGGCTGTAACTGGCTGTCACTCTGGGAGGGGCCTGACAGGTGAGTGGACAGCGCTTCGGATTCGTAGTCCTGAGGTTCCGGGTTCGATCCCCGGAGGAGGGGGAAACAAATGGGCAGTTTCTTTCACCCCTGCTGTCCTTGTTACCGAGCAGTAAATAGGTACCTGGGAGTTAGTCAGCTGCTACGGGCTGCTTCCTGGAGGGGTGTGTAACCAAAAGGAGGCCTGGTCGATGACCGGGCCGCGGGGACGCTAAGCCCCGAAATCAACTCAAGATCTCAAGAAGATAACTACTCCCGAAACCTGTACACCTTTCCTGAATCATAGCACCGTTATTTACAGTGATTAAACAGTTTACGAGCTTTGAAACTTGGCCACCCAAGGTTATTATTGTTATGAACAACCTCGTATTCCTTCGGAGGTTATAAACTGTTCAATAAATATAAACAAAGCCGTCATGACTGCGGAAAGATGTACAGGTTTCGTAAGATTGCGTAAATGCGTGATGGATCCTGGCCCAAAACCATGTTAATTTTATACCAAGCAAGATAGACCATCTCTAAATAGGTTAGAATGCTCTTTGTTTCTCTCTCTCTCTCCACCTTAATAAGAATATGAATATATTTTTTAGTAGGGGGGGGGGGGCGACTACTCTCCTCACTTGTTCCTGCAGGATCGAGCTTTAGCTCTTGGACCACGTCGTTTTAGTCGCTGGGTTTCTAATGACCTATTTTCTTTTATATCTAGAGATGGTGGTAGTGTGTGTTGGGGGGGGGGGCGAGGATGTGTAGGGAGAGGGGGGGGCGGGGTAGATAATGCTGACGGTGCCCCCCCCCCACACATCCTCTTCGTCACGTCCTCTCTCACATATACTTATTTGGTAACTCTTATCGTGGGCTGACGTTCTTTGTTTAATTACTGTGCTCTCTTAATTGGCGGGAAAATATGGCCGCACGGTTTTTCCTTTAGGAAATACGCCGCTCCTGTTATCTTTATCCATTTTCGTGCCAACAACTGTCATTATTCCGTTCTGTTAGGAAATTGACTATTTACGCAATCTCGGCAAACATACAAACTTTTTAACGTAAAAAAAACTAAAAACTAAAGTTTAGTTAGACTGTTCAACAAGCATCCACTACACATAAGGGACATAACTTTTTTTTAAACTAAAAAAAACGTCATGACAACGTTGCAACAATGTAGATATGGTAGAAATGACAGTTATGTTGTGTGTGTTTGCTGGGGTGAAATAACAGTGACCTGATAACTCTGTGAAGAAATTTTTCGAGCAGTGCATGTGTGGAATCTTGTAGCTTTTTATGCTTATCATGACCTTAATGGCAATGCCAGATTTTTATCCTCAAGAATGTGTGTATCTGGGGTTGATCCAGGACGCAAAATCAATTCCACACACAGTTTGTATAACAAAAAATTGTCTTTGGGACTGTTTATCTCTTATCTACTGAGACCCAAGGGTATTGTAGAAATAGTCTTAGTACAAGTAACTGTAAAAAAAAGCTCACTAAATAATAAAGAATGCTTTAACACAGACTATCCAGCTTCTCATAAAGTAGGAACCAAGTGAATAATACCAAAAGAACGCCATTATGAACACAGTCTCAACTGTATATACCAGGAAGATTTTGTAGCAAGAGTATGAGGAGACAAATGGTTAAAAATGTCAAGGCTCTTATATGAATTTATATATGAAGGTCAAACCTACCTTTGCGGTTGTCTGGCGTTGATTCCTGGGGTCAAGGTGCCTGTGGCCCGGTCTGTGACCAGGCCTCCTGGCTGATGGTCTGGACAACCAGGCTGTTGGACGCGGCTGATCGCAGCCTGACGTACGAATCACAGCCTGGTTGATCAGGTATCCCTTGGAGGTGTATATAACTTTCTCTCTTGAACACTGTGAGGGGTCGGCCAGTTATGGCCCTTATGTGTAGTGGATGCTTGTTGAACAGTCTCGGGCCTCTGATGTTGATAGAGTTCTCTCTCTCAGAAATGGTTGAGATACTGAGGTTTCAGTACGATTCAGTTGTCAGTAAACCACTGAACACATTGAAGATTATTGATCCAAACGAATTCTTCATGAATGTGTTACCAACATCAAATATATCAGATAACACTAACCCTACTAGACTTTGAAGTAGGAATAGCCAGCATGCCCATGCACGCTGGCTGTACATTGTGTACTATGTACAAGTGCAATTATGTGCTATGTATGACAGAAAATGTACTTATTACACTTAGTATTAGACCGTACTGTCAATTCGGAGGATGGGTTGCATCAGAGGCCCGAGACTGTTCAACACCAGGTCCTGTTGCACCATGACCAGACTCCTAGAATTCCATATTCACCAAGAATTGCCCCCCCTCCTAAAAAACATAGCATCACAGGCCCCAAACATTATTTGGAGACGGAGCCAAGATACTGGTGATACTCCCGACATACTTAAAACAGCAGAGATAGCACCACTCCATAAAGGCGAAAATATAGGAACAAAAAATTATAAACTGATAGCATTAGTATCGCACATAAAAATCTTTGAAAGATTGCTCAGAAGTAAGATAACAAATCACATGGAATCGCAGCATCTTCATGATCCTAGACAACATGGGTTCAGAACAGGACGGTCTTGCCCTTCTCAATTGCTAAACGACTAGAGTCGAGCCTGGCCCCAGGCCGGGCTCGGAGTGGAAGAACTCTCGAAACACCCTGCAGGTATGCTCCAGGTATGACATGGTATGAGAACTTTGAAATCCAGGAATCCCGACCGTCCAAGTGGTTGGGCACCATTCCTTCACCTCTTCCCATCCCAAAGCCTTATCTTGATCCCTTCCAAGTGCTATAACAGTCTAATGGCTTGGCGCTTTATCCTGATGGTTCCCTTCCCTCCCCCCCCCCCTCATCCTCCCTTCTCCCCCCCCCTCTTCCTCCCCCCCCCCCCTCTTCCTCCTCCTGCCCATCTTCCCTCGTCTCCTCCCCATCTCCTCCTCCTCCCCATCTCCTCCTCCTCCCTGCCTTCCTTGCCCCATACAGGCCACGCAGCACACCCTGGTGGAGGCCAGAGATGGTGTGGGATGTGTCGTGGTGGTCCTGGCTGCCGCCCCAGCGGTACACAGCTCGGTTGGATCCCTCAAGGTGTTATACACACAACCGTATTTATATCTGGAGGTAGTCAGCTGGAAGCGGGGACGAGTGCGTGTCAAGTAAGGCGTCAGTTTGCACTTAAAGCTGAGACTATCATCATTCTCCCCCACTATATTCAATGTGACTGGGGGGGGGGAGGGGTGATCTATAGTTTTTTCATTGCTTTTTTTCCAATTGAAGGCTCTGTATTAGAGTAATTAAGTTAGTAGTATTTCCTCGTACCGTGGAAATAAATAGCTTTTGGTGCTATTTTTATGTTTCGGTAAAAATAGGATTGCATATTTTTTTTTAGCACTGAATAAGCCGGTTATTTTTATCTTGTTACTCATTCTGGTGATCCCTAGGGGTCACTGCCCAGCATCCCAGTCGCAAGATTGGCTAGATTATTGGTGTTGGCAGCTCGCATTCCAGCGTTGGTTTCACAGCCCGATTGGTCTGGTATCCTTTGTAGATTTTAAATTGTTATGCGTTGATCTTTAAATTGCTATGAATTTGCATCTTTTGGTTCATGTGCAAAGACAATAGCTGTGTTTTGAACTTAGATTTTGATTAAGAGCAGTTCAAAGGAGAACTTGATAGAAGCCTCGAGAGGATACCTAATCAACCGAGCTGTGATCTATACATCTTGAACAGCTGTCTAACAGCCAGGTAGACCAGACTACCAACCAGGTGGCCTGGTCAGAGACCGGGCCGCGGGAAATCCTGATCCTTGGAACCATCACAGGGTCGACTACAACGTAATTAAGCAGCTGGGCGCAGACCTGTCTTATAACTAAAAGCACAACGGAGCCCGTGGCTGAGCGGACAGAACACTGGACGTGTGATCCTGTGGTCCCGGGTTCGATCCCGGGCGCCGGAGAGAAACAATGGGCCGAGTTTCTTTCACCCTATGCCCCTGTTACCTAGCAGTAAATAGGTACCTGGGAGTTAGTCAGCTGTCACGGGCTGCTTCCTGGGGGGGTAGAGGCCTGGGGCCAGATTCACGAAGCGGTTACGCAAGCACTTACGAACCTGTACATCTTTCCTCAATCTTTGGCGGCTTTGTTTACAATTATTAAACAGTTAATGAGCCCCGAAGCACCAGGAGGCTGTTTATAACAATAACAACAGTTGATTGGCAAGTTTTCATGCTTGTAAACTGTTTAATAAATGTAACCAAAGCCGTCAAAGATCGAGGAAAGATGCACACGTTCGTAAGTGCTTGCGTAACTGCTTCGTGAATCTAGCCCCTGGTCGAGGACCGGGCCGCGGGGACACTAAGCCCCGAAATCATCTCGAGATAACCTCAAGATAACAACATTTTGTTCATGCAATCGGCGTAAAAATTGCTGCGGTTTAAGACAATGAAAAAGCACCGCAATATTGACGCTTGAGGATTATAATGGTAATAGGGTGTGGTAGGTTAGGTAGGTTACCCAGGTTCACACTCTTCTACTTGGGCTAAAACACTGTATTTTTGACGGAGGGGAAGTAGTGAGAACGGGGAGATTATAAGTGGCATTTCCTGGTGTATTATTACCGTAAGTGTGTCGGCATGTAGGGAATTTTAGACCTTTGTTTATTATTCCTGTGTGTTTTTTCTTCTGTTTTTGCGTAATTTATATTTTATTTCATCTTTTATATATCATCCTCTATTTACTTTCCACTATGGCTGTGTTGTCTTCTCTAGACACTTCATAATGAGTATATATGATTTATAATCATGTAAAGTTAATTTTATACCAATGTGAGGGCTTCTCTTCCCTACCTGTGAGGGCTCTCTCTCCTACCCGTGAGGGCTTCTCCTCCCTACCTGTGAGGGTTTTTCTCTCTCCTACCTGTGAGGGCTGCTGCCTCCTACCTGTGAAGCAGGTAGACTTCAGTAAATGTAAACAATGCCGCCACGATTGGGGAAACATGTACAGGTTTCGTAAGGTTGCGTAAAATGTTTGACGAATATTGGTTCTGGCCTCCGGTTCACGGGTTAAGTTTATCGGTCTTTTCGATGGCAGGAAAAAGATTGGGGAAAGACCAGGATTATTGGGAGGCAGTCGCTGTTCATCTGCACTGAGAGAGAAGGCTCATGCAGCAGGGTTATTTGGTGACCGGAGATGGTAAGTGTAGGTTAGGTTAGGTTAGGTGGGCTTGGTAGCACTGATTGGCTTGAAGACTACGCACAAGGTGTTAGTCTACGGCGACCCCGGGGAGGTAGGTCCTCCAGGTGATTGATTCCTACTTGGGATTAATCTTGCATTCAATGGGGATGCTGGGGAACTTGTGATGGTATAAGTTGTCCGCCTTGCCTAGACACATGGTGAGAAAGTGGTGTGTGTGTGTGTGTGTGTGTGTGCTCACCTAATTGTGCTCACCTAATTGTGCTTGCGGGGGTTGAGCTCTGGCTCTTTGGTCCCGCCTCTCAACCGTCAATCAACTGGTGTACAGATTCCTGAGCCTATTGGGCTCTATCATATCTACATTTGAAACTGTGAATGGAGTCAGCCTCCACCACATCACTTCCTAATGCATTCCATTTGCTAACTACTCTGACACTGAAAAAGTTCTTTCTAACGTCTCTGTGGCTCATTTGGGTACTCAGCTTCCACCTGTGTCCCCTTGTTCGCGTCCCACCAGTGTTGAAAAGTTCGTCCTTGTTTACCCGGTCGATTCCCCTGAGGATTTTGTAGGTTGTGATCATGTCCCCCCTTACTCTTCTGTCTTCCAGTGTCGTGAGGTGCATTTCCCGCAGCCTTTCCTCATAACTCATGCCTCTTAGTTCTGGGACTAGTCTAGTAGCATACCTTTGGACTTTTTCCAGCTTCGTCTTGTGCTTGACAAGGTACGGGCTCCATGCTGGGGCCGCATACTCCAGGATTGGTCTTACATATGTGGTGTTCAAGATTCTGAATGATTCCTTACACAGGTTCCTGAACGCCGTTCTGATGTTAGCCAGCCTCGCATATGCCGCAGACGTTATTCTCTTTATGTGGGCTTCAGGAGACAGGTTTGGTGTGATATCAACTCCTAGATCTTTCTCTCTGTCTGTTTCATTAAGTACTTCATCTCCTATTCTGTATCCTGTGCCTGGCCTCCTGTTTCCACTGCCTAGTTTCATTACTGTGTGTGTGTGTGTGTGTGTGTGTGTGTGTGTGTGTGTGTGTGTGTGTGTGTGTGTGTGTGTGTGTGTGTATGAGGATGAGGATGAGGATGAGTGCACGCACTCATCCTCAAAATTTGTACTTGTCTAGAACGATAAATACTGACACGGTCACAGAAAGTATCTCATCTCCTTGTAGTGTTCACCCCCCCCCCCTGGTATACCAGCCTTCTGCCTCCTGATCCCACAAGAACTAGTAAGGGAGTACTATATATGAATTTCCGTGACAGAATTCGCGACAAGATGTTACTGATGATGATATTCAATTTTATTAACAAACTAATTAACTGGGAACAAATAAACCAAGGGAGTGTGTATGTGTGTGTGTAAGGGAGTGTGTGTGTGTATATATATATATATATATATATATATATATATATATATATATATATATATATATATATATATATATATATATATATATATATGTGACAATGTCAGACCACGGAGGAAAAATGAAACAGGAATTTCCTTAAGTACTTTCGTATATTAATACATCTTCAGAAGGAGTGATATACACACATTATATATATATATATATATATATATATATATATATATATATATATATATATATATATATATATATATAATGCGCCTGGTTTATGAGGTCCCAATAATTTAATGTTTTATTGAGTGGATGTACTATATTAGGCCTAAGATTACTAGGACGGTTTATATCAGGTTGTTTAGTATCATTTTGTGTAGAAGAGAATGCCATTTGAGGTCATTCAGTAATATATAATGTGAACATTTCGGTGATCAACAATAAACGTTGGTACTCTGAACCCAATACCATGACTACTGTCATTGTAGGAGGATGGGGCTGATAGCTCTCATGTTGGGAGACATTGTCACCGCGCCTCGGGAGCCCGTGGGCAACACTGCCAGTAAGATGGTAGTGTGTGGCGTTCCTATTTTATTATAGTATGGCCTCGTGTGATTCATGTGTGTGTGTGTTCTATCTTTACACGCTTCTGGCAGAGTACTTGATGTAGTCCTGGTGCGGTGGTGGTGGTTGTTGTTGGGTTGTGGTGTTCTTGCTGGGGTTTGTTGTTGTTGCTGCTGGGTTGTGTTCTTGTTGGGGTTTGTTGTTGTTGTTGCTGGGTTGTGTTCTTGCTGGGGTTTGTTGTTGTTGTTGCTGGGTTGTGTTGTTGCTGTGTTGTGTTGTTGCTGCTGTGTTGTTGCTGCTGTGTTGTGTTCTTGCTGGGGTTTGTTGTTGTTGCTGTGTTTCTGTATACACACGTCTGTGAATGTGTATTTACTATTTGTGTCTGCAGAATCGAGACACTTTCCCAAGGTTTAAAGTGGGATAATCTATACACGTTTTGACTCTGAACAAGAGCTGTGTCTTGACCAAACCAGTTCTGGTTTCTTTACAGTGAAGGAATTAATGTATATAATCCTGATAATTTTATACCAAAGTGTTTTTGAGGTCGTGATATTGATTGTTGCAAGCCTTACAAGTGCGTGTTGCAAGGACGGGCCTGATTAAGAAAGGCGTTACAGCATTGCCCAAGTTTCCGGCAGAGTAGAAAGTCAGAAAAGTAAGGGGCTGACAGATGTATTATTGTTACTGTACTGTGATACACGTTGTGCATTAATATATGGCTTCAGTTTACAAGAGAATCAAAGTTGGGAGTAGGAGCAGCAGCTGCTCACTACGAGGGTGGTGGGAGTGGGTTCCTTGCCCATTTGAGTAATCAAATCTTACAAACCCGGTAGATCTTGCTGAAGAGTGCCAGTGTAACTTAACACACGGTACTGGGCTCAGGAGAGAGTGATGCACAGGCCTAGTGAAGTGGAGATGCTCTATAGGCACTTACCAAAAAGCTTTATGAATAAATAAGGCCCACGATATTGAAACATTTTACATGCAAATAAAAAAAAAAAATTGAGATATGAGAGTTTAGGGCCGCGCCCAGCCACAGCCTCACCAGTAATATCATTGAGAAAAGCCTGACCGCGCTGCCCAAGATCAACATGTTTCTTAACTTACCATAGGTAAACACTCAGAAGACCAGGGTGTAATAAGACTACTCCTTCCTCTCACTTAAGGCGTCACATAAAGTCCTGGCTCAAATCCAAAGAAAATGACAGGTTGGATCATTGATGGTACTTCTTAAGACTCTAGTTCTCTATAGGGTGGAACATTGGTGCACGCTAACAGCAAGTATAAGAAATAGTTTGAATTTGATGTGGTTGTCCAGTGTTCAAGGAAAAATAAAACTGGCAGTTTTCTGTGCCGGACCAACCGGGTTGTAGTGGATGTATGGGGAGCCGGTCGGCCGAGCGGACAGCACGCTGTGCTTGTGATCCTGTGGTCCTGGGTTCGATCCCAGGCGCCGGCGAGAAACAATGGACAGAGTTTCTTTCACCCTATGCCCCTGTTACCTAGCAGTAGAATAGGTACCTGGGTGTTAGTCAGCTGTCACTGGCTGCTTCCTGGGGGTGGAGGCCTGGTCGAGGACCGGGCCGCGGGGACACTAAAAAGCCCCGAAATCATCTCAAGATAACCTCAAGATATGTATGGGCCTGCGGGCCACTCTAAGCCAACGGCCTGTTGGACCAAGCTCTCATAAGACCAAGCTCTCATGTGCTGTAGCGGTTGCTGAGTGGGTGCTGCAGTCGTAGACATCCAATGAATGTGGTAGAAATTGCTGGTGTGCGAATCGCCTTGGACGGGACACCAATAATGGAGGAGGCTGGGCGAGCCAAATTAAACCGGGTGCCAGGTGCCAGCTGTAGTGGCCTCTGGCGGTGCTCCGAGAACACACACTCTTGTCCACTTTATACCCAGTCAAGGCAACCCTCTCAACTCTACCTTTGTTTTCACCTTCTGGTTGTGGGCTGCCTACCAACCTATTGTTGCTTCTCAGAATTAATGTCCCCGCGGCCCGGTTTCTGACCAGATCTCCTGATTAGTAGTCTGGTCAACCAGGCTGTTGGACGCCGCTGCTCGCAGTCTGACGTGTGAAACACAACCCAGTTGATCAGGTGTTTTTGAGAGGTGGTCATAAAGTTCTCGCTTGAACTCGGCGAAGCTGTTATGATGTTATAGATTCTGCTACTCGGAACAAGTTCCAAGTAGCATGGGCTATGGTGAGCCCCTAACTTACCTGGCACAGGAGCGGGCAAGTAGCACAGGCCCATACGGGTAGAGATTGAAGGAGAGTGTTTACAAGTCGTGGGCCGCGAATATTGATAGCATTCTCTTTTGACGCGGGTATCACCAGTGCTTTTCACTGGTGGAAATTTTCACCAGTGCTTCTTAGCTGGCAGGCTGTGGAAAACGCGGCGTTTGCAAGTTGTCACAGGCAGAGAGATCAGTAATGATCGGGTATTGTGGCACTAACGCCTTGCCCGATGACACTCGTACTCCCGCCTAATGCGTCGCATTTTTGACGGATTGACTACCTTGATAATCATGAAACGTGTTTGTCCAAATTCAAGCAGCGTACTAATGAAGTGTTTGTATACGTCAGCCTCGATTGGTCTGGCGGGTTGCTTGGGTTCGTACGTTTCTGGTTAGGGTAAACAGTTGCATTTTTTTACGGAGTGGCAAGTGGACAGAGCGGGTTGATCAACCAGCCCATCATATTGAGTTGTCACACAAATTGTGGACTAAATTGTCCGAACCTAACCCAATCGAAGACCCATGAATAAAAAACGGGACAGCCCGTCAATTTTTTGCGAGCCGCTGTGATTTATAGTACATCATATTTTGGCTGTTGGGGTCATACGTCAAAATGCGACGTACCGTTCAAGAGGAAGGTTCGTGATCGGAATCTTGTTCCAACTGACACAAATAAATGAAGTCATTGAGGCGGGTGGTGGTGTTCAATCCCCCCCCCCTTACTTCCATTAGCAAGATTAAGATTAGAGGTGGCATAAGACCTATAGCACAGTAGTCTACGTCCTGTGGTACACAATCTAGGATCCCTAAGTTCGAGCCTCGGGCGGGACAGAAACAGTTGGGTAAGTTTCTTTTCATCTGATGCCTCTATTCACCTAGCACTAAAATATTGTACTCGGGAGTTGGGCAACTATTGTGGGGTTGCATCCTGGAGAGGATCAATAGCTGGCCTAGAGGAACCTTGATAAGTCTTATGTTTAGAAGACCTGGTCGAGGACCGGGCCGCGGGGACGCTAAGACCGAAATCGTCGCAAGGTAAGGTAAGGTCTGTCCAGGCTTCCTCTGCCAGACAACGGGATATTAAAGTCTCGAGTCGTTAAATAATTAAATATTTAAGATAGATAATTTTGTATTTTTTTATAGACGTCAGTTAGGTCAGGTAACTTTAATTTTATAAAGTTGATAGCTCTAATAGGGTCACATTATAAAGTTGTTTATCTTAATGATGATCATTTGCAGAATCTAAGGACATGCCTAAAGCAAAACTCTTAATTAAGGGTGAGTTTGATTGCCAACATAACTCTGCAAATCGTGGGAATGTTGGTAGTGTATGTAATGGTACCATTTATGTAATGGTAGACCTGGACAGGAAGTGTTCACGCCTAACCGAACACTAACACCACTGGCAACACAACCCTGACCAACCACCACGACCACCCTGACCATCTCCACCACCACCACCCTGACCATGTCCACCACCACCCTGACCAACCACCACCAGCACCACCACCACCCTGACCAACCACCAGCACCACCACCACCCTGACCAACCACCACCACCACCCTGACCAACCACCACCACCACCACCACCACCACCCTGACCAACCACCACCACCACCCTGACCAACCACCACCACCACCACCACCACCACCCTGACCAACCACCACCACCAGCACCAGCACCACCACCCTGACCAACCACCACCACCACCCTGACCAACCACCAGCAAAAGACTGTGGCAGTGATGTTAATGTATGCCGACAGGAGAATGAGTTGAGACGTGCTGCATTGCACCACACGGCTCACACAGTCGTGTCTAGTGGTGGAAATGAAGTGAAAGTTGTAGACTTGTGCCATCCGCTTGTGGCTGTCGAGAACTCGTTCAACCAGGTTATTGTCTCTGGCACTACATGCCGGAGAAAAAAAGTGATATTAAATCATGAAACGTGAAAATAACGAACTACCTTTCCCACCTTTTATTACATCACCAGATAAATTGCTGATGAGTTTAGATATGCAGTTTTAATTATTGCAGTCATGGTATTCCAACGTTATTTTTTTAAATATATTTTTACAATCTGTGTCCAAACTAGCAGGCCAGACGCTTGGGGCTAGTCTCGCTTAACTTTTCAAGATGCCACACGGGGGGTATGTGAGTGTCATGGACCAGTTGGGGGTCATGTCCAGTGCAACGCTTCTATAAATATCGGCTTCTATAACAATCTTGAGATATCTTGACGTTATCTTGAGATGATTTCGGGGCTTTAGTGTCCCCGTGACAGCTGACTAACACCCAGGTACCTATTTACTGCTAGGTAACAGGGGCATAGGGTGAAAGAAACTTTGCCCATTGTTTCTCGCCGGCGCCTGGGATCGAACCCAGGACCACAGGATCACAAGTCCAGTGTGCTGTCCGCTCGGCCGACCGGATCCCTCTACAATTTTTATGCAGTCTGAAATCGGGGGTGTTTTCAATATTCTTAAACTTCTCATCCAAGAATTCTGGGCTAAGAATCCGAAGAGCTCTTAGGTACATCAGGGAAAAAATTTTTGTTTCACATCTATGCTCTGAGAAATAATGAGCATAAGATAAATTTATTCATGCGGTTTCTGTAAACATGGGCTTTTTCTTATCTTCATTATTTCTCAGGGCATTTATACAATGTGAAACAATATTTTTTTTCCTCTATGTAGTTAAGAGGTCTTTGAGTTGTTAGTCCAGAATTATTGGATGAGGGGTTTAAGAATATTGATTCTATTGATGTTAAGCGTTGTTATCCGCTAAGTATTATGGAAGTTTGTCAAAGCAAAGCACAACATACATATAACAAAATATGTACTGAGAAAATTCGCCCGAAAAATGTGCTATGGCTACCATACTTTTCGGGGGTTGAAAATATTGTCAAGGCCAGGAAATTGTATTGAAACTTTTTGTTCAATTAAGAAAATACGTTGGAAAATTATTAGTTAGAAACACCCCTCGTAGTGATAACTGTGACTTCTACAAAATACCTTGTAAAGATTGCAATAAATTCTTTACCTAGCTACCTTCCTTGTGACCTACTCATATAGGTCAAACATCCAAAGATTTAAAGTTTTGAATTTCACAGCATAAATATTCTGTAAAATAATGACTAGTTACCTAATGCTCTATTCATTCATTTGTCAGAAAATTCTCACCAAATTGATTGGGAGAGTTGTAAAAGTATTTTCAATAGAAACATTATTGAACTGGCTTTAATATAAATCACAAAACCATACAATATTAACATTATTAATGGTTTGTACAATTTGGATCCATTTTTAATTGATTAATTAAAAAGCTAAGATAATACTGTACTTAGTTATTTTATGAATATCTCATTAAAACCTCATTAATATTGTTACTTCCTGGAGCTCACATGTATTGGCCTGCTACAGTTTCTTCTTAGGTTCACATTGTTCATCACGTGTTAGTTTCTTAGTGATTTATGCACACATTCACTAGCATACTTTTTATATTTTATTTACGCCTGACCAGTTCTGACAAAAAATAAGCAAATGCTACTGTAATTGTAGTAATTAAGGTTTCCCATTGTAGGGGACACGAAGCCAGTTAGGGTTATCGAGATCCCTCCTAGGCCAACTACCGACCTTCTCCAAGACGCAACCCACAATAGTTACCTAACTCCCGTTTGTTATTTTTTGCGCATGTCATACCAGACGTGTGAGAGGCTGCAGGAACAGGCAAACCTTAGATCACTGAGAACTCTAAATGACCCGACCAGGCTTCGACCGGGATCCTGCACGTCATGGGTTCGAATCCTGGTGTTCGGGTCATTTACAGTATTTAGTGGTCATGCCAGATGTTTAGCACCTTGTAATGAATCCAGTGGATATTATATATGTGACCTCCTCACTGTAAACACACTTACGATGGTGACACACATACAAGGTGCGGTATTTATTATTGTGAGAGGGCGTGGTGGCTGTACTGGCTTAGTTGTGTACTCACCTAATTGTGCTTTCGGGGGTTGAGCTCTGGCTCTTTGGTCCCGCCTCTGTGTGGTGAGGGTGGTGGTGTTGATGACCACACCACACTAAAAAAAATAGACAAATGACGACGACGGCGGTTCGGTCCACCTTGACCCATAATCAAGTCGTGATAATGGTCACGACTTGGTCCAGGACGAACCGAAATATGGTATTTATGTAATAATGTAAGTTGAGGTCTGATAAAGACCTTTCCATTCCCTGCCCTCTGTAATGCTTTTTGCGCTACCGCTCACAGGATGAGTATGGGGTGCATAATAAATTAGCCGCCTCCGGTGGTAACAATTCAATGGTCGTTTCTACATCTTCTGACGTGTGGTTTGGTCATCATCATATCTTCAGTCACGTTATTGAAACTGGCTGTCTGCAGGGTTGTGTTGTGAGCAGGTGTGGTGGTGGTGTGAGGGGGAGTGGTGGTTGCACGAGGGTGGTGGTGTGGTGAAGGTGTAGTGAGTGTATCAGGTTCACCTCGCGGGGTAACACAAGGCACCAGAGCTGCGACACACACACGTGCTTTGGCACCACCCAACAATGACCACCTTGGCTTGTCGCCCGACCTCTTCCCTTCCCTCCTTCGCCCCCCTCCTCCCACCCCCGTCCCTTCCCTGGCCCCCTGTCACTTCCCTGGCCTATTGTCCCTTCCCTGATCCCCCGTTCTTTCCCTGGTCCCTCGTCACTTCCCTGGCCTCCAATCTGATGTGAATCGGGTCCTTCAATGGGCCACAGATAGTGTAATGTTTAACGAAAATAAGTTCCAGCTCCTGCGCTATGGAAAAAACGAAAATATAAAACGGAAACCATATATGAGTCAAATCACACTATAAAATAAAAGAGCAATGTTAAGGATATAACAATAATCGTGTCGGAAGACATTATTATTACAGTAATTACCTTTCAGAACACAATAAAGTAGTTGTCACGACTGCAAGTAAAATGACAGGTTGGATAACAAGAACCTTCCAAACAAGGACGCCATACCGATGATACTTTTCAAGACACTAGTGCTCTTTAGGGTGGAATATTGTTGCACACTAACAGCCCCATTCAGAGCCGGAGAAATTGCTGACCTAGAGTGTGCACAGATCCTTTACCGCTAGAATCCACTCTTATAAGGCATCTCGATTATTGGGACCAATTAAAAGTTATAAATCTGCATTCTCTAGAGCGCAGGCGAGCGAGATACATAATAATTTACACTTGGAAGACATTAGAGGGGCTGGTTCCAAACCTGAACACAGAAATAACATCACATGAGACCAGAAGGCATGGCAGGATGTGCAAAATACCCCCGTTGAAGAGCAGAGGTGCAATAGGTACGCTGAGGGAGAACTATTAACATCAGGGCCCGAGACTTTTCAACACTCTCCCGCTACCCATAAGGGGCATAACTGGCCGGCCTCACACTGTGTTCAAAAGAGAACTTGATGAACACTTCCAAAGGATATTTGATTAACTGGGCAGTACTTCATATGTCAGGCAACAAGCTGCTGTCTAACCGTCTTTTTGACCAGAGCACCAATCACGAGTTCAGGCCAGAAACCGGGCCGCGGGGACGCTGATCCTGAGAAGCAACGCAAGGTAACCGCAAAGTAAGATATTCACACTCGCACTATAAAATAAGTCATCCAGAATTGTTTCTTTCAGTGGCAGTCATCCACACTCGTCCCATTCAATGGCAGTCAGCCATCACGGCGTATTCAACCTTCTGGGAGTAGAATGTGAAGAAGCCCATTATTGCTAAGATGCATTAGTAACTGAAGAAAGGAGTGGTGGTCAAGTGGTTGTTAAGTGTTTGTAAGTAGGAGAGTGGGAAGGAGCCAGGGACGGGCCTCGCTGGCTCCCTCCATCACTTGGAGATTTGTAATTCACTGCAGTTGGGCAAACTTGTATGTGTATATTGGAACGTCTGTACCCTAGCTGGCTGTAATTGGGCCATGCTTGGGCACTGCCACTGTGAGTGAGCCATGCTTGGGTACTGCCACTGACTTGGGCACAAGCCCAGCCCAGCCCAGTCAGGCCAGGCTGGGTTGGGTTGGGTTGGGTTGGGTTAGGTTTGTTTATAGTGTAGCGATGACGTAGTGAAGGTACATACTTTCCTCGTGTCTTAGACCTTAATCGGAGGGGAAGGGCTCCATCTCCCTATTCTTTGTTCCCTCCTTGAGTTCGGTGTCGGCAAACACACACCTTTGTCTTGACCGGTTGAAATGCAATCTTTGCATTCCGGTGGAGATTGTTCAAATTGCTTTTCTCCTTCGCCTCGTTGGGCTGGGGAGTGTTTGTAGGTTTCTTCAGTCCTACTGCTTGAGAATTATTGAGTGTGTCTTTCTGGTCTTTGGAGATTGTAAGTGTTTCCCCCTTGACTCTGGGCAGGGAGGATTGTAAATGTGTTCCCCTGTATCTGGCAACTACCTGTTGTTGGTTCCGGGGATCAACATCCTCCGCGGCCCGATCTCTGACCAGGCCTCCTGGTTGCTCGTTTGGCCAACAAGGCTGTTGGACGGTCCCTCAAATATTTTTTTAAGTGTAAATTACTTTACATCTCCCTTGCTTGTGCTCTAGAAAATACAGATATAACATTTTTTAGGGGTTACCTTGAGGTGATTTCGGGGCTCAGCGACCCCGCGGCCCGGTCGTCGACCAGGCCTCAATAATTTAGATGTTTTATTGAGTGGATTCGTGCAGAAAAATACCTTCGGCTGTGGTGGATACATGGGCCTTCCGGACGCTCAAAGCAACAACCTGTTGGACCAAGCTCTCACAAGTCAAGTCTGCACCCGGGCCGGGCTTGGGGAGTAGAACAACTCTCAGAACCCCATCAAGCAGGTACAAGGTACGTTCTCCAGGTCGGCAATTTGTCCAGCTTTGAATGGGGGGTGTTAGTGAGCAATAGTTGTCCACCCTAGAGAGCAGTAACGTCTCGGAGAGTATCATCATTGGTCCCAGCCAGGAGACCGCAAACTTCTCGTCTTTGCAGGCTTGTCGTGAATGATCCCTTCCTCCACAGAACGTTGTAAAATCCTTTCTTTCTTCACATAATATAATTAATGGGCTGCTTCCTCTTCGGAAGGACGGCAATGCTCCTCCTCCTCCAGTAACCTTATAATATATTACCTGTCCATTACGTTTTCGTGATTTCGAGTTATTCTATCACAGTCTGGTCTGTGGCCAGCCTTCCCTGGTGATTGTCTGGTCTGTGGTCAGCCTTCCCTGGTGATTGTCTGGTCTGTGGCCAGCCTTCCCTGGTGATTGTCTGGTCTGTGGCCAGCCTTCCCTGGTGATTGTCTGGTCTGTGGCCAGCCTTCCCTGGTGATTGTCTGGTCTGTGGCCAGCCTTCCCTGGTGATTGTCTGGTCTGTGGTCAGCCTTCCCTGGTGATTGTCTGGTCTGTGGCCAGCCTTCCCTGGTGATTGTCTGGTCTGTGGCCAGCCTTCCCTGGTGATTGTCTGGTCTGTGGTCAGCCTTCCCTGGTGATTGTCTGGTCTGTGGTCAGCCTTCCCTGGTGATTGTCTGGTCTGTGGCCAGCCTTCCCTGGTGATTGTCTGGTCTGTGGTCAGCCTTCCCTGGTGATTGTCTGGTCTGTGGCCAGCCTTCCCTGGTGATTGTCTGGTCTGTGGCCAGCCTTCCCTGGTGATTGTCTGGTCTGTGGTCAGCCTTCCCTGGTGATTGTCTGGTCTGTGGCCAGCCTTCCCTGGTGATTGTCTGGTCTGTGGCCAGCCTTCCCTGGTGATTGTCTGGTCTGTGGTCAGCCTTCCCTGGTGATTGTCTGGTCTGTGGTCAGTCTTCCCTGGTGATTGTCTGGTCTGTGGTCAGCCTTCCCTGGTGATTGTCTGGTCTGTGGTCAGCCTTCCCTGGTGATTGTCTGGTCTGTGGTCAGTCTTCCCTGGTGATTGTCTGGTCTGTGGTCAGCCTTCCCTGGTGATTGTCTGGTCTGTGGCCAGCCTTCCCTGGTGATTGTCTGGTCTGTGGCCAGCCTTCCCTGGTGATTGTCTGGTCTGTGGCCAGCCTTCCCTGGTGATTGTCTGGTCTGTGGCCAGCCTTCCCTGGTGATTGTCTGGTCTGTGGCCAGCCTTCCCTGGTGATTGTCTGGTCTGTGGCCAGCCTTCCCTGGTGATTGTCTGGTCTGTGGCCAGCCTTCCCTGGTGATTGTCTGGTCTGTGGCCAGCCTTCCCTGGTGATTGTCTGGTCTGTGGCCAGCCTTCCCTGGTGATTGTCTGGTCTGTGGTCAGCCTTCCCTGGTGATTGTCTGGTCTGTGGCCAGCCTTCCCTGGTGATTGTCTGGTCTGTGGGCAGCCTTCCCTGGTGATTGTCTGGTCTGTGGGCAGCCTTCCCTGGTGATTGTCTGGTCTGTGGCCAGCCTTCCCTGGTGATTGTCTGGTCTGTGGCCAGCCTTCCCTGGTGATTGTCTGGTCTGTGGCCAGCCTTCCCTGGTGATTGTCTGGTCTGTGGCCAGCCTTCCCTGGTGATTGTCTGGTCTGTGGGCAGCCTTCCCTGGTGATTGTCTGGTCTGTGGGCAGCCTTCCCTGGTGATTGTCTGGTCTGTGGCCAGCCTTCCCTGGTGATTGTCTGGTCTGTGGCCAGCCTTCCCTGGTGATTGTCTGGTCTGTGGCCAGCCTTCCCTGGTGATTGTCTGGTCTGTGGCCAGCCTTCCCTGGTGATTGTCTGGTCTGTGGCCAGCCTTCCCTGGTGATTGTCTGGTCTGTGGCCAGCCTTCCCTGGTGATTGTCTGGTCTGTGGCCAGCCTTCCCTGGTGATTGTCTGGTCTGTGGCCAGCCTTCCCTGGTGATTGTCTGGTCTGTGGCCAGCCTTCCCTGGTGATTGTCTGGTCTGTGGCCAGCCTTCCCTGGTGATTGTCTGGTCTGTGGTCAGTCTTCCCTGGTGATTGTCTGGTCTGTGGCCAGCCTTCCCTGGTGATTGTCTGGTCTGTGGCCAGTCTTTCCTGGTGATTGTCTGGTCTGTGGTCAGTCTTCCCTGGTGATTGTTTGGTCTGTGGCCAGCCTTCCCTGGTGATTGTCTGGTCTGTGGCCAGTCTTTCCTGGTGATTGTCTGGTCTGTGGTCAGTCTTCCCTGGTGATTGTCTGGTCTGTGGCCAGCCTTCCCTGGTGATTGTCTGGTCTGTGGCCAGCCTTCCCTGGTGATTGTCTGGTCTGTGGCCAGTATATGAATGACTCCCCTCATCTCCCCCTCCTTCACAGTATAAAAATCGGTTTCCCCCTTGTAATCCACATTTAGAGGACAGGTACAGGAATTTCTCTCTCTCTCATATACCTCCCAAGGTATATGAAAGATACATGTACCCCTCTATAATAAGTCTCCTATAGCTCCCAGGTTATTATAATGATTCGTATACCTCTCATGGTATCATCATAATTCTCGTTAACCTTCTATCATAATTACTCCCTCATCTACTCTCCACGGTGTATCGCAAATACACACTTTCAGACACTTTCTTTCATACACACTGACTCCAGAAATGTCGCCAGTGTATTTTCCTTCGGTCCCACAACAGACTCGTAAATGAATCGTCTCCCGTTCCATCCCCTCCCCCCCCTCCCTACCAATGGGACGGTATCTAGGAGGGTTTAGTGGGAGGGGGGGGGGGAGCGAGTGGTCAGTGGGGGGAGTGGGGGTGAGGTGTTTATGGCCACCATTCCGGACAAGGTCATGTGGACACATGTGGTCGTAATCGTCTTGACACTGCAAGATATTACTTCCTTCTCAGTCATACATCCACCTTCATTTATGGCATGGTTTTAATTGATGTGGCTTTGTCTTTGTCGGTGTCTGTGTGTGTCTTTGTCGGTGTGTGTCTGTGTGTCTTTGTCGGTGTCTGTGTGTGTCTTTGTCGGTGTGTGTCTGTGTGTCTTTGTCGGTGTCTGTGTGTGTCTTTGTCGGTGTGTGTCTGTGTGTGTCTTTGTCGGTGTCTGTGTGTGTCTTTGTCGGTGTGTCTGTGTGTGTCTTTGTCGGGGTGTGTGTCTTTGTCGGTGTGTTCCGGCAGAATCTTTTCTAGTAAATTTTTAAATTTAAATTTTGCCCCGAGGGGCGAGTTTATTGGGCAGCGCCACTCATCTTGTGAGTGGACGTACCGCCATAGCAGCATGTACAACACTCCCCAATAGGAAGAAAACCCGCTGGGTTGTTCATTCTCACTCTATTTTTCACTTGCGGGTAGAGAGCAGATGACTGTTGACTCTTGATGAGAAATTTAGACCTCCCCCCTTCCCACAGCTCATCTTGAACTTGACCACGCTAGGTTTTCCCTGAAACACGTCTCGCAGATCGATTTACAGCCAGGTAGGCAATTGCCGCGGCTCTGGCCTCTCCCTCCACCAGTGTCATACCACTTGTCCGTCAGTGGCCAAGGTGGCCACACCACCTGTCCAACAGTATAATCCGATCTCAAGTGTCCAGCCCTTACTTGGCTGTCAGAGACAGGGCCGCGGGGACGTTGATCCCCGGAAGGTACACAAGGTAGGTGGCCTGGTCAACCAGGGTGTTGGAGGGTTATAAACTTGGGTGAAGACTAGGTGGGGGGGAGCCCACAGCCCCGCTCCTGTGCCAGGTAAGTCCACTATGGGCTCACCATAGCCCGTGCTACTTGGAACTTGTGTTCTGAGTAACTGAATCTAAAACAACAACAACTGGAGGAGTAGCAGTCGGCGTATCACTGTGGCCCCACAGGGCAGGGTGCCAGGGTGCCAGGCTTCACCCACAGAGGCAGCAGCAGCAGCAGCAGCAGCAGCAGCAGCAGCAGTTGACATCCTTGTTAAGACTCTTGAGTTGGTTTATTGTCGCGTCCGCTCTCGCTAACCTCACCTTTCCATGGCCGAGTGGACTGTGCTCGGGACTCGTAATGCTATCGACAGGGGATCGATCCCCCGGTATGGCGGAAACAAATGGGCAGAGTTTCTTTCGCCTTGATGCCCCTGTTATCTAGCAGTAAATAGGTACCTAGGAGTTAGACAGCTATTTACGGGCTGCTTCCTGGTGTGTGTGTGTGTGTGTGTGTGTGTGTGTGTGTGTGTGTGTGTGTGTGTGTGTGTGTGTGTGTGTGTGTGTGTGTGTGTGTGTGTGTGTGTGATAAATAAATAAAATAAATGATCGTTGATTGACAGTTGAGAGGCGGGCCGAGAAGAGCAAAACTCAACCCCTGCAAGTACATCTAGGTGGATACATATATGGATGTCCAACTTTGGCCATCCATGTCGGTGGATCAGTTTAAATTAACAAAATAATTCTATCCAAGGTCAGTAGAAATTTCCGCTGTCATATGAGAATACATCATGTGAAGTGAGGTCACTTCTGGCGCGACCTGCGCCCTCTTTCCTCTGTTGAGTGCGGCTTAATGGTGTGGTGAAGACATGAGAAAGGCTTTCACCACAGTCTTAAGAGTAATTGTGCTTTGTTCTCAAATAGTTACTCGATTGCTTTCGTGTATATGTCAGCTCGTCTTCAGAAGATATGTTGAAATTTTCACGCGAAACCGCTCAACTAATTCTTTTTAATTTTTCGTCGTGGTCTTACATACACACACACACACACACACACACACACACACACACACACACACACACACACACACACACACACACACACACACACACATCATATATAATAAATGCTTTAAGCTTGGAATACTGAATCATTCGCCCCTTTTATTTGGAGTCATAAATGTTCATATTCGCTCGTTGGTAAAATCTGGAGGCGAGTGTGACCCGCATCAGTTGGTGGTGGTGGTGGTGTAGATTCAGCTACTGGGAACCAAAAGTTCCAAGTAGCACGGGCTATGGTGAGCCCGTAGTGGACTTGCCTGGCACAGGAGCGGGGCTGTAATTCTCACCTGCATCAGCTAACTGTCCCATTTTATACCACTATCGTATTTTTATGTTTGAGTGTCACGGGTACGGGCTGAGTATGTTCGGGTTGTGAGTATGTTTATATATGCAGTTCTATCAGTGGCTTTATTATCCGGGCGTGTTGAAGGTGGCAAGATGTACACGATGTAGGCGGCGCAGGACCAGGAAGTCTCATCGGGGGCCAAATATTTCATTATAGATGGATGGGTATTGTCTTGGCAGTGGAGAGAGAGAGGGACACAGACCCAACCTGAACTTCACACTACATTGCGAAGCATTAGACAGACTTTATTTTTAAAGCTCGGGCCTCTAACATGGCGTTGTGATCCTTTGTAAATGAATATTGCAACGACGTGAGGGGTTATCTTCTTGAGGTTATCTTGAGATGATTTCGGGGCTTTAGTGTCCCCGCGGCCCGGTCCTCGACCCGGCCTCCACCCCCAGGAAGCAGCCCGTGACAGCTGACTAACTCCCAGGTACCTATTTACTGCTAGGTAACAGGGGCATTTAGGGTGAAAGAAACTTTGCCCATTTGTTTCTGCCTCGTGCGGGAATCGAACCCGCGCCACAGAATTAAGAGTCCTGCGCGCTATCCACCAGGCTACGAGGCCCCTAGTGGTAAGACAAAGGGGGGGGGGGGTGGTAAGACAAAATGGTTGTTTCCCGGCCTTGTGTCTTATTTTACTGGTAACTGATCTTGCTGGAGGTTGTTTGGGAGGCTGGCAAGATGAAGGGGGCGAGAACCTTAAGCAGCATTTACCAGTCACGAATGTGTGTGGGTGATCAACGTGTAGGATTTCGTCGTTGGCTATTTTGGAAGATACTTCTTAGGAAATTATTTTAAAATTGTGTACACTTAGTGTAGCATAAATCAAACGGTTTGGTGGCAAAACAACATACATGTTATTTATGTATATATACAAGTCTTTAAAATAAATTGGAAATTCAGGGTTTATTACTATAAAGAACTAAAGTGATTCTATTCTCAATTGGGAGAGCACGCACGCACGCACGCACGCAAGCACGCACGCACGCACGCACGCACGCACGCACGCACACACGCAAGCACGCACACACACACACACACACACACACACACACACACACACACACACACACGCACGTACGTGAGAGTGAGGCAGGAAAAACAGGAATTAAGCAGATTAGCAGTGACGTTTGTGGCTATGGCTCTAGCGCCTAAACATATTTGACAATTTTGACGAATTAAATGAGTCCATTACGACATTGTGTAGTGGTACCTCGGCTGGTGTGTATCAAATTAGGTAAAACTTGGTAATACACTTCGTAGGACAACTTCAGACCTGTTCTTCCAGGATTTCATAAAGCATTAATGTGCCCACCCACGAAACCTGTGCATCATTCCCCACTCATAATGGCATAGATTATATTTATTTCACACTCGTGTTGATTCCATACGAGTGTGGAGACGCCGCGAGGTCGTTCTTGATCCCAGGATGTTACTGTTACGAGACAACCTCGTAATGTTTCAGGGCTGTCAACCAGGTATCAACCAGGTATCAAGTATCAACCGGGTATCAGGTATCAACCAGGTATCAGGTATCAACCAGATATCAACCGGATATCAGGTATCAACCAGGTATCAGGTATCAACCGGGTATCAGGTATCAACCGGGTATCAGGTATCAACCGGGTATCGGGTATCAACCAGGCTCATAATTCATTTAATAAATACATACAAAGTTTTCATGGTTGAGGAACGCTGTACAAGTTTCGTAAGTGGTCACTTAAAGGCCCGATGGCGCCTGGAATATTGTGTAAAATCCACTTTACTAACATACTGGTGACTTTTTTTTCCATCTTTGAAATTGGAAATGATGTAATCGAACACCATTACCCCCTCTACACCACCCTGTCCCCCCCCCCCTAATCTTTATTCTGATCCCTTCCAAGTGCTATATAGTCGTAATGTCTTGGAGCTTTTTCTGATACTTCCCTTCCCATTGAAATTGGTGTAAGAAGTAGATTTTGTAATCTTATCTCGAGGTTATCTTGAGATGATTTCGGGGCTTTAGTGTCCCGTAGTAGACGTCAGGCTGCGAGCAGCCGCGTCTAACAGCCTGGTTGATCAGTCCAGCAACCAGGAGGCCTGGTCGACGACCGGGCCGCGGGGACACTAAGCCCCGGAAGCACCTCAAGGTAACCTCCCCGCGGCCCGGTCCTCGACCAGGCCTCCACCCCCCAGGAAGCAGCCCGTGACAGCTGACTAACACCCAGGTACCTATTGTACTGCTAGGTAACAGGGGCATAGGGTAAAAGAAACTCTGCCCATTGTTTCTCGCCGGTGCCCGGGATCGAACCCAGGACCAGAGGATCACAAGTCCAGCGTGCTGGTCGCCCGGCTGCCAATGCTGCCAGTCCACGTCGTGACGTGTGAGAACAGCTTCTGCTGCTGGGAAGGTCAGTGTGGAGAATTATTATAATATTCTTAGCCGTCCTCCAGCGTGAAGTTGAAGATAGCGGCAAGAAAGGTCGGGGTCTTGTTTCCTTCTTTAATAACATTTTCTCTCGTCGTTATCATGCTGCTACTGCACATGTTTTCATGTTTCTTCTCCTGATAATTCTCTTTCATTCTATCATTTTCTCCTGCCTTCCTCCTGGTCCTACTGCTTTCCATTTCCTCTTTCTCCTCTTTGGAAAGTTGAAAAAGTTCTTGAAAATTTAGCAGAGAGTGAGAGAGTGAGAAAAGTCTAGTGGGGGAAATAAATCGCTTTAGAAGAACAGTTTTATAGGAATTTTCCCCAGTAGGGAAAGTTGAGGAATTTATATCGTTAAAATATTATAACTTTTCGTGAGAATTGATACATATTCTTTTTATAAATGATATTGGTAAAATCTAGAAATAATTAATTGATGTCACAATAAATTAGTGGATAAAGAATTTTTTCTAGTTGATAAAAAAAATTCTTAAGAGTTCTGTCAAGCCTTACTTAGCATATTCTTGGATTCTAAGTGTGTGCCCGACAAGCAACGTCATGCTGTCGCAATACAATTTTTCGGAACGAACTTCACTCCTGCAGGTGTAGATGGGTTTACCGCAGTGATGCCTGGCGCCCGGTGTTCTTGGTTAATGATCTGGTGTGTGGGAGAGGTGGTGGAGAGTGTGTGGGGGAGGGGGTGATGGAGAGAGTGCGTGGGAGAAGGGGGTGGTGGAGAGTGCGTGGGAGGGGGGGGGGGGAGAGTGTGGGGGAGGGGGGTGGAGAGAGTATGTGTGTGGGAGTGGGTGGTGGAGAGTGTGTGTGGGAGGGGGTGATGGAGAGTGCGGGGGGGGGGTTAGAGAGTGCGTGGGAGAGGGGGGGTTGAGAGAGTGCGTGCGAGGGGGGGGTAGTTGAGAGAGTGCGTGGGAGGATCTCCACCTTTTTTATTTTATATTGTCAGCCTTTTTTTTCATTTTGTCAGCCGTTTTCTAATTATTTTGTCATGTGCGTTTTTTGCCATCCGTTTTTTATTTTTTTCCCCTGTTGTCCTTGTGTCACCCGCCATCTTCCATAGCCGCACTGTGAGATCAACATGAAGATGATTTAATCTGGCAGACACGAGGCTGGTTGGTGGTGGTTCCTTAAATATAAGAATAGCGTGAGGTGAGGTAGTTAGGCGTAGCGTGTTGTCTGGTGGCTGTCTCCAGGGGCTGTTGCGTCATGGTGGTGGGGGGGGGGGGCATTATGCAGGCCACACTATACTGGTATTGAAATGCGGTAGTGTGTGTCGCAGCTTATAACTTTATGCAGTTATAATAATTCGGTAATACTACATGTAATGCTGGGGGGTTATGATGGGAGTAATATTGCAGTTAGATGTGTGTGTTTGAGTGCACGCGCGCGCACGTGTGAGAGTTTACCGGCGTGTGCGTGGCCACGCGCACGCACGCACGCACGCGCGCGCGCACACACACACACACACACACACACACACACACACACACACACACACACACACACACACACACACACACACACACACACACAGGGGGCCTCGTAGCCTGGTGGATAGCGCGCAGGACTCGTAATTCTGTGGCGCGGGTTCGATTCCCGCACGAGGCAGAAACAAATGGGCAAAGTTTCTTTCACCCTAAGTGCCCCTGTTACCTAGCAGTAAATAGGTACCTGGGAGTTAGTCAGCTGTCACGGGCTGCTTCCTGGGGTGTGTGTGTGGTGTGGGAAAAAAAAAAAAGTAGTTAGTAAACAGTTGATTGACAGTTGAGAGGCGGGCCGAAAGAGCAAAGCTCAACCCCCGCAAAAACACAACTAGTAAACACACAACTAGTAAACACACACACACACACACACACACACACACACACACACACACACACACACACACACACACACACACACACACAGGAGGGGAGGGGGTCTGGTAGCTGAGCGAACAGTGCGCAGGACTCTTAATTCTGTGGCCCGGGTTCGATTCCCGCACCAGGCAGAAACAAATGGGCAAAGTTTCTTTCACCTCGAATGCCCCTGTTACCTAGCAGTAAATAGGTACCTGGGAGTTAGACAGCTGTCACGGGCTGCTTCCTGGGGGTGGAGGCCTGGTCGAAAGACCAGGCCGCGGTGACACTAAAAGCCCCGAAATCGTCTCAAGATAACCTTAAGAAGGTATCAGATAATATACATGGAAAATACCGGAAGGCCAGGTGTCCACTTAAACCCGTTCTTCTTTCTCTAATCATGACAATTTAACTCGTATTAAACAGTTTACAAGCCCCGAGGTTGTGGGAGGATCGCTATGAGAATAATAAGCTTGGGTCGGGAACAACCCCGGTTGTTTTCCCCGTCACGTAAAGGTTTTAATCAATGCAGACTAAGCTTGCCACGCTCGAAGAAAGATGTATAGGTCTCGTAAGGGGACACTAAGGTGCTTGATGAGTCAGGCATGCTGGGGCACTAATCCCGGGAAACCATTACAATGTAGCTAGATTTCTACACTAGACTACGAACTACCACCACCACCAGCATGCTGATATATTTTCTTAACCCGAGGTCCTGGGCGAAGACCGGTGTGGGGGAGGCGGAGAACCACCACAAGGTGGATGCAAGGTAGCTACGTAATGGAGCAATTTTCGAGTAACTTTGTACAGTAAGAGGATAAGTTAGTGAGACGAAGTGATCAAAACTTGGTAACTGGATGGAGTTCGACGTCTTTACGGCCAAGGTCGAGGCTGGAGCGCAAGGTCGAGGCTGGAGCGCAAGGTCGAGGCTGGATCACAAGGTCGAGGCTGGATCACAAGGTCGAGGTTGGAGGGCAAGATCCTAAAAAAAAACCGCAACAATTTACCCTGGGCGTTGCATAATAAGCACAGCTTGATAAACTAACTCTGTTATCTTGGCCATAGCCATGTGTGTTGTGGGAGTGTTGAGAGACAAACACCTTCAGTGACCGACTTGAATGCATACATGACCCATCACATGACTCTACTGACAACGACGTGACTGGTACATGTCCCAAGTCATCAAGAGGGCGCGTTAAAAGGAAGGACTGAATAACATTATTGGCAAGAGGGAATCTAATGAATAAGAGGACGATATACAGCTCTACGTTTGTTGGCAAGGCTCATGGGAAGGACCCGATACAGAAGGGTTGGGTATACATGAGGGGTGGGTATACATGAGGGGTGGGTATACATGAGGGGTTGGTATACATGAGGGGTTGGGTCCCGATACGTGAGCGAGGGGCAGATGTGAAGGGTCAGAAGGATGATGTTATCTTGATGTTATATCGAGGTTCAAGGTCCTCGACGGTCGGGTCTTTGATTAACCCTTCTGGTTGACGGTCTGGTCGACCAGGCTGTTAGATGCTGCTGCACGCATTCTGACCTATGAATCACAGCCCCGTTGATCAGGCACCGATTGAAAAGTGTTAATCAGGTTCCCTCTTGAACAGTGGAAAGAAATTGGCTCTTTTTTTTTTAAGTAGTTATTGCATCAGTACAGTAGGGAAACGGGTTTTTCCCTACTGTACACAGACATGGCTTTATATTTCTACAGTGGTAACCAGCATATATACATTTTTATCCTTCCTCCATTGACAGTGTTAGAGAGCTGTTAGACCACGTGTCGTGCTAGCCGGATAGGCTCAGAATGCTGGGGTTTTCAGCCGGAAAGGGGGTCAGCGGTTCCAGGGTTGGTCATATGTCTGTCTGTCTCTGTCTGTCTGTCTGTGCGCGCTCAATTAGCGTCACATAATTGCGATTTAAAATTAATATATTATATCTGTAGGTATCAATAGCAACCTATACTACTGTATGTAGATTAATCTCTTTGAAATTTAAGTAATCTTCTTCGTGAAACTGACTTATATAATCTCCTCCCTCGAGGTCATTCTCCAGAACAAGTTTTTTTTATATTCGAGTTCCACAAAGATGTCCTAAACGGTTGAGTCTCCCAACACACCAAGAGATTACACCGTCCGCATACGAGCCCAAGCTCACACGGCTGTGGTCACTAAGCTCATTCATTAGAGGCAGGCGATGAGTCACAATAACGTGGCTAAAGTAAGTTGACCAGACCACACACTAGAAGGTGAAGGGACGACGACGTTTCGGTCCGTCCTGGACCATTCTCAAGTCGATTGCTACAATCGACTTGAGAATAATTCATTAGATGGCAGATTTTTTATACAACTGCATTGAAACATTGTGTGAGAGTTTGGACCTATCTATGCCTATTGGGGAGGGCGAGGTCTCTTAGCTCGTGGCCTCGTCCTATTGGTAGTGCCGCAATTATTTCCCCGATGGTTTTACAAAGTGATATCAATGGAGGTGGTTGTCGGTGTTCTTCAAAGTTACTGCCTTTCTTTACGCCCCCCCCCCTTCACTGAATGGGGGGTATTTGTATACATTTCTAACTCGTCTGTGGTTCTGACTTCCACGTGTTCCCTCTAGTTCTGTTTCTGGTCGCTTGTCTTTTGTTATGATGGTTGCGAGGCGTAGCACTTGAACTTACGAAGCAGACAAGTATATGAGGAGGGAAGACGTTTGATTGTTGTCGTATCCTCAGGGTACAGATTGTTATTCACTATCTCGGCAAGATGTGACTTTATTTATGATGATTCTCCCACTGTTTACCGTTCTGTTTTTTTTTTTTTTTTTTTTTTTTAGCTACTCGGAACAAAGTTCCAAGTAGTACGGGCTACTTAAGTAAGTAAGATAGTATTGTACTTACCTGGCACAGGAGCAGTGCTATAACCACTGTTCTGCTCACTAGGATGTGTGTAAATCCTCTCGGTTACATCTGACCTTGAGGAAAGTTCCACTCAAATATTTGCTTGCAGTGATTACTGTTTATAAGGGCGAGTTAAGGGTGGGATACTGCGGAATGTAAGTGATACATTTCTCAAAGTACTGTAACCATATTGGGATGACACTCTTGTTCTGAGCACAGTTTTCTAACTACGTACCTTCTTCCAGTGAGGACTTTCAACACCAGTTCACTGCTTATGGTAAAAGCTATTAAGTTTTAACTAGATATACCAAAATGTAAAGCTTTAATAGCAGTTCAATTATGGCATGGCAATTTCTGACTGATGTAAATGTTTGATCTTTTCAGGTAAGTGTGACGATGAAGGCGTGGAGTGTGTGTGAGGAAAGCACTGACCCGGACACTTATTAAACCCGCTGAGGTCAGTGTCTCAAGGTGTCTGAGCCCAAGGTGAGTGTGGAGGGTCGTGATTCACCTCGGGTAACGCCTTCTGGGACATGATATACTCTCACCATCTTAGTGCAACAGCTCTTTGTTTTCCGGTGTTCAGTTTCCTAACAGTACTCGCCTCCAAATCCAGAATCCAGATACGACTTATTTTGCTTGCGTTGTGGGTTACGGGTGGAGGTGGTCTTTAGGTGGGTGTTTGTGCAGATGGTACTCGCCTAATTGTGCTTGCGGCAGTTGAGCTTCGGCGCTTTGGTCCCGCCGCTCAAACGACAGTTGTTCAGGTTCCTGAGCCTATTGGGCTCTACCATATGAACAGTTGTGTATAGATACTGGGTTGTGTTTGTGTCATCTGTGGCAGGAGTGTGTGTTAGGGTGTTTGATATTATAGGTACAAAATTAAAACATCATATTTTGGTTGACTTTGCTTATGGTTGAATCATTCATCTTGTTATCATTCACATCATTCATACTGATGTGTGTGGTGGATGTCTACCAAATTTGGAAGAAGACTGAGGTTGCGCAGTCTGTTCACTTTTGAAATTGTACGCTAGTTCATAAAACGTATGATAATAGTGACGGAGCTCACTACAATAGTGTAGTGTATGGAGATGAAGAAAAAAAAACATGAGCCTACGTCCTTGATCAAAGTGCTGTAAACACTGTATTTAACGTTGTTTACAGCACCTTGATAAAGGCTGTATTATTCATCAGAAAATTCGGTTTAATAATAATATATTTATTAAGTATATATATATATATATATATATATATATATATATATATATATATATATATATATATATATATATATATATATATATAATATAAAGGAACGAGATTTCGAATGAAACTTTTGTTCTAAAATACAACAAACATTAACTAAACAAAAATATTTGAAACTGAATTTAATAACATTTATGTTAACAACATTAGTTAAAGTCACTAACTACAACCCCTGCTTTTGTTGGCTTGCTGACAGCTTTTCTGTCGTCCTCGACAAGAACAGCTTTTTTTTTTTTTGTCTGCTGTTCATTTATGACCGGCTGGTTCAGTTTCACTACCAGAGCAATGCCTCGGTCTGCAGTCATTCATCACTTTAAATGCACTGATGTAGCTTCTTAGCACATTGCTGCAGTATTCCTCCGCGTCTCTGACCCCCTGTTACCTAGCAGTAAAATAGGTACCTGGGTGTTAGTCAGCTGTCACGGGCTGCTTCCTGGGGGTGGAGGCCTGGTCAAGGACCGGGCCGCGGGGACACTAAAAAGCCCCGAAATCATCTCAAGATAACCCTCAAGATAAGAACCCTCCCCTCTCAAACAATGCACTTGAGCAAGAGTCAAAGTGTATTTACCAAACAGTTTACGAGCTTCAAGACTTGCCGACCCAAGGTTATTATTGGTATAAACTACCTCGTAGTGCTTCGCTACTCAAACACTGTTTAATAAATGTAAACAAAGCCGCCATGATTGATGGAAGACGTAGAGGTCTCGTAAGTGGTTGCGTAAATGCTTGGTGAATCCTGGGCGCAGGAAGATGATGATATGGATAGTGAGAACCTTCTCAACATGAGATGCAGCAGCCGCGCCATAATAAATTGACGAACATATTGGAGTGAGACACGTAGAGAGACTGCATACAGTCCCGCTCCCGTGCCAGGTAAGTCCACTACGGGCTCACCTTAGCCCGTGCTACTTGCAACTTTTTGTTCCCAGTAGCTGAATCTAAAACAACAACTGGAGTGAGACTACGTGCTACTCATGCCCGTGCCATCACTTGTGGTGGCTTAATCTTCATCGATCATGGAAGTGAGAGATGTGCCTAGGAAATAGCCAGAGAACCCCAGTCTTCAACAGGAAGTAAACAAAAAATCAATAATGAAAGCGGAACTCGTTACCTGACCTGGAGGTGGTTCCGACGGAGAAAACCCACATTTAGTATTGGATCCCTTCCGTAAGAGAGATTTACCGATGACCTTACCTACCTTGAGGTTACCTTGAGGTGCTTCCGGGGCTTAGCGTCCTCGCGGCCCGGTCGTCGACCAGGCCTCCGGGTTGCTGGACTGATCAACCAGGCTGTTGGACGCGGCTGCTCGCAGCCTGACGTACGAGTCACAGCCTGGTTGATCAGGTATCCTTTGGAGCATGACAAAGATATGAGCGAAACACTGGGGATATAGTGTGACAGTTTTCATTGTCAGTCTTCGAAGGGCTTAAGGGTTCAATCAAAATACAGTCACGAGCGTGACACCAACCTCAGTCAACCTCAACTCGGCCTCAATTCAACCTCACTGGATTTTGTAGTAGCCATAGACTAGTGCTCTCCGCCCCAGGCCCAGACTCCTGGAATTTCATAGTCATCAAGGGTAGCAAAAAAAAAACTAACTATTACAGTTCCTAATATGGAGACGAAGCTAAGAAGTTGGCGCCCTCTCTTGACAGACTTAAGACAGCGAAGATCTTACCACTGCATAAAAGGTGAAGCAAAGTAGAAAAACTATAGACTGATAGCAGTAAACTATAGACTGGTAGTTCGCATCATAACACTTTCCGAAAGAATACTAAGAAAAAAAAAAGATCACAAAAGCCATTGAAATTCACCCCATAGGTGAGGGGAGTGAGAGGGGCCTTGTTGGTGTTAGCTCGAGGGGCTAAGCGCCCCCCCCCACCCCTGGAGTGCTCCTAAACTCTCTCTCTCTGCCTTTTCAACGGGGGTATTCTGCACATCCTGCCATGCCTCCTGGTCTCATGTGATGTTATTTCTGTGTGCAGGTTTGGGACCAGCCCCTCTACTATTTTCCACGTGTAAATTATTATGTATCTCTCCCGCCTGGGCTCTAGAGAATAAAGATTTAGGCATTTTAGTCAGTCCCAGTAGATTAGATGTTTTACTGAGTGGATTCCGTGGTTACGGCGCCAAGTCAATGGCTACCAGGTATCCCGTACCAATGATGAGTTTACCCAACACTGTCAGCTCACACTTGTGTTCTGATGGACACACTCGATATACCATCGTAGACTACTACTAGTAATATAACCCCGAGTGTTATATATGATATGTATATGATATATATGACTATATCATACTGATGATATAGTCGCCTTGTAAATGCGCCGTAGTAGTGTAGCGGCCAAGGTCGCA